>NC_030836.1:28135859-28437187 GCF_001704415.2 Capra hircus | reverse complement strand
TGAAAGATGATGCTGTGAAAGTCCTGCACTCAATATGCCAGCACATTTGGAAAACTCAGCAGTAGCCACAGGACTGGAAAAGGTCAGTCTTCGTTCCAGTCCCAAAGAAAGGCAATGCCAAAGAATGCTCAAACTAACACACAATTGCACTCATCTCACATGCTAGTAAAGTAATGCTCAAAATTCTCCAAGCCAGGCTTCAGCAATACGTGAACCGTGAACTTCCTGATGTTAAAGCTGGTTTTAGAAAAGGCAGAGGAACCAGAGATCAAATTGCCAACATCTGCTGGATCATGGAAAAAGCAAGAGAGTTCCAGAAAAACATCTACTTCTGCTTTATTGACTATGCCAAAGCCTTTGACTGTGTGGATCACAATAAACTGTGGAAAATTCTGAGAGAGATGGGAATACCAGACCACCTGACCTGCCTTTTGAGAAATGTGTATGCAGGCCAGGAAGCCACAGTTAGAACTGGGCATGGAACAACAGACTGGTTCCAAATAGGAAAAGGAGTACATCAAGGCTGTATATTGTCACCCTGCTTATTTAACTTATATGCAGAGTACATCATGAGAAACGCTGGACTGGAAGAAGCACAAGCTGGAATCAAGATTGCCGGGAGAAACATCAATAACCTCAGATATGCAGATGACACCACCCTTATGGCAGAAAGTGAAGAGGAGCTAAAAAGCCTCTTGATGAAAGTGAAAGTGGAGAGTGAAAAAGTTGGCTTAAAGCTCAACATTCAGAAAACGAAGATCATAGCATCCAGTTCCATCACTTCATTGGAAATAGATTGGGAAATAGTGGAAACAGTGTCAGACTTTATTTTGGGGGACTCCAAAATCACTGCAGATGGTGACTGCAGCCATGAAATTAAAAGACGCTTACTCCCTGGAAGAAAAGTTATGACCAAACTAGATAGCATATTCAAAAGCAGAGAGGTTACTTTGCCGACTAAGGTTCGTCTAGTCAAGGCTATGGTTTTTCCAGTGGTCATGTATGGATGTGAGAGTTGGACTGTGAAGAAGGCTGAGCGCTGAAGAATTGATGCTTTTGAACTGTGGTGTTGGAGAAGACTCTTGAGAGTCCCTTGGACTGCAAGGAGATCCAACCAGTCCATTCTGAAGGAGATCAGCCCTGGGATTTCTTTGGAAGGAATGATGCTAAAGCTGAAATTCCAGTACTTTGGCTACCACATGCGAAGAGTTGACTCATTGGAAAAGACGGTGATGCTGGGAGGGATTGGGGGCAGGAGAAGAGGGGGACGACAGAGGATGAGATGGCTGGATGGCATCACTGACTCGATGAATGTGAGTCTGAGTGAACTCCGGGAGATCAGGGAAGCCTGGCGAGCTGCAATTCATGGGGTCGCAAAGAGTCGGACATGACTGAGTGACTGAACTGAACTGAAGAGAACTTATGACTCATAAAACCTAAAATATTTACTCTCTGGTCCTTACAGAGAACACGGATCTGTTCTTGCTCCAATTAACAACTTTTGGATTGGAGAGCAGTACTGTGAACTTTGGAGACAGATTGTCTGGGTGGAAATCTACTACCATCGTTTTGGGAACTTACCACACTTCTTGAGCCTTTAGTTCCCTCATCTATTAAATGGGAATAATAGCACCTCCCTCACAAGCTGTGAGAATAAAAAGATACAGTGGATACAAGGGTACTGCCTTTGATATGTGCTACTTATGATGGTTACTGGCTACCTCACAGAAAGGTATCAATGCTGACAGCAGACACAGCCCCAAAGGTGGGATACACTGCCGTGACATTCAACACCTTTGCTAATGAAATGCACCTTTGGGTGAAATATTTAGACGTCAAGCATGGGTGGATGAAAAACGGGTACTCAGTGTGCCAGAATTAGATCACATATGCACTCTGCTGCTTTAAAAAAATTGCTTATTTATTTTTAAATTATTTATTTATTTGGCTGCTCTGGGTCTTAGTTGTAGCATCTGGGATCTAATTCCTTGACCAGGGATAGAACCCAGTCTCCCTGCTTTGGAGGCCATTGGACCACCAGGGAAGTTCCTGCATTCTGCTTCTTTTTCTAAAGATAATTCTACCGCTCAGAATTATCTCCAGTCTTCCGTTCTTTGCAGATGGACTTTCTCTGGTTCTCCATCATGTGACTGAAGATGGATACCCCAAAGCAGCTGAGTTTCATATTACAGTTCTAATCACACTCAAAGAATTAGTCTCTAAAATCCAATAACAAAATGCCAGGAAAGAGAATTTTATTGACTCAACTCAGTGGCAAGTGTTCACCACTGACCCAGTCAACTCAGACCAGAGGAAAGTCTTAGGATGTCCATATGGTTTGCACCCTCGAGGAGATGTATCTATTAATACACCCATTCTCCTGCCCAGCCTGTGGCATGTATTCTGTGAATACAAAAGCAAGCTATGGCCATCCAGAGACCATTATCAGGTAATAACTCAAAAAGTGCAAAAGGCTGCAAATAAGAAAAAGAGTTTATTGAGAATCCTAAGAATTGCATTTTGGGAGGCAACCATTTGAATGGCAATTCAGATGTGCTCTGGAGGGGGCGGGGCAACAGACAATAGTGGGGGATTATAAAGGCAACAGAGACATTCTAGAGAAGAAACAAAGGTTATTGTTACAGAACTATGATTGGTGCTGGCAGGCATTCAGTCACTTGCTGGGAGCAAATTGGTTGTTAAGCTGTGCTCTCTAAGGAGAAAAGAAGAAAAGTTCTAGGTGGTCTCAGGATATCTGGGTTCAAAGTTTATGATGTTGGGTTTAGCAGTGGATGTGTGTAAGTTCTGGATCCCTCTGACATAATCTACTCCATTTTTTTTTTTAAGCCACTGATACTTAAGAGATTTGTGTTACAACACCTAGCCCACTGAACTAATCCATCATTTATGGAGCTCTTCACACTTCTATTTTTTTAAGCCTTGGAAGACTCCCCCTCCTCCTTCAGTTCCTGCCTCCAGAACATGCAGAATCACAAATTCAGCCTTTCCCAGACCCTGCCATTTTAAGCAGCCAATCAATGTGACTGCCAATTAGGACCTGAAAAGGGAGAAAGTACCCTTGGACCTAGCTATGCCCACTAATCTTCATCCCAATTTGGTTTCAAAGAATACATCCTTGGGGCTTCTAGCAGTGAAGGATGAGGAGTCTGAAGACAGAGCAAGTCTGAGGCTGCTTCTCATGGGGGATCCACATTCAGATCAGGGAGTCTTGGAGGCTGCCGTGGTTGCAATTTAGGGATTCCGAAATTAGCTTCATCCATCACATCAGGGCAACAGCTGGGGCCCTGACTTTAGAACTTGTTGCAGAGAGGCGAGTCATGACAGCATTTATATTCCACAATAACATTGGGATTAAAGAGCTTCATGGGAGTACACAGTTGGCTACAACCCTGGCGTCCGTAGGAAAGCATGCCATCTGGAGAGGAGCAGAGAAGACAAGTAAGACCCCAGAACCTAGGACACAGCCCCATGGGTGTGGGGCTCAGCATATCCTGAGGGTACTGCTCAGTAAATATTCCTGAATGAAGCGCAGGATTAATGCATCAACCAACTAATCAAGAATGAGGAGGCAATAGCACATTTCATGGAGGAGGACTCATACTCAGTAGAGAGAATGTCAGCCATCTGGGACTGAGAGACTGGAGGTAGGGCCCCCTGGTGGGCTCTCCTGGGATGGCTTTGCAAGCTCTGTATGCAAGCATGCATGCTCAGCCGCTTCAGTCGTGTCCGACTCTGCGATGCCAGGGACTGTAGCCCGCCAGGTGCCTCTGTCTATGGGATTCTCCAGGCAAGAATACTGGAGCCATGCCCTCCTCCAGGGGATCTTTCCGACCCAGGGAAGAGTCTCCTGCATGGCAGGCGGATTCTTTGCCAGCTGAGCTACCCAAGCTCTGTATATTAGAGTGCAATCCATCCCCCCACAAGAGAAGGCAGAAAGGATGAATAGAAACTGTCCTCTCCGCCTTGCCAGTTTGTCCCCCAGTATATGTCCCTAGTTCCCCCAAACCCCATCCCAGTCAGGTCCCACTCAGCCTAGTTCCAGTTACCTTCAGGAGCTGAACTCCCTGCTTTCTCCCTCTCTTCCTTCCTCCTCCCTCCCTCAGTCGCCCCTCCCTCTCTCCTCCCTCCCTCTCTCCTCCCTCCCTCTCGCCTCCCTCCCTCTCGCCTCCCTCCCTCTCTCCCTCCTACGCTCTTCTCTCCCCTCTCCTCCTCCTCCCTTAAAGGTCCCCATTCCAGTTAAGGGCCAGTGGCAGCCCAGTACCAGAACGAGGGGATAATGTTTCACTGCTGCTGCTGCTGCTGCGTCGCTTCAGTCGTGTCCGACTCTGTGCGACCCCACAGAGCGCAGCCCACCGGGCTCCGCCGTCCCTGGGATTCTCCAGGCAAGAACACTGGAGTGGGTTGCCATTTCCTTCTCCAATGCATGAAAGTGAAAAACAAAAGTGAGTGGCTCAGTCGTGCCCGACTCTTGGCGACCCCATGGACTGCAGCCTACCAGGCTCAACCCCTTTCTATGTGGCTCCTGCTCCCAGGGTTCCTGCGGGACCACTTCCCCGAGGCCCACAGCCACCCCGACTTGTGCTTGGGGTCCAGGTACTCACAGGGTCCCATGGAGGGTTCATACTACCCCCTGCGCCCCTTTCCTGGAACACCCACTGTCAGTCCCTAGCCTCCAGCAAAGTTCACCCCGAGACCTTGCAGGCACCACCTACCTTCGTAGATCTTCCTCAGAAAGCACTGCTGGCCGTCTTGAGTCTGGCAGGTGCCTCCCCCAGACACGCAGACCCCGCTGGTGTTGACTCTGTCACACTGGAAACACTCTAGAGCTGGAAAGTCAAACCAACATAATAAGGTTCTTCGGGGCCAGCCTCCCGGCAGCTCAGGAGGGAGCGCACCTGTGACCCAGGGGCGCCTGGACGCTGACGGTTTCCCTCCTCCTGATGAATGTTCTGGAGGCAGGTGATTTCTCCCTGCTTGGCTTCCACCTGGGCGGCGGCATGCCTGCCCCCAGGCACAAGACCTGCACCCGAGCACAGAGAGCTCCCCCCGTCTTCCCAGGGACCCGCGGCGCCGCTGGAGGAAGGGCAAGTCCTTCACTGCGGCTCCGCGCATCCCACTTGCCAGCTGATTATCACCCCAACCCCAGGGGGCGCCACTGAAGACGTTCCGTGTGAATGCCATCTGCCGGAGCGGGGCGCAGATGAGGGCTGCAGTGAAGAGTCAGCACCGCCCACTCCCCTCCTTCTTGCAGAGCCCCCCATCCTCCACCCTTCCTGTTCATCTGAAGAGACAACTCAGAGAAACCCAGGACTCAGCCTAAAAAGGGGCAGGGAAGGGAGAGACAGGACAGGTGGGGGGAGGGGGTTGGGAAGAAAAAGATCAGGAAAGAGTGAGGCAAGATATGGGGAATCGGAAAGCAGAGGAAGGGAGAGAAAGAAGAGGGGGAGGGAGGAGAGGAGGGGGAGGGAGGGAGAGGAGAGGGGAGGAGGGAAAGGAGGGGGAGAGGGAGAGGAGGGGGAGAGGGAGAGGAGGGGGAGAGGGAGAGGAGGGGAGTGAGGAGGGGGAGGGAGAGAGGAGGAAGGAGAAGGGAGAGGAGAGGGGAGGGAAAGGAGAGGTGGAGGAGGGACAGAGGGTGATTGACAGGGGGAGGGAGAGAGCCGAGGAGGGGTAGGGAGGGAGACCAGGACACGGAGAGAGGGAGGGATCTGCCGCACAAACGCATGCGCCTGGGGTCACAGCTCTTCACTCCCTCCTCTGGTCCCCGAGTTATTTACCAAACAGTGAGCTCCTGCCAGTGAGAGGCGCTATTCTAGGTGTTGGAAATAGGGTGCTGAAGGGAGCACCGAAACATCCATTCCGCCTGCTAAGTCGCTTCAGTCGTGTCCGACTCTGTGCGACCCCATAGACGGCAGCCCACCAGGCTCCCTCGTCCCTGGGATTCTCCAGGCAAGAACACTGGAGTGGGTTGCCATGTCCTTCTCCAATGCATGGAAGTGAAAAGTGAAAGTGAAGTCACTGAGTTGTGTCCGACTCTTAGCGACCCCACGGACTGCAGCCCACCAGGCTCCTCTGTCCATGGGATTCTCCAGGCAAGAGTGCTGGAGTGGGGTGCCATTGCCTTCCGCCTATCAAATACTGAACAAATAAATTGGGGAAATGACTGACAATGAAGAAACAAGAAAGGTTATTTCGGTCCTGGTGACTCCTGAGGACAATGGGAAGGAAGAGCATGCAGGGGTGAGCGAGAGGAGGCTGTGGGGAGGCAGAGAGCTTTCTCAGCGGTGCCTTGAGCTCAAACCTGAATCTTTTTTATGCTAACCACTAAAACAGCTGGCAGTAGCTGGCAAACTGGTTCCAGGAAGATGCTCGCGCAAGTGCACAGAAAGTTTCTGAGCTGCAATTAGATTGGCCAGTTTGAGAAACAGAAGCATCAGCACAGGCAAAGTGGAAAAGGGCGGGAGTAGTGTAAACAAGACTGAAGAGGTTGATAGGGGTCAGACCACAGCACTGATCTGCTTAGACCTGCGCTGCTGTGGTGGTATTCATGGACTATGTGTGGCTGTTGAGCCTGTGAAATGCCAGTAGTCCAAATAGATGGGCTGTAAGTCAATTTCTAACACTTAGCGCACACACACACATACAAATCATTTAAATTGCTCATCAGTGACTTTGATGTTGATTACATGCTGAAATGATAGTCGTGTCCGACTCTTTGTGACCTCATGGACTGTAGCCCACCAGTCTCCTCTGTCCATGGGATTCTCCAGGCAAGAATACTGGAGTGGGTGGCCATTCCCTCCTTCTGGGGATCTTCCCAACCCAGGGATTGAACCTGCATCTCCTGCGGCTCCTGAATTGCAGAATTCTTTACCACTGAGCCACCAGGGAAGCCCAATGGTTTAGATATATTGGGTTAAATAAAGTATATAGTCAATGTATGGCAAAACCAATACAGTATTGTAAAGTAAAATAAATAAATAAAGTGTATATTAAAGTTAATTTTACACATTTCTGAGTTTTTTAATATGCCTACTGGAAGAGTGAAAATGACG
This sequence comes from Capra hircus, assembly GCF_001704415.2. Taxonomy (NCBI): domain Eukaryota; kingdom Metazoa; phylum Chordata; class Mammalia; order Artiodactyla; family Bovidae; genus Capra; species Capra hircus. The sequence continues at coordinate 28,430,114 of NC_030836.1, read as the reverse complement.
TCTGCAGCTTGGCTTGCATCTTCTTTGGACCGTCATTTAGGCCATCGTAAGAACTGAGATCGTATTCAAATTTGGAAAAGGCCATCAGAGGCTTTTTCAATAGGCGGTGACATTGACTAGCTTTTTGCATGTACACTCTGGCAGCTCTGCATACAATAGGCTTTAAAGGAGAGAGTAACAGAGGCCCAGGACAGGGCTGGTGGAAACTGGAAGTTGGGAAGGAAGCCACAAGTCAACTGCGTCCAGGCAAAAATGTGAGAATTCATAGGTCAGGTATACTGAAATAGGACTTGCCAGGTGGTGCTAGTGGTAAAGAACCCACCTGCTAATACAGGAGATGCAGGAGACCCGGGTTCGATCCCTGCGTGGGGAAGATCCCCTGGAGGACAGCATGGCAACCCACTCCACTATTCTTGCCTGGAGAATCCGCAAGGACAGAGGAGCCTGGCAGGCCACAGTCCATAGGGTCACAATGAGTCAGACCCGACTGAAGTGACTAAGCTTGCACACATAAGCGAGGTGTGTATGTGGGAAATGGGAACTAGGAGACATGCAACAGAGCAAATAGAAGGTCACTGCAAGGCGCTTCTCACGCTTTCATCTTTATGAGTCATTTAAAACTATACATTTATGTTTTTACTTACACATTTTTATTTTGCAAAAAACATTCCAAAATTTCAAAAATAATGAACTTTGAAAAATTCACACTCAATAAAAAGAACTGAGCTCTCAATTCCACTTCCTCTAATCTTGATGATGACTATAACCTGAGCAGTCTGTCTTGTCAACATTCACCGTCACCCCTGGATCTGTGATGTCCTTGAGCACATGAAACACTACTGGAGATACAAATCTGCTTGAGAATTTCAGCGACTCTTGAAAGTTATAGTCATTTTATGAGAACTATGCCCTTGGATGATTTCATATGAGCCGCTGCAACAAAGGCCTCACGTGTCACTGGCTGAAGCAGGTGCAATTCCTCTTGCTCAACCCACAGCCCTCAGCCTCCACCTGCACACGCTGAGGCAGCCCCTGCGGCACTTGTGACTCTGACACACTCATCATGCACCTCGGGCAGCTCAAACAGTGGAGAGCAAATGCCCCTGGGAGTACCCTTCTCCCAAGAACAGATGGGGTATTGGTGGATGAATACGCCAACCTCCCTCCCATGAGTTGGATCCCCTACACTGCCCTCCACAATTTCTAGCAGGATGGGCTCCATTTGTTCACCATGATGTCCAGCTTATTCATTTCTTTGCGTGTTTCCAGCTGGCACTAGTAGTAAAAAACCCGCCTGCCAATGCAAGAGACATAAGAGATGTGGGTTCGATCCCTGGGTTGGGAAGATCCCTGGGAGGAGGGCATGGCAACCCACTCCAGTATTCTTGCCTGGAGAATCCCATGGACAGAGGAGCCTGGCGGGCTACAGTCCATAGGGTCACAGCGAGTTGGACACAACTGAAACAACCAGGCATGCCTGCACATTGTCTTACTTCCCCACACCCCTCCTGGTATTTCCTGGAATCAGCTTCCAGACATATGATTTTTTATTCCTATCAGCTTCAGATGATGGATTTTCATTTAAATCAAGTGTATGCTCTTATAAATTAATTTTTCATAGTTTGTACTCCAAGTCTTCTTGTTCTTTTACAGAACAAACAAAACAGTGACTATTAGCAGGCTGATTCCATTTGCTAAAGAACATTGGGAAAAAGTGGTGCCTGTTAATGCTAATGATCATTCCAGTTTTACTCAATCATGGAATAAAAAAAAAACTATGAAAGTATATTCTGTAGAAGGTGAAACACTTTTTGTAATGCTATAATAAATTTAATTGGAAAATCTGCAAAGTACATAAACTCATTTATTTTTACAGTGGAAGAATAAATGCAAATGCCAGTAGAATATGATATTGCAGCAAAAGTTACTAAACTGAGAACGCAGAGAGAGAAAAATGCCCTTGCACTTGGTTCTGATGCACACATAATTGTGAATTGTGTCCTGTATCCAAACAAGATAGTGTATGAATATAAATAAATGTATATGTAAGTATATTTAAAATATGTATATGTTATAAATATATCATATATAAATATTAAAATGCACACATATCTATTAATGCATGAATAGTAAAATATAGCATATATTATGAACTCTATATATGAACATATATATTCTATTTGTATATACACATACGCACCCACAGGTAGAATAACTGAGCTGTGAAAGTTTTGTGGTAAAGGTGATGTGGAATAAAAAATAGTCTTCAGCAAAAATTCTCCCTGCTCCCTGTCATTAAGCAGATCAGAAAATGGTTAAGCTTCTGGAGAACTACATTGGGATTTAATTTGTGTTCTACAACTAAAAGACATTTTGTAAAAGGTCCCGCAAGTATTCATTGCATTTGTTCATGTAATAGAGTGTCTGACTCCGGTTTTTGATGTTTCACAGCTGGCAACCTTGAGGTCTTGCCCCTTGTGCCCACATGTGGGCCCCAGGGGCTCCTTCTTTCAACATTGGTGGGAGTTTCACACCACACAAGCCCCTGCCTGAAGGCAGGAACCACCGCCATGCCTCTCTTCCTTACCATCATCTAAATTCAAGAGTCTCCTTTCTCTTCTCCCCCAAGCCATCTTAAGACACCTAGCAGTAAGCCCTGCTCTCCCAAGAAAGCCTCATGACATAACCAATTAAGGCTTTTCACACCCTCCTGGTACGTATGTGGCATCATCAGGCTTGACATATAATCCAAGCTTGGGTGAGGATCCATCCTGTTTCTATCGTATAACCCCAGCAGTTTAATGTCTTCAAGTGTTCAACAAATGAAGTACCCAAGTAGTTCAGCTTTCAAAAATGTTTACCCAGTTGAAATTATGAAAAACAGACCTTCAAGCAAAAAAGATATTGAAATGTATTCCTACAAAAGCAGAATGCCCCAGATTATAGGGTAAATGGTAATCTTATCTCTGGGACATTCTAATGTCTAGGCAGGCAGACAAAGAGGGGAAGAGACAGGCAATGCCTAGAACCATAAGCTGCCACTCACCCAGGTTCCCCTCTGCCCTCCTACATTCTGGGGTTGGGGGGAACAGGGGAGCTCACCTTGCGGGAGTCCGAGCAGTGAGGACAGGACCACCAGCAGCAGTAGCAGAAGGCACTTAGCCATCTCTGGATCTGGCTCCAGCCACAAGGACTTACAGAAGGCAGGACTGAACCACAGCCTCAAGAGCCTCTAAGATCCCGACTTTATAATTCCAGGCTGGGAGGAGCAGCCAATGGCAGCCCAGACAAAGGCTTGCACTTTCCCAGACAAAGAGAACAGACTGCCTGAAGGAACTAGGGGCCTACATTCTTTCTAGCAATTACTGACCTTGCTCACTTCTACTGGCCCTACTTAGGAAGCCAAGGTATGTAAGAAGAGCTGACTCTCAGGTGTCCCCATTGCCCAATTGTCTAGTCTTCAATTGCCCAAAATTGAAGACTAGAGTCTGACTTACATCACTTAGGGACTTGGGAATTTGGTTAAATTAGTGATGTTTTACCATTTAAGAGTTTTACCATATTGAATGGAACTACTGAAATATGGTGTGGATAAAAAACTGCTATTGAGAATTCTCTCTTATTAAAATAAGCCTAGGGAAATAAACACATGCTTAGACTTCGTAAAGTGCAGGCCAGGCACAAATAGCTTTTGATGATAGTGTTACCAACCAGGGTTCTTGGCCTTCTTAATCAATAGAAATTGATCAGAGGCCAGACAGAAAATTCAGGCAAAGCTTGATTGGGGCCCTGCTGCAGCAGGGGAAGTGGGAACAAGCAACCGGTTCACTTGCTCAGGGGAGGCAAGCTGGTTCTTTATATGGGGTGATGGCAGGGGTGTGTCCAGGGGTCAGGCAAGAGGAGTTATATAGGTGGTTTGCCCGCCCCTTTAGTGGTGTTGAGTGCAGGGGCCATGCATATATGCTCCATTTGCACCCAGCTCTTCAGAAATTGGGTTTGGGGTCTCTTTTTATCTCGTTGTCCATAATCTGCTCCAACTGCACATGTATACAAGTTATTTTTAGTTTCTGTAGGGATTTTTTGGTCAGGGAGACATTTGTCAGATACAAGCCCTGGAACAAATTGTCCCAGCCTGTTTGTCAGATACAAGCCCTTGAGCAAAGGATCCCAGCCTGTCTCGGTAGTATTGTCTCCTTTCTTGGAAATGAAACCCAACTGCATTTGTTTTTTTCACTTTTTGGCAAATAGGAGCAAAATGGAGTGTTTCTCCCCAAGTCATCAAAATCTGTACTACAAGTGTTACCGAAAGAATATTGGGGCGAGGGGGTGGTCCGGCTGCTCACCACTCAAAAGCCAAACAACAGGCCAGGTTGGTGGAGAGTTTGCTTTATTTCAGGTGTTGGCAACTGGAGGTGTGGGGGAGGTGGGGGGAGGCTGCAGGGAGGGTAGTGGACATCTGTCCAAAGGCTGACTCCCTGCCCTCCCCTGGCAATCAGTGGGGCAAGAGCTTTTATAGACAGGAGGAAGGAGCCACATGCAGAAACAGCAGTGAGCTGCTTCACATTGGTCACTGATGATCTGGCCCACATCATCTTGAATGTTTTAGGTATAGTGAATCTTCAGTTCCAGGGTCCATTTTTCCCCCCCTTTGTAGACGAATTCTCAGAGAATTGTGGCAGCTTATGTCATGGGTACAGTTTGGTCATAATGTAGCTAATTTCTTCACCCTAGTGTTTTCGTATCTATAAAACAAGTCACAGGATGTAGCTCAAAATATTATCTATAGTCCTTGGTGGCTCAGATGGTAAAGAATCTGCCTGCAATGCAGGAGACCGGGGTTCAATCCCTGGGTCAGGAAGATCCCTTGGAGAAGCGAATGGCAACTCACTCCAGTGTTCTTGCCTGGAGAATTCCACACACAGAGAAGCTATAGTCCATGGGGTCACAAAGAGTTGGACAAGACTGAGTGACTTTCACTTCTCTTGAGAAAGAACTGAAGGTCCTTGACTATATTTAATGACCATATTATTATTATTTTGGTCTCCATTGACTGTTTTCCTTTATTTCTGGATTTCTCATTTCTCTGATTAAACTTATTCTTTGACTAAAGTTTCCCACAGACAAAAGGCAGGTAGATAACATGGGGGTGGGGGGTGAGGGGAAGGACCATAGGGTCCTGCTCATTTCACAAGGGACCCAGAGTTCTCATTATTTTTTTTAATCTCATTTTTCCTGTTTAAATAAAATTTCCTTTTCTATTCTGGATGCTGGACTACAGCGAGTGGAGAACTCATGTCCAGAACTGTGTCAGAAGAAAATCTGTCGACCCATCCCCACACCATCCAATGAAATAACTAACTGGCAAAAAGGATCTTAAACAATCATTCTAAATCTCTGAAAATTGTCATAAGGGCATACAGCAAATCAGGAAACTTTTTTTTTTTTTTTTTTTCAAGAAAATCTACTAAATCTCGGCAAGAACAGTGAGAATCTGGGCAGGTAGTGCCACCAAAAGTGGGATCCAGATGCTTGCCACTCAGAGGCCATTGAAGAGGCCAGGTTGATGAAAGGAAAGTTTGCTTTAGTGTGGATGCCAGGAGTCCATAAGAATATAAGAATCTGAAGTTCTTCCCCAAAATAACAAACATGATTTTAAACAGAGTGTGGGGATGTTCAAGAAAAAGGGCACCCTCAAAAACAGTGGAAATTTTGGTGGTAAGTAAAGACAAGACTCTTACCTCCCTGCAAGGAACGCTGTAAACTGTAGGTTAGCTAGTTTGCCAGAGAGACCCAGAGAGAGAAACAGCTAAGAAAATCCTACTTGGGGCAGAACAGATATGAAAGACTGGCCTGAAAGTTGATCTTTGCAAAGGGGCCTGAAAATAATTGGATCAGACTCTGAAGATTTCCATGTCCCAGGAGCCCATCAGCAGGTAAGCATGAAGTCCACAGCTTGGTGTAAGGCTAGTTTCACAGAAAATCAGGGAAAGGCCTGGCATCCCCGTCTCATCCCAGGATGACTGCGGCCGTGTACTAAACTGCGCCCTCTAGGGGTGACGTCAGAGCTGACCCACTACAGGGGAAATAGATTTCACTACACTTGAAACCGCTGAGGTGTCATCTCGGGCAACTCTGAAGAACACTGGTGCCATAGTCCCTTATGTCTCAGCACAAAAAGAATTCGGTGAGAGGCAGAGTGATAGATGAGCTTCCCACGTGGTGCAGTGATAAAGAATCTCTGCTAGTGCAGGAGATGCAAGAGACGCAGGTTCAATCTCTGGGTCAGGGAAGATCCCTTAGAGCAGGAAATGGCACCCCACTCCACTACTTTTGCCTGGAAGATTCTGTGGGCAGAGAAGCCTGGTGGGCTATAGTCCATGAGGCTGCAAAGAGTTGGACACAGCTGTATTACTGAGCACACACAGCCGAGTGATAGATAAGAAGTGATGTATTGGGATAGGATGTTTGTGAGGCTTACAAGTAGGTGGACGAGAGGGTACCATGCCCTGAGGACTTATGGGGCTACAGTTTTATAATCAAAGGAAAAGTGGGGAAGTGGAGAAGAACTTCTTGGTCTTTCTTGAATAGACATCACGTTTCCATCATCAGCTCCTCCTCCAGCTGACCAGGAGAATTTTCTTGTTTCTACATGGTCAAGCTAGGCTCACAAATTACTGTTTTTGTGTGTGCAGAACACATGTCCTAGGAATCATTAATTTACTGAGCTCACCGGGTAGGCTGTGGGTCTCATACCACCATTGTTTTATTGTTTTAGGACATGTCTCATGCTTCTGTTTCATGGTTTTTTTTGTTACACAAGCCTGCTTGGTTTTGTGATTAAGCAAACCTGCTTTCTTGAGTAATCATTAGCCTAAGGGGTCTCTCATATTTTTTTCTGCTTACAATCCTCTAGTGGGATTAACTAATCACCTCTTTTGTCCCTTTACTCTGTCCTTATCACAGGAGCCCAACCAATTCACTAAACAAATAAACAGAAAATCACAACAAAATCATCAAACGCTGGGAGGTAAGGTGAAAGAGCAGGAGTCAATATCCAGAATTGCAGGGATGATTTATTTAAGTGTTCAGTTTTCAACCCCAAATCACGAGAAATGCAAAGAAACAGGAAAATATGACCCATACACACACACACACAAAATAAAACAGGGAATAAAAACCTCCTGTGATTGGGGGGTGGAAGGTGTGGAGGGGGAGATGTTGGTCAGAGGGCACAAATTTTCATTGTAAGATGACTAAGTTCTGGAGATCTAATGTGCAGCATGGTGACTATATTTAACAAAACTGTATCTTGTACTTGACACTTGCTAAGAGAATAGATCTTAAGGGTTCTTACAACATGCACACACACCCAAAGATAACTACGTAATGTAGATTTTAAAAAATAATTGTATTTACTTATTACTTGTTTGGGGCTACGCTGGGTCTTTGTTGCTGTGTGCCGGCTTTTCTCTAGCTGCGCCAAGCAGGGGTTACTGTCTGGTTGCAGTGCTCCGGCTTCTTACTATCGGTGGCTGCTTTTGTTGAAGAGCACAGACTCTAGGTGTGCGGGCTTCAGCAGTTGCAGGCTCTGGAGCACAGGCTCAGTAGTTGTGGCCCGGGCACCACACGCTCCGTGGCACGTGGGACCTTCCTGGACCAAGATCGAACCTGCGCCTCCTACATTGGCAGGCACGTTCTTTACCACTGATCCACCAGGGAAGTCCCGCAGATATTTTAATTAGCTTGACTGTGGTAATCATTTCACAGTGTGTACATACATGAAACCATCACACTGTATCTTTTAAATATACATAATTGTCATTATCAATTATACCTCAGTGAGGGTTTCCCTGTGGCACAAGTGGTAAAAAACCTGCCTGCCAATGAGACAGAGACATAGGTTTGATCCCTGAGTCAGGAAGATCCCATGGCAATCCACTCCAGTATTCTTGTCTGGAGAATCCCATGGACAAAGGAGGCTGGCAGGCTACAGCCCATAGGGTCACACAGACTCACACTGCTGAAGCAACTTAGCATGCACGCATACCTCAATAAAGCTAGGGTAGGGGTTTCAGCAGAAAAAAAAAAAAAAAAATAGTGCAGCCTAACAGTTGAGTTGTTGTTCAGTCGCTCAGCTGTGTCCAACTCTTTTTTGATCCCATGAAGTGTAGCCCAACAGGCTTCTCTGTCCATGGGGTTTCCCAGGCAACAATATTGGAGTGGGTTGCCATGTCCTTCTCCAGGAAATCTTCCTGACCCAGGGATTGAACTCGTGTCTCTTGAATTAGTAGGCAGATTCTTTACCACTGATCCACTGGGGAAGCCCATGTTGAAAGTTATGTCAAACATTAATTGATAACTAAAGAAAATCATATATCCCAAGTTAAGGAATTTAGTGCTTTTCTATGTACGGGAAGATCCAAGAGCCTGAGCTCACTGAAATCATTCCTTGGCTATGCACCTCAGCTGTCTGGGGCTAGTATCACATCCTAAATTCCCTCAGGGCTCACCAGTGTTACAGAGAAGCAGCCAATTGTGACTCTGTGTTGGAAGCTGTTTCTTTGACTTGCTTTTTGTTGCTGCTGTTATTATAATCATACATAATGGCTTGCCTCATAGGACCCTACCCCTATGCCTGAATGTTAAACTAAAGTGCCTTTGTTCAGCTCACAGAGAGATAATCTGACCCTGCCCATGTGTGAATGGCTACAGAAAAGACATTAATACACCTCTTCCAAAGGCTGGCCCTTCCCAGAGATGTTTTGCAAGACTGAAGACCCTTTTCACTTCCTCACTGCCTCTCCCTCTCTATTCTGCCTTTTGACTTTAGTTCCTCATTGCTTCTCTCTCTCTGACTCTAGAAAAGAACCTGTCATCCAGACCCTGACAGGATGGTTGCTTTGAGACATTAGTCTGCCATTTCCTCGGTCAGCCTCGGATTTATCGGCCTCTCGTGCAGCGAGCAGAGAGAACGTGGACTTGGTAACAAACTTGGAAAACCGGCCAATAAAACTGAGAGACGAGATGCTGAGGCAAGGAATACAACTTTATTTGGAAAGTCTGACTTTTTATTTGGAGAGACTGAGAAGATGGCAGACTCATGTCTCAAAGTAGCCATCTTGTCAGAGTCAGAGAGAGAGAAGCAATGAAGAACTAAAATCAAAGGCAGAATAGAGAGGGAGAGGCAGCGAGGAAGTAAAAAGGGTCTTCAGTCTTGCAAAACGTCTCCAGGAAGGGCCGTCCTGCAGAAGGGGTGTGTTAATCTCTTCTTTTTGTCCAGCTATTCACAGGTGGGCAGGGCCAGATTCTCTCTCTATGAGATGAACAAAGGCTCTTTAGTTTAATAGTCAGGCATACAGGCAGGGTCCACTGATGTACACCATTGTGTATGATTGTAATAACAAAAGCAACAAGAAGCAAGCCAAATAAATACTTTCCAACATGGAGTCAAAACTGGCTTCTTTATAACAATATGGTTGGTTCTACTTCTCCGGGGAACCCTGACAGGTACATTATCCAGAAAGCTCAATAAATTCTTAATAGGTTAAACCCAAGAGAGATTTATACCTGAGATTATCATAGTAAAAATGTTTAAAGATCAAAAACATCTTGTAAGCACCATGGAAAAAAAAAATGACCCATGACATAAAAGGGACTTCCTAAATAAAGTTAAAAGCTGGCTTCGCTTCAGAATTAGTGGAGGCCAGAGGACACAGTGACACTGCCATGATAGCAGAAAGCGAAGAGGGACTGAAGAGCCTCCTGATGGAGGTGAAAGAGGAGAGTGAAAAAGCTGGCTTGAAACTCAGCATTTGAAAAACTAAATCATGGCATCTGGCCCCATCACTTCATGGCAAAGGAATGATGCTAAAGGTGAAACTCCAGTACTTTGGCCACCTCATGCGAAGAGTTGACTCATTGGAAAAGACTCTGATGCTGGAGGGACTGGGGGCAGGAGGAGAAGGGGACGACAGAGGATGAGATGGTTGGATGGCATCACTGACTCGATGGACGTGAGTCTGAGTGAACTCCGGGAGTTGGTGATGGACAGGGAGGCCTGGCGTGGTGCGATTCATGGGGTCGCAAAGAGTCGGACACGACTGAGCGACTGAACTGAACTGAACTGAGGTCAGTGGTAGTGGTCATCTTCAGCCTCTGGTTCCAGCTGTCTGGGTCTATGTGCCTCTGGGCAGTCTGCCTCTCCCACCTGGAGGGTTTCTCTATTTGAAAAACAGCTCAAAAAATGCCTTGAGAGGCGTCCAGAACCTTGTTCCCAAGGCTACAATTATTGCATTCTGACTGTTCCTCCTTTATCTCTGCAATTCATACCTTCCATGATCAGCAACTGTCTGAACCTGCCCTTTGGAACTCAGGGAAGGTGACACAGAATTTAATTTCATGGCTGCAGTCACCATCCGCAGTGATTATGGATCCCAAGAAAATAAAGTCTGACACTGTTTCCGCTGTTTCCCCATCTATCTGTCATGAAGTGATGGGACCGGATGCCATGATCTTCGTTTTCTCAATGTTGAGCTTTAAGCCAACTTTTTCACTCTCCACTTTCACTTTCATCAAGAGGCTTTTTAGCTCCTCTTCACTTTCTGCCATAAGGGTGGTGTCATCTGCATATCTGAGGTTATTGATATTTCTCCCAGCAATCTTGATTCCAGCTTGTGCTTCTTCCAGTCCAGCGTTTCTCATGATGTACTCTGCATATAAGTTAAATAAGCAGGGTGACAATATACAGCCTTGACGTACTCCTTTTCCTATTTGGAACCAGTCTGTTGTTCCATGTCAAGTTCTAACTGTTGCTTCCTGACCTGCATACAGATTTCTCAAGAGGCAGGCCAGGTGGTCTGGTATTCCCATCTCTTTCAGAATTTTCCACAGTTTCTTGTGATCCACACAGTCAAAGGCTTTGGAATAGTCAATAAAGCAGAAGTAGATGTTTTTCTGGAACTCTCTTGCTTTTTCCATGATCCAGCAGATGTTGGCAATTTGATCTCTGGTTCCTCTGCCTTTTCTAAAACCAGCTTGAACATCAGGGAGTTCACGGTTCACGTATTACTGAAGCGTGGCTTGGAGAATTTTGAGCATTACTTTACTAGCATGTGAGATAGTGCAATTGTGTGTTAGTTTGAGCATTCTTTGGCATTGCCTTTCTTTGGGACTGGAACGAAGACTGACCTTTTCCAGTCCTGTGTCCACTGCTGAGTTTTCCAAATGTGCTGGCATATTGAGTGCAGGACTTTCACAACATCATCTTTCAGGATTTGAAACAGCTCAACTGGAATTCCATTACCTCCTCTCGCTTTGTTCCTAGTGATGCTTTCTAAGGCCCACTTGACTTCACATTCCAGGATGTCTGGCTCTAGATGAGTGATCACACCATCGTGATTATCTGGGTCATGAAGATCTTTTTTGTACAGTTCTTCCGTGTATTCTTGCCACCTCTTCTTAATATCTTCTGCTTCTGTTAGGTCCAGACCATTTCTGTCCTTTATCGAGTCCATCTTTGCATGAAATGTTCCCTTGGTATCTCTAATTTTCTTGAAGAGATCTCTAGTCTTTCCCATTCTGTTGTTTTCCTCTATTTCTTTGCATTGATCGCTGAAGAAGGCTTTCTTATCTCTTCTTGCTATTCTTTGGAACTCTGCATTCAGATGCTTATATCTTTCCTTTTCTCCTTTGCTTTTTGCCTCTCTTCTTTTCACAGCTATTTGTAAGGCCTCCCCAGACAGCCATTTTGGTTTTTTGCATTTCTTTTCCATGGGGATGGTCTTGATCCTGTCTCCTGTACAATGTCATGAACCTCATTCCATAGTTCATCAGGCACTCTATCTATCAGATCTAGGCCCTTAAATCTATTTCTCACTTCCACTGTATAATCATAAAGGATTTGATTTAGTTCATACCTGAATGGTCTAGTGGTTTTCCCTACTTTCTTCAGTTTAAGTCTTAATTTGGTAATAAAGAGTTCATGATCTGAGCCACAGTCAGCTCCTGGTCTTGTTTTTGTTGACTGTATAGAGCTTCTCCATCTTTGGTTGCATAGAATATAATCAGTCTGATTTTGGTGTTGACCATCTTGTGATGTCCATGTGTAGAGTCTTCTCTTGTGTTGTTGGAAGAGGGTGTTTGCTATGACCAGTGCATTTTCTTGGCAAAACTCTATTAATTAGTCTTTGCCCTGCTTCATTCCACATTCCAAGGCCGAAATTGCCTATTACTCCAGGTGTTTCTTGACTTTCTACTTTTGCATTCCAGTCCCCTATAATGAAAAGGACATCTTTTTGGGGTGTTAGTTCTAAAAGGTCGTGTAGGTCTTCATAGAACCATTCAACTTCAGCTTCTTCGGTGTTACTGGTTGGGGCATAGTTTTGGATAACTGATATTGAATGGTTTGCCTTGAAAACGAACAGAGATAATTCTATTGTTTTTGAGATTGCATCCAAGTACTGCATTTCGGACTCTTTTGTTGACCACGATGGCTACTCCATTTCTTCTGAGGGATTCCTGCCTACAGTAGTAGATATAATGGTCATCTGAGTTAAATTCACCCATTCCAGTCCATTTTAGTTCGCTGATTCCTAGAATGTCGACGTTCACTCTTGCCATCTTTTGTTTGACCACTTCCAATTTGCCTTGATTCATGGACCTGACATTCCAGGTTCCTATGCAATATTGCTCTTTACAGCATCGGACCTTGCTTCTATCACCAGTCACATCCACAGCTGAGTATTGTTTTTGCTTTGGCTCCATCCCTTCATTCTTTCTGGAGTTATTTCTCCACTGATCTCCAGTAGCATATTGGGCACCTACTGACCTGGGGAGTTCCTCTTTCAGTATCCTATCATTTTGCCTTTTCATACTGTTCATGGGGTTCTCAAGGCAAGAATACTGAAGTGGTTTGCCATTCCCTTCTCCAGTGGACCACATTCTGTCAGACCTCTCCACCATGACCCACCTGTCTTGGGTTGCCCCGTGGGCATGGCTTAGTTTCATGCCCACTGACCTCACCACCAACCAGTTAGAAGAATGTCCATGAGCTGATCACACCCTGTTCTTGAACACTATAAAGCTCATTACTCCCTCTAGGTTGGAACACACAGTTTAGTCGGCTCTGGACCCCTTTGCCTGGCAAGGCAAAAAAGCTATTCTTTTCTACTTCACTCCAAACTCTGTCTCTGAGATTTAATTCGGTGTTGGGGCACAGACACCTATTCGGCTTCACCCTCTTCTGGCCTCCATGAGCATACTGACTGCAGAAAGCTGCTTTACCAAGTGGTTTTTCTAGTCTCCCAATTATGTGGTTTCTGGGGGGCTCAGGTAGGAAGAGGGACCTTCAGCTTAGCTCAGCTCTGTGGAATTCATTCCCTGGGAGCTTCTCTACAAAGAATCCAACTCTAGGGAAGCTTCCAGCTCAGTGGGTGTTACAGTCACATACTGCTCTCCTTGATGGAGAATGCTGACATTAGTGGGTGAGGGGGAAGCACAACATGAGGGTTTCGTGCTTGGTTTTATTTGGGGGGAAATGAGGACTATAGCCCAGGAGATTGCATTTCAGATAGCTCTGAGAAACTGCTCCACAGAGGTAGGGTGGAGAAGGTCAGTATACATGTGATTTGGTGTATACTTTGGTGAAGAGGGAGTTCATGCATTCAAGCACAATTTTTTTTTTTTCCAGAAGATTTCTGCTAGTCATGAAGAGCAAACATCATCATGAAGGCTTTTAGTACTTTTCTAGATATGGGGAGATACAAGAACTGGGCTCATAAAATTGGCTCCTGAAGATATCTATCTAAAGACCTGTTCTGCCAGTTTTCCCCAGAGAACAGTGTCTCATTTCTGTGTTGCACCCTGAGCTTCTTTCACGGGGGTGTTTAAAGTCAGCAGCTGCGGCAGTACCTAATTTGATCCTTGTAGAGGTAGATGGCAAGTGCCCATGGCAAGTGCTGATTGAAGAGCGAAAGCTCTCCACCTTGGGGTTATGAAGATGGCTAAATACACAGCAAGCAACAGTGGGACAGGGGAGACTGACAGCAGCTTATTAGTCGTGTGTGAGTCTGTGTGTGTGTGCTCAGCTGTGTCCAGCTCTTTGCAGCCCCATAGACTGTGGCCCGCCAGACTCCTCTGTCCAGGGGATTTCCCAGGCAAGAATACTGGAGAGGGTTGCCACTTCCTCCTCCAGGGGCTCTTCCTGAGCCAGGCACGGAAGCCACATCTCCGGCATTTGCATGCAGATTCTTTACCACTGCGCCACCTGGGAAGCCACTATTAGTCACACAAGATGCCCCAGTTATGGGGCAGGATAACAAACGGGCACACTCAACTCTATCCTTTCCTCCTTCTCCTTCCCAAAAGAACTCTTGTTTCTTCTAAGAGGCTTCCAGGCTTTTCAAAACCTGGCCTCACAGAGGGTTTTTTGGCAAGCACAAATAGAAGTTGTCTAGGACAACGTTGGGCTTCCCAGCTGGCTCAGTGGTGAAGAATCCACCTGTCAATGCAGGAATCACAAGAGACATGGGTTTGATCCCCGGGTCAGGAAGATTCCCTGGAGGAGGAGATGGCAACCCACTCCAGTATTCTTGCCTGGAGAAATTCATTGACAGAGGAGCCTGGTGGGACCCCCGTCCATGGGGTCCCAAAGAGTTGGTCATGAGAGAGCAACTAACACTTTGGAACTTGAGGTCTTGTAGACTGCTGAGGTAAAGTCTCATCAATTGTTCTTTTAGGGAATTTTCCTCATTCTCTTGAGAGTCATTCCTCTGCATTTTCATTTTACTGAACTTCATCTGTCTCTACGAATTTCAGAGAAACTGTTACCTGCTGTGGTCTTGAAGGAGTGTTTTTATGCGGGAGCATCCCTGGGTAGTCTGTGTCCAGCATTTTTGTTACTGTTACAGCAGGATATGAGGTGGGGCTTCCTGCCCACAGTGAGCTGTCCCTGCTCTGGCAAGCATGAGGTTTGCTCCCCAGTTGCTGAAGAAGAGGTCCCAAGGGTCTGGTTTGATCAGGCTCCATTGCTGTTGAGTGTATTCCCTGCCCCAAAGGAGAGGATTGCTGAAGCGAGTGAAGCCTGTGCAGGCGGAGGGTCCAAGCGCTCCTGCCTAGGCACCCATGGTTCCATCCAAGCCAGCCCAGCTTCACAGCCTTTGCTGTTGTGTCGATCTCAGATCTAGGGTATGCCTGTGGTGTGGAGTGGTGCTGTGGGTTTGGAGGTCGGGGTGCTGTGGCTGCAGGAATTGAGGTGACTGACATTTCCCAAGACCTGTCTTCCCCAGACCCTGGGCTGTAGCTAAACCAAGTCCTCTGCCAGGGCCTATCTGATGTTTAGTGCTTAACCACTGCACCCTCTGTGGCGCCACCCAGCCTCTTGTGGAGGCGGTGGCCACTAAGGCCTACCCGAGTCATAGGCCAGCCCTCCTTGTCTGTCTGTGCTGAGTGCTTGGTCACTAAATCATGTCCAACTCTTGCAACCCCTTGGACTGTAGCCCACCAGGCTCCTCTGTCCATGAGGATTCTCCAGGCAAGAATACTGGAATGGGTTGCCATGCCCTCCTCCAGGGGATCTTCCCAACCTAGAGACTGAACCCAGGTCTCCCTCATTACAAGCGGATTCTTTACCATCTGAGCCGCTTATGCACACTTGCTCCTTGGAAGAAAAGCTAAAACCTAGACAGCATATTAAAAAGCAGAGACATTATTATGCCAACAAAGGTCCGTCTAGTCAAAGCTATGGTTTTTCCAGTAGTCATGTATGTATGTGGGAGTTGGACTATAAAGAAAGCTGAGTGCCAAAGAATTGATGCTTTTAAACTGTGGTGTTGGAGAAGTCTCTTGAGAGTCCCTTGGACTGCAAGGAGATCCAACCAGTCAATCCTAAAGGAAATCAGTTCTGAATATTCACTGAAAGAACTGATGCTGAAGCTGAAACTGCAATACTTCGGCCACCTGATGGGAAGCACCGACTCACTGGAAAAGACTTTCCAGTAATTCTGGGAAAGATTGAAGGCAGGAGAAGGGGACAACAGAGGATGAGATGGTTGGATGGCATCACCGACTCAATGGACACGAATCTGAGCAAGCTCAGGGAGTTGGTGATGGACAGGGAAGACTGGCGTGCTGCAGTCCATGGGGCCGCCCAGAGTCGGACACGACTGAGGGGTTGAACTGAACTGAAACCAAGTCCTCGCCCAGGGCCTGAGATTCAGCGCTTAGCGGCTGCGCCCTCTTGTGGCGTCTCCTAGTACATATTCTGACGTCTGCCGTGGCTAGAGACCTACTGCCCACTGTATGGGGCCCTCAGTGGGCTCTGTGGCTCCCGACCAATCACACCCTAGGCGCCCTGGTCTGTTTCTGCAGAGCTAGAGCAAATCTTATCCCAGATCTCGTGTCAGCCTTTGGTGTGCTGTGAGTGGGCCACGGTGTTTGCACCTTCAGGTTGGGAAGTAAAGCAAGGCAACAGCAAGCCAGCATGCATGCATCCCCCACAAGTACAGTCTCGCCTTCTCCAGCCCTTTGTCTGTGTCAGTGGATTTCCTGGGAGGCAAGCGGACTTGTCTCCTCCACTTGGGAGCCTGACGGGGTGCCCTAATTGTAGCTTTACTTGCTCACCGCCCAGGGCAGGAGTCCATCTGTATGGACCTTCTCTTCCTTACACATCCCTTCAAGTGTGCAGGTTCCGATGCAATGCCTTTGTTTTCCATCCTACTAGGTTACATGAAGATCCTTTTTACAGCTTTGATTGTATAGTTCTTTTGCCGGTTTCCAGTTTTAAACGGAATTTTTTTTTCATTTCTCTTTCTGTTCATTATTGGTGTATAGAAAAGTAACAGATTTCTGTATGCTAATCTTATACTCTGCAACTTTACTGAATTCATTTATTAATTCTAACACCTTTTTGATGGAGACGTCAGGGTTTTCTTTATAAAGTATCATTTCCTCTGCAAACAGTGACAGTGCTTTTTGTCTAATTGCTGTGGCTAGGATTTTGAACACTGTGTTAAACAGACACCAGCCCCTACTATTTTCTATTTTCCTCGGAGTTCATCTGAGTTGCCACTTGAATCTGCCAGTTCCCTGATTGGAGCCCAACCTCAAGTTCAAGTTGGAACTGATGCCTGGAGGAAAACCGCTAGAAGCTGGGAGAGTCAGGGAAAGGATCTGCAGAGGATCCTCTGAGAGGAGGAAGATGACAGACAGGATGACAGCTGGCTGCTTCAGGGATGTGGCCCTCTACAACATGGGGTGATGGGATGAAGGAGTAACCAGTTATGTTACATCTGTAAAGTGAGCATAATAACTTTATCTCACCCTTTTCCTGGTTTTTTTTTTTGGGGGGGGGGATGTTTTATCTGATACTCTACATGGAAAGTACAGATATTTTCATACAGGTATCACCAACTTCTGAGTATACTCTGAACCTGAAAGTGCACGTGAAAGTAGAAATGTGGAAAGTAGCCTCGGTGTTGGACTTCCTGGGTGGTGCTGCGGATAGGAATCCACTTGCCAAGGCAGGGAACGTGGGTTTGATCCCTGGTCTGGGAAGATCCCACATGCCTCCGAGCAACTAAGCCTGTGTGCCCCAACTGCTGAGTTCGAGCTGTGGAGCTCACGAGCTGCAACTACTGAAGCCCGTGCCCCTAGCGCCTGTCCTCCGCAACAAGAGAAGCTGCCACATTGAGAAGCCATCCCACCGAGAAGCCCGAGCTCTGCAATGAAGACTAGCCCCTGCTTGCTGCAACTAGAGGAAGCCTACGCGAAGCAGCAAAGACCAAGCACAGCCAAAAATAAATATTATTGAAAAGAAAAATAGCCTCTGTGTTACAACCAGGTCTTCCTTCCTAGTTAACTAAAATACTAAATTCCTAATTGCATGTCATCGTTTAGAAACAAACTATATTTACTTTCAGAGTTCAAACCTATTCCTTATGTCCAGTGATCCTCACAACTGTTCACATGTGAAGTCAACTGGATTAAGCCCAAAGAGCATTCAATTGAGGTTCAGGGTCCTAATTCTGGTGCAGCTGTTTTTCATTTGTAGATCAAATACTAAGTTCATGGAACCTAATATTCTTATTTCTGGTACCACCATTTTTGTTTTACAGTTTCTCACTTTATTTTTGCAATCAGGAGAAGCAAAATGAAATAATTTTGGAGTAATCTCCCAAACACTGCTGAGACCAAGCTGCCTGAGTTAAGTGAGGTGGGTCTGGTCAGTGGCGCCCCCTGTGTCAAATGGGAGCATTCTTTGTCAGTAGCTGCACCAGACTCAGCATTTAATGCTCAAAAGTACAGATTGAGTAGTAGCTCAGTTGGTAAAGAATCCGCCTGCAATGCAGGAGACCCCAGTTTGATTCCAAGATTGGGAAGTTCCTCTGGAGAAGGGGATAGGCTACCCACTCCAGTATTCTTGGGCTTCCCTGATGGCTCAGACGGTAAAGAATCCATCTGCAATGTGGAAGACCTGGGTTCAATCCCTGGGTTGCGAAGATCCC
This sequence comes from Capra hircus, assembly GCF_001704415.2. Classification (NCBI taxonomy): domain Eukaryota; kingdom Metazoa; phylum Chordata; class Mammalia; order Artiodactyla; family Bovidae; genus Capra; species Capra hircus. The sequence continues at coordinate 28,411,614 of NC_030836.1, read as the reverse complement.
CGGGAGGAGGGCATGGCAACCCACTCCAGTATTCTTGTCTGGATAGAGGAGCCTGGCAGGCTACAGTCCATGGGGTCACAAAGAATCAGACACGACTGGGCGCCTAAGCACAGCCCTGAACAAAAGTAGAAATGCATCGGACTCCCGGCAGGTCAGTTTAGTGTATTTCAGCAGCCAGCAGTCTGACAAAATTAATATAAGAATTAACTGTCAGAACTAGACTTCTGAGCTTTTTCATAGGTGTGAGCCATCAGACTTAGCCCAGGACTTCTTCCTCAGATTTGCAGAAAGCCCTGTACAGTTCAAAACTGTCTTCTGAAGGCCTGCTAAGAAGTCTAGAGACACCTACTGGCAGAAATGGGTATTATAGATTAATGAGAGGAGCATATTATTCGTGTAATAGAGAAATGTAATCATTGAAAACACTGAGTCTAAGTGAATTGGCATCATCTTGGATGGATTAAGGTCCCTACTGATGTTAGCAAAGAAAGAACTACAAACTTTTCCAGTTCTGAAAGCTAAGGCCTGTGTTTTTGTAGAGAAATGGTGGAATCTGTACATCTGTGAAGGCAGAACCAAGGGTAAGATAGGGGATGGAGAAGAAAATTGTTCTTCCTAAGGATGTGAGGACGACTGGGGGAGATTTGTGGTTATTAGGGCTCCAGGGAAAGAAAGAGAGGCGTGGAGAGGGAAGAGCAGTTGTAAACAACACAGTGGTTGCTTACATCCTCAAACCTCAGACTCTCAAAAACCCTGTGCACAAAATGCTGTGTTGTTGTTGTTGTTGTTGTTGTTGTCGTTTGTCACACCACACAGCATGTAGGATCTTAGTTCCCTGACCAAGGATTGAACCTAAACCCCTTGCATTAGAAGCGCAGAGTCTTAGCCACTGGACTGCAGGGAATTCCCCTATTTTTGTTGTTGTTGTTGGTTGGTTTTTCTTTGTTGTTGTATTTATTTGGCTGGGTCAGGTATTGTTTGCCCTACATCATGTTTTGAGCCATATAAATCTAAGCATGTACAATCAGGGTAGGATATTTAGCATTTTGCAACAGTTCATTCCCCTAATAATAAAAACTGAATGAAGTTTATAGTCCAGTGGGAGATGAGGTGAAGGGCTGGGCTTCCTCAGGATGCGGTAAACCCAGTGTCTGATGGGAGCGCTTCAGTCCTGCACACAGGCTCTGCTCACCTCCACCTGCTCCACTGAAGAAGCCATGTTCTTGCCCGGCTTCTTTTGCTCTCATTTTAACTAGCTTTCAAGTTTTTCTAACAATTCGAGTTTTGGCTGTGCTAGGTCTGTGCTGCTGTGCGCAGGCTTTCCTCTGGTTGTTGCCAGTGGGTGCTTCCTCTTCCTTGCAGCGCACTGGGCTTCTCATTGTGGCGGCTCCTCTTGTTGCAGAGCGCGGGGCCCTAAGTAGGCGGGCTTCAGTAGTGCCGCTCTCCAGCTCTAGAGCACAGGCTCAGTAGTGGCGGTGCACAGGATAAATTCAGCACCACAAATGTTGAGTTTCAAGAGTTCTGGGATATTGAGCTGGAAGTGTCCAGCTGGTGTTCCAGCTGGTGTTCAGATATATGGGTCTGAACTAAAAACAGAGGAGTCTGTGAAACAGATTGGTGGATCTGGGGAGTCTCCAAATGATAGGTGATGACTGACATGGATTAAGAATTAATTCTTAATCCATTTCAGTGATGAGAGGAGATGGAGAAGTACAATGTCAGGAAGTGGGGAGAGGAACCATAAAAATACAGAGGGCATTGCATATTCAGAGAATAATTCGAAGTCGTGTATGAATGTAGCCACGAGAAGACTCTTGAGAGAGTCCCTTGGACAAGAAGGAAATCAAACCAGCCAATCCTAAAGGAAATTAACCCTGAATATTCATTGGAGGGACTGATGCTGAAGCTGAAGCTCCAACATTTTGGCTACCTGATGCAAACAGCTGACTCACTAGAAAAGACCCTGATGCTGGGAAAGATTGAGGGCAGGAGGAGAAGAGGGGCGACAGAGAATGAGATGGTTGGATGGTATCACTGATTCAATGGACATGAGTTTGAGCAAACTCTGGGAGATTGTGAAGGACAGGGAAGCCTGGCATGCTGAAATCCTTGGGGTCGCAAAGAGTCAGACATGACTTAGCAACTGAACAATAGCAATGGATGTGGCTTGGGATAGAGTTTGGGATGAAGGTGGAGGAAGGAAAGGGGACGAACAGAAGGACAAGACAGAGGAAGGAAATGTCGGGACAGATTTTGCACTGTCTTGATGGCTTCCCCCGGCGGTAGCACTACCCAGATGAAGCAAAAGACCTGAGAATCCTAGTTTTGCCCTCCAGCTCAAGCCAAGTAGGGTAGGCCTCTGCAACCTCTGACCCCTGAGGTCCTGCTTTCTCCAACTGACCCAGAATCTTCACCCAGCCCACTCTAGGGGCTACCTATACCTCTACCTCCACGAAGTAGAAAGAAGGTAACTCACTCATTCCTTCATGCAGGAAAAAAAATGTACTGGGGTGGCCAAAAAGTTCATTCTGGTTTTTCCATAACAGCTTATGGACAATCCAAGTGAACTTTTGGGCCAACCCAATATTAAACACCTGTTGTGTGTCAGGTAGCGAGGACACAACAGTGATCAAGACAGACTGAAACACCACTTTCATGGGGCTTAAAGTCTAATGGAGGAGAAGAGCATTCAGTAATTATAAGAGTGACAAATACATCTATTCTAGATTCAGAATTCTGCGGTATATGTAATGAAGGGTCCAAGAGAGGTGAGCAAGGAAGAGCAAGGAGATGGGGGCTAGGGGACCTCTGCCACCAGTCATGTCTGTAGCCCTCCAGGCTCCTCTGTCCATGGGATTCTCCAGGCACGAACACTGGAGTGGGTTGCCATGCGCTCCTCCAGGGGATCTTCCCCACCCAGGGATCGAACCCCCATCTCTTACAACTCCTGCATTGGCAGGCGGCTTCTTTACCACTAGCACCACCTGGGAGGGCCCGTCTTCCAAAAGTTCCAGCGTGATACCAGGTAGGTGCTCCGCTGCACGCATCTTCTCAGCAGTCACAGCTCGAGGCTGTAGGTCCCTTTTCCACGTCCGTATCAGGTACATTCTGCTGTCACCCATCTGAGTTTGCCATCTGTTTCCTGCCAAAACCATGATTGATATGGACCTTTATGCAAAGATGATTGACAGAAGTGAGCAGGGTTAAGGAAACAATAACGAAAATGAAGCTGGGGCATCCAGGTTTAGCAACAGTAAGAAATCATCATCCTTCTTAGGCCCCAGAGGGGGAGGGGAAGGAAGCCATGCTACCATAGCCTGGTGGAGAACTGGAGCCACGAGGAGAGACACTCAACAGAAACGGTCCTGTCAAGACCCAGCCAGCGTCAGAACTGTGGTAGGAAGGTAATAGGAGGAATGAATACTTCAGTCTCAATCTGTGTGTGTGTTCCCTTCTCCAGTCTTCCAATGGCCGAACACAGTCTGAAGCCAAACCCAGCTAGTCTTCAAGGTGATCAGAGGAGATCAGCCTTCTGAGGCCCCCGACCAAAATAAAAGGGCTCATACAGAGAAGCAAATAAAAAAAATAACCGGCTAATCACACCTCACTGTCATGAACACTTTAAAAGGAGAGTAGATGGCTTTTAAAATTTATTACAGAGAGTATATATGTTATTTTGGCAACTTGATTTTTTAAAGAAAAGGCAGAGAGCCACAGTAAAGTGCCAGGCACAGGGCATATCAGCCCTGACAGTATGGTTTGCTGGGGGTTGCCAGAGCGTCAACATGCCGGATCAGGCACCTGATCAGCACAACCCATTGTGAGGAATCATGGATTGTTTCTGAGGTTCTAGAATTCCCAGACTGTGGCTCGGCACTGGAAGCCTCTGCTCACAGTTTTTCTTCACTTCTCTTGGGTGCCCCACACCAGGGTCCCCTCTTGCCCAAAATCCGGATGAAGAATTTCCTTCTACTAGTGAGTCTGTGTTTCCTTGGATCTGCCAGAGGTGAGTCCTCTCTCTTGGCTCCAGGTGGACATGGAAGAGGCCAGTTTAAGGCCCTTGAAGAAGGAAGACCAGTTCTTAGTTACCTAGACCAATCTGAAGCAGGAGTGGCTGAACAAGTTCAACTCTGAGAGTTGCTGAATCGGTTGATTCCCCCTAGTTAATGGCTTCACCATCAGAGACTAGCTTAGCACAGTCTCATTCCTAATACTTTCAGCCACTCAACATTGTACCTGCTGCTCTGTGAAATGAGAAGACCGGTCTAGGGTTCTGGAAGTCTGGAAAGGTTTGCCCCAGTGAATTGAGTGTGTGGGATGCTTGCGTAGTTAAGGCAGAAGGAAAGACACAGGAGAAGGGAGTGAGGTATGCCTGAAAGTCATCCCGGGGCCAGAGATCCTAGAAGCCTCCCCTTCCCGGCTCGGGTCTGTGTGTTCAGTCCATCCGTTTTTCCTCTTTCAGGATCCCCATTCAGGATGAGCTTTATTCCCCTTTTTCCTCCTGCAGAAGTGAAAGGCCATGAGTTTCGAGTTCTCCATTAAATGAGAGTGTTTTCTGTAATGTTGGTTCTCTGAGATTTTGTCTTTTGCCCTCTTCGGTTTTCAAAAATTGACTCAGAAACAAAGTTACCAGATGGTAGTATGTATCAGTCACTTGGTGAGGTAGTAAGTCATAAATGATAAGAATGACTAAGAAAGGAGTGTGCTTTTTCAAGCCTCTTTTTTTGGTATCAAAAATCTCTGTTAAAACTTCTGTTCACTTTTGAAGAATCAGTCAAGCAGGTAGTATTTCTGTAACAACTTCTTAAAATTAAAAACTCCTAAAAGCCTTAGCCGGATTTCCCACGTGGCACAGTGGTAAAGAATCCACCTGCCAATGCAGGAGATGCAGGTTCTATCCCTGGGTCAGGAAGATCATCTGGAAGAGGAAACGGCAACCCACTCCAGTATTCTTGCCTGGAAAAATCCCATGGACAGAGGAGCCTGGCAGACTCACAAGTCTGCAAAGAGTGTACACAGCTGAGCACTTATGCAAAAGCCTTAGTCTATCTTATCTTTCCTTTATCAACAGATTCTAATGTTAGTCTTTTGAAAGTCATTGGTTATAAGGACTTGAAATCACTCAGGATACACACATACACACACAAATTCTTACAGGATTGTAATCAGGATGAGACTGACTATATTATATTCCTCTCAGCTTTCTGATAGGATTAATAACATGCTCATCATTAAAGTCTATTCCCCACCCTCTTCTAGGTTATTCAGCCTAAATCAGTTGCTCAAAGAGTAATAATAATTTTAAAAACAGTAATAATTAAATTGTCTGCATGATGCTATACTTAATAAAATAAAAGCTGTACTTAAGGAGTATTTGTCTGACGGTCATTGATAAACTGGATTAAATGTAGGAGAGACAGGTCAGAAAAGAATGACCAGCTAAGAGTTTTGTAATTCCAAACGCAAGGTCGGGAGGAGGAAAAATTAAAGTTAATTGAGCACTTCAGCAATGGACTAGGCACTTCACAATTTACCTTATTGAAGACTCATGACAACTCCATGAAGTAGGAGTAAATGGTACATCAAAAGGAATCTCAATGCAGAGATATAGAAGTACACAATATTTTTATCTTAATAATTCATAGCAACTTGGTTTTCGGTTCCCAACCACATGGATAGGGGATTGGGTATGGGAAAAAACATGAACTTGCCAAATAAAGGTCTTAATCCCTTCTGCTAATTTTCGTGGCCTCATTATATATTTGTCATCTCTAGTTTCAAATTCATTTTGTTTGGAGTTTAAAATCTTCCGCCCTCGGTTTCAGCTGGAATTACTCACTTGCTGAAACACTGCAGAGTCTCTCTCCGTTGTATCTCCATTCCTACCTTTCACCCACAGGGGAACTGGAGGGAGGCGAGCGGTGGAATTCTGGTTACATGAACGATGGGACACTGATTTCCTGATGCTGGCTTTGTCAGGGAGGCACAGGCGCTTTTGGTGCCCCTGTGCCCACTCAGGGTACACAGATCTGCACAAATATTGCGGATCTTCAAATTCTTCCCTTCAATCACTAAGGTAGTCTCTGCAGTTCCTTAACACCCCTGGCCTTCCTGGTCCCTCGAGCAATTGGTTGACTGCCTCCAGCCTCTGCAGCATGTTCAGGTGCTTGACCAGACCCCCAGAAACCTAGCGATCCCACATGAGCCTTGCTCCATAGGAAAGGACTCCTTACCGGGACATCCTCTCTCACCCTCACCATCTCTCTTCTATTACTTCTCCATCCCAGGAGCATCAGCTCAATCTGAGGAGCTTCTTGGCCCTATGGATCATCAAGCATCAGTTCAGCAACTCTCAAGTGACTACTTTTCACTTGCAAACCCTTCGGATGAGGCTTTATATGAGACTTCTTCACTCGACAACACTTTAAGTGAGCATGGCTCAAGTGAGACTGCCGCAGCCCAACATGCTTCTGGTGAGCCGCTGGCAGTTGAACACGCAAGTGGGCCGGCTTCAGTTGATCACGCTACTGCAGTTGAGCATGCTCCAGGGGAGGCTGCTGCAGGTGAGCGCACTCTGAATGAGCACACTTCCGGTGAACAACCTTCTGCGGAACAACCTATAGGTGAGCAGCCTCTAGGCGAACAGTCTGTCGGTGAACAGGCCATAGGTGAACAGCCCACAAACGAACAGGTTGCAAGTGATAAACCTGCAGGGGAGCAGTCTGCAGTGGAACCGATCTCAGCCGAACAGGTCTCGGGTGAATCAGCAGGGGAACAGCCCTCAGAACTCCCACCTTCAAGCACATTTTCAGGTGAGTCGTATTTGCATGGGTGCCCTTCCTCGACTTTCGGTGGGAAGTAGGTGGCACATCAAGAAAGCCAGTTTTAAGGCATCCAGAAGAAAGAACAGTCCAGACACAGAGCAAACAGCTCTCTCAAAGGATCTCTTTACATTTCTTTGCAATAATCCCCAGAGGCAGAATTCAGGTGTTGTGGGGCTTTTGAAGGCTAAACAGTTCAGAGGGCCCTCTTTAAGAAAAACAAAACACAAACTGCCAGCTGTCCCTGCAACTTCATTCCACATAAGAAATTATGAAAATGAATGCCCACAGCTCCACTGGAAGAAGGGGCTCATGGAAGACAACCTTGGTGAGCTTCAGGCTAAGTCGGCCTGTTCACAAACTATGTTAAAACCTTTGCAAATCCTCCAATAACATGGCTAGCACCAGAACAGGCAGCTCTGGGCTTTTTTTGGTCTGAACGTGATGTCAGTGGAAATAATAAACAATCATTAATGATAGAAAAGTTTTATTTGAGCCAAACTGAGGACTAGTTGGCTTCGCAGATTAGTCTGAGAAACGGCCCTGGAGAAGCAGTTTTTGGCACAGTTTTATATCTCGTCCAGACAAGGCATATTGAACAAGTCAGGGATATATTTCTTCACGGTTTTAAAAAAACACAACAGACCAGTTCATACACATACAGCACGTAGTTTGGGCTCCCCACCTCGAAAGGGAGTTTAATCATCAGAGGAGGACTTGAATCGGTGTCCCAGAAAGAAGGGTATTTAATCTTTATTTTTAATGTGAACTTTTTTTTTAAACTTCTGGTCAATGTGACCTTTTCTTTACTAATTAAAGGAGATATACAATGTATGTTTGATAGGCCACAAAGAAGCTATTGTAGTTAGCAAAAAATTCAAGTTAACTCATGTATAAGCCAGAATGACTTCTCTAGACCTCAATATGTGAACGTTTCTTTTATCAATGGAAAGTAAAGCATGCCAACACTTTCGTCTGCAAGATACAGAAATAAGTTCCCAGGACAACTGCAGTTCTTTGGCCCTTACAAGGGTTTGTTCAAGGAAGGAAAATAAGATTTAAAGTTTAATGTCTCAAGTTATTACTAGACATAAACACTTTATATTCACCCCATTTGTGTAAGTAGCAGTATTCCAAATTTTCGGAAGAGAGAAGTGAGGTTTACCTCCTCTGGCTACAAAGAAGTAAACCTAGGATTCACACTGAAGTATGACTACGAAGCCCATACTCTTTCCCCTTTATGCTTCCTTAATTAGGAAACTGGCAGTGGAAATAGGAAACATCGAGTCATTTCAGAGAGGCTCTGCCCTTTGTGACAAACTGCCCTGACTGAGGTGAATTTGAGAGTAGCAAATTGATACAAACACTTTACGAGGTTTGCAACATTAGAACATTCCAATATAGCCTTTTCTTTAAAAAAAAAAAAGCAATTTCTCTTTTCCTTGTTATTTACTTTTGACGCATACCATTTAAAAAGTCTTTACTGAATTTTATAGTACTGCTTCTCTTTTATGTCTTGATCTTCTGGCCTTGAGGCATGTGGGTTCTTAGCTCCCCAACCAGGGATTGAACCCTCCCCTCCCCCAACACCAGAAAGGAGTCTTACCCACTGGATCACCAGGGAAGTCCTTAACACAGCTTATTAATCAGTCAGATTTTACTGCAAGTGTCTGGGCCTTGTGGATAAGTGAGAGTGCCGTGAGGAGTATGAACGTCACGTGAGAAGTTCATTGCTCCTACTGAGTTAGACCCAGCAGAAGGGCATCTAATGATCAGTGTCCACTGGGCTATGAATTAAAGTCAGTACCAGAGGGAGAAAGGTGGGGTTCATCAGCAATGACTATCACAGATGAAGCAGTAAGGATGAAGTCATTTTCTCTGGTATGGAAGAGAAAAGATGCTTTTTCAGACCTACAAAATGGTTCTACTTGTTGTCCATCATCCCTTCCGATGTGTGACTCAAGGCTACACACCTGGATCACAGGGTTATTTCATCAGGCTGATCTTAAATTTTTCAGGCCCATCGTTAAGCTGCCACACATGCTCTTATATGAATGACCAAGGAAAATGTCTTCGTGGAGAGGGAGTCTGCTCCACTCAGAACTCCCAGCAGTGCATGTTAAAGAAGATCTTTGAAGGTATGTGGGGACTTCATGGGCTGGTCTTTGACAGAGAACTCATCACCCAGCTTGAGTACCGATGGGGGAGGGGGTGGTTGGGGTGGCAGGAGCCGGAGGAGGGATCAAGCTGGGATTCTCTAGAAACTTAGATTCAAGAGGACCTCAATTCTTACGAGAATCAAGAGTAGAACTCCAGCTATTGAGGGAGAGGCCCTTCCCCAAAGGCCTCCGATGCCTTAAAAGAAGACAGGGAGATTGTCTCTTCCTACTAATGTGTGAGTTGCCTCTTGAGCCAGTGGGACATTGACTGCAAGCTCAGGAATGCGTCTATCTTGCTCATGGCTATATATTCCTAGCACTTAGCACAATGCTCAGTCCATGGCAGGCATTTAGTAAGTATTGAATAAATGAATTAAGTAGTCAACAGTTGTCCACTAGTCTATGTTCACAAGTTGCCAGGCCTGTCTGAGTGTATTCCCACACTCCTCCACCCTTAGACTCAGTCCTTGTGCTCGGTTGCTCAGAGGTGTCCAGCACTTTGTGACCCCATGGAATGTAGCCCACCTGGCTCCTCTGTCCATGGGATTCTCCAGGCAAGAATACTGGAGTTGCCATATCCTACTCCAGGGGATCTTCCTGACCCAAGGATCGAACTTGCATCTCCCATGTCTCCTGCATTGGCAGGCGGGTTCTTTACCATAGTGCAACCTGGAAAGCCCATATTCAGTCCTTATCCCTCAAATAAGGGAAGGGATCTTGGTTACTTTATCCTGTGAACCCCATTGCCTGAATCTCTTGTGGTTTGTCTGGTCCCTCACTAGAGAGAGTAGGCAACTGATGGGGAAACAGCCCAGAAGCAGCAGGTGGAAGGGGAAGGGAGGAAGAATATGCAAGCTGGAGGACTTGGTCATGCCTGTGCAGGGATTCTGGGCACCATGATGACAGGCAAGATTCAACAAGGAAGCTCTGTGCTCTTTACAGTCTGTCTCTGCTTCTTTCAGGTGGAAAACTTCAATTCATGGTTCAGGGCTGTGAGAACATGTGCCCATCCATGAACCTCTTCTCCCACGGAACCAGGATGCAAATTATATGCTGTCGAAATCAGTCTTTCTGCAACAAGGTCTAACAGCCTATGCCTTGGCTTCTTTATCTGACTCAGGCACAAAAGTCCTCCACCACACTAATGGACTCAACTTATATTTAGTGTCTTCCCCAGGCAACTGCTAATTACATCTTTCTCTGCCTGTCAGACCAGAAGCTCTAATATCCTATCTTTCCTCTCCATGCCATTACCCATCCTTCTCTGCCCTCCATCTTTCCTATTCCTTTACCCCATCTCTCAACATTCTTTTCTTTCTCAATAAATTTTGCATAATTAAAGAATATTGACTCTAGGGAGACATCTTTTTCCATTAACCAGGGGCAGGGTCACCCTGAGCTTCCTTCTGCTCCACACACTAAAGTGGTTGCAATTTTTAAAAAGATTTATTTCATTTTTGGCTGTGGTGGGTCTTCGCTGCTGTGTGTAGGCTTTCTCTAGTTGCAGCTGCGGAGCACAGGCTCTAGGCACACAGGCTTAGTAGTTATAGCGCACCCGGTTTAGTGGCCCTGCAGCACGTGGTTCTTCCCAGAGCAGGGATCAAATCCGTGTCCCTTGCATTGGCAGGTGGATTCTTTACCCCTGGATCACCAGGGAAGCCCTAAAGTGGATGCATTTTTAAACAACCCCACATTCCTCAAAGTGAAGGGGTCCCCCAGGGCAGGGACCATGAAGAGGAATGCAAAGTAGGTGTTAACTTTTTAGGAGCTCAAAATAATATTCCAAGTCCTTGTCTCTGACCCCAACCTTTCCATCCCTATGGAAACCAAACTCACTTCTATTTACCACGATGTTCAAAACCCATCCCTTCTTGGGACCTTGAGAGTTATAAGTGGAGACTCTATGTTTAACAGAATTATAATAATGAGTCCTTTTAATTTATCTGCTATATAAATAGAACAGGTCATAGTTATCTTAATTAAATCTTTTTCTCACACACAATGTCACTGGTTTGTCTCAGCATAGAGGGAAAGGCGCAAATTGTATACAGCCCCTTTCATCTTGTATTAGAGTTACACTCTTCAAAGTGTTTTTACATCTGATCCGCTGAAAAGAGCCCAGAAAGGCAGGCAGGAAAGATAGCATCATCCTGAGCTCACAAGTAAGAAAGTCTGACGTAGAAATGTTTTATATACTCAGATTCCATGTCATTCCAAACATATCAAGGTTACAGAGCAGCAGTGAGCCAGGGCCAGATTGCATGATCTCAATCTGAGCAAATAGCACAGTATAAATATTAGGTAAAACAGTTCTTTCAACACCAAAATCAGACCTCTGTCCCATACAAGCCCATTTCTTATCAGCTACTGCTCCCCGCACCTCTGTTTAAAAGCCCCTGAAAAATCAATGTTTTTGCTCTGGTTCTTATCAAGGATTTTATGTGTGTGTTTGTAGGAGAGATTTACTTGAAGAAATATTACAACATATAAAAACTACATTAGGTCTTAATTTCCACTCATACAGTGGTACATTTGATATGATACATAACAAAAAACTTTAAAAATCCAGAATGGACACAGTACTGCACAACTTGATCACTAAGTCAAATTAGCTGACAAGCAAACCTCACAGAACAGTCTCGTCAGCCAAGGTCAAAAACACCATGTACAACACATCTGAATTGGCAGATTTTTAAATATATTAAAAATATAACAATGGTGGTGCGTCTTGGGAACCCCTGGTGTCAGAAACAAAGAGAGATAAAATCCTACTAACATTATAGATGCTATTTTTTTGATGGAGGGAGATAAATATTAGCTAAATGTATTAAACATAGCTAAATCTACTGTGCTCTGTTTAGTCATACAGTTGTGTCCGACTCTTTGTGCATCCATGGACTGTAGTCCGCCAGGCTCTGCTGTCCATGGGATTCTCTGTGCAAGAACACTGGAGTGGGTTGCCATGCCCTCCTCCAGGGGATCTTCCCAACCCAAGACCCCTGCATTGCAGGGAGATTCTTTACCGTCTGAGGCACCAGGGAAGCCTAATCTATTAGCTATGTATTTTGAGGAAATAAATTCAAATACGTTGTAACAATTGAAGGGTAGGGGAGTTTTGGCTTTCAATAATACTGGAGTATTCAATATCAGAGTATTCAATATCCAAGTCTTGCCCCGATCAGTAATGCTGAAGAAGCTGAAGTTGAACAGTTCTATGAAGACCTGCAAGACCTTCTAGAACTAACACCCAAAAAAGATGTCCCACTCCAGTATTCTTGAGCTTCTCTTGTGGCTCAGCTGGTTAAGAATCCGCCTGCAATGCGGGAGACCTGGGTTCGATCCCTGGGTTGTGAAGATCCCCTGGAGAAGGGAAAGGCTACCCACTCCAGTATTCTGGCCTGGAGAATTCCATGGACTATACAGTCCACGGGGTCGCAAAGAGTCAGACACAACTGAGCAACTTTCACTTTCACTATAAGGGACTGGAATGCAAAAGTAGGAAGCCAAGAAAACACCTGGAGTAACAGGCAAATTTGGCCTTGGAATGCGGAATGAAGCAGGGCAAAGGCTAACAGAGTTTTGCCAAGAGAACGCACTGGTCATAGCAAACATCCTCTTCCAACAACACAAGAGAAGATTCCACACATGGACATCATCAGATGGTCAACACTGAAATCAGACTGATTATATCCTGTGCTGCAAAAGATGGAGAAGCACCATACAGTGAGCAAAAACAAGACCGGGAGCGGACTGTGGCTCAGGTCATGAACTCCTGACTGCCAAATTCAGACTGAAATTGAAGAAAGCAGGGAAAACCACTGGACCATCCAGGTATGACCTAAATCAAATCCCTTATGATTATACAGTGGCAGTGAGAAATAGATTGAAGGGACTAGATCTCATAGAGTGCCTGATGAACTATGGATGGAGGTTTGCAACATTATACAGGAGGCAGGCATCAAGACCATCCCCAAGAAAAAAAAATGCGAAAAGCAAAATGGCTGTCTGAGGAGGCCTTACAAATAGCTGTGAAAAGAAGAGTAGCAAACAGCAAAGGAGAAAAGGAAAGATATCCCCATTTGAATGCAGAGTTCCAAAGAATAGCAAGGAGAAATAAGAAAGCCTTCCTCAGTGATCGGTGCAAAGAAATAGAGGAAAACAATAGAATGGGAAAGTCTAGAGATCTCTTCAAGAAAATTAGAGATACCGAGGAAACAATTTCATGCAAAGATGGGCTCAATAAAGGACAGAAATGATATGGACCTAACAGAAGAAGATACTAAGAAGAGGTGGAAAGAATATACGAAACTATACAAAAAAGATCTTCATGACCCAGATAATCACGATGGTGTCATCACTCACCTAAGGCCAGACATCCTGGAATGTGAAGTCAAGTGGGCCTTAGCATCACTATGAACAAAGCTAGTGGGGATGATGGAATTCCAGTTGAACTATTTCAAATCCTGAAAGATGATCCTGTGAAAGTGCTGCACTCAATATGCCAGCAAATTTGGAAAACTCAGCAGCGGCCACAGGACTGGAAAAGGTCAGTCTTCGTTCCAGTCCCAAAGAAAGGCAATGCCAAAGAATGCTCAAATTACCGCACAATTGCACTCATCTCACACGGTAGTAGAGTAATGCTCAAAATTCTCCAAGCCAGGCTTCAGCAATACGTGAACCATGAACTTCCAGATGTTCAAGCTGGTTTTAGAAAAGGCAGAGGAGCCAGAGATCAAATTGCCAACATCCAGTGGATCATGGAAAAAGCAAGAGAGTTCCAGAAAAACATCTATTTGTGCTTTATTGACTATGCCAAAGCCTTTGACTGTGTGGATCATGACAAACTGTGGAAAATTCTTCAAGAGATGGGAATATCAGATCATCTGACCTGCCTTTTGAGAAATCTATATGCAGGTCAGGAAGCATCAGTTAGAACTGGACATGGAACAACAGACTGGTTCCAAATTGGGAAAGGAGTATGTCAAGGCCATATATTGTCACCCTGCTTATTTAACTTATATTCATGAGAAATGCTGGGCTGGATGAAGCACAAGCTGGAATCAAGATTGCCGGGAGAAATATCAATAACCTCAGATATGCAGATGACACCACCCTTATGGCAGAAAGTGAAGAGAAGCTAAAAGCCTCTTGATGAAAGTGAAAGTGGAGAGTGAAAAAGTTGGCTTAAAGCTCAACATTCAGAAAACGAAAATCATGGCATCTGGTCCCATCACTTCATGGGAAATAGATGGAGAAACAATGGAAATAGTGACAGACTATTTTGGGGGGCTCCAAAATCACTGCAGATGGTGACTGCAGCCATGAAATTAAAAGATGCTTGCTCCTTGGAAGAAAAGCTATGACCAACCTAGATAGCATACTAAAAACCATAGACATTACTTCGAAGACAAAGGTCTGTCTTGTCAAGGCTATCGTTTTTCCAGTGGTCATGTATGGATGGGGAGAAGGAAATGGCAACCCACTCCAGTATTCTTGCCTGGAGAATCCCATGCACAGAGGAGCCTGGTGGGCTGTCGTTTATGGGGTGTCACAGACTTGGACATGACTGAAGAGACTTAGCAGCAGCAGCACATATGGATGTGAGAGTTGGACTATAAAGAAAGCTGAGCACAGAAGAATTGATGCTTTTGAACTGTGGTGTTGGATAAGACTCTTGAGAGTCCCTTGGACTGCAAGGAGATCCAACCAGTCCATCTTAAAGGAGATCAGTCCTAAATATTTATTGGAAGGACTGATGTTGAAGCTGAAACTCCAATACTTTGGCCATCTGATGTGAAGAACTGATTCATTTGAAAAGACCCTGATGCTAGGAAAGATTGGAGACGGGAGGAGAAGGGGACAACAGAGGATTAGATGGTTGGATGGCATCACCAACTCAATGGACATGAGTTTGAGTGAACTCCGGGAGTTGGTGATGGACAGGGAGGCCCAGCGTGCTGCAATTCATGGGGTCGCAAAGAGTTGGACACGACTGAGCGACTGAACTGAATGGTGGATTAGTTTGGGTGAACTAACCTTCCTTCAGATAAGAATTAAAAACTATGGACCAAAAATTAGAAACAACTACTTAAAAATTCCTCGAAAGGGAACCAGAGAGAAGTCACCCCTAAAAGACTAGGACAGCACTGGGTGAGACAGACAGTTGAGGCTTTATGCCTCAGGGTATTCTCAATCCATATGTCACAGGATGGCAAAAATCCAGTTTACTGCCTTGAGGTCAGAGAACATAGGCTAGAGCTGGCAGAGCAGATGTAAAATTAGGGGGAAATCCTGGAAAGGGAACCACAGAGGGGATAAACTCCAAAATTTGAGTATAAACTGTGACCACATTCTTGGTTGACACTGACCTGAGGAGGCTCAACAATAGCACCTGGAAGCAGAGAGAACTGAGCAGAGATTTCAGCTGTTGTCCACCTCAAAGAAGACCAACTTTGGAGTTCAGGTCAACCCAAGCTACCTATCAACCAGAACAAATGTCAATACTCTTCAGAGGAACACAGAGTCCAGAATCTCCCAAATGCATCATTCACTATGTCCACCACATAATACAAATCATCAAACAGAAAAAACAAAACAAAACAAGAAAATGTAACTGATAGCTAAGAAAATTTTTTTAAAAAGATACTGGCCCCAAGATGAACCAGACATTGAAATTAATGAACAAAAGCAGTAAACAACTATTTGAGATATGTTCAAGAACCTAAAGGAGAGGATTAAGAGGTGCAAACTTCCAGGGACAAAAGAAGTCAGGGGAATCTAATGTGCAGCATAGGGAACACAGTGAGCAATATTAGAGCAACTCTGTATGGTAATAGATGTTAACTGACTTATTGTGGTGATTATTTTGTAATGTACAAAAAATACCAGGGACTTCTCTGAAAGTCCAGTGGTTAAGACTTCACCTTCCAATGCAGAGAGTGAAGGTTCGATCCCTGGTGGGGGAGATAAGATCACACATCCCTCATGGCCAAAAAAACAGAACATAAACAACAGAAGCAATACTGTAACAAATTCAATAAAGACTTTAAAATGGTCCACATTAAAAAAAAAAAAAAAAAACTAAGAAAAATATCAAATCACTATGTTGAACACCTGAAAATAATAGAATACAAGTCAATCATGCTTAAAGATAAATGAATCCAAAATTTAAAAATTAATTTAAAAGGGAGGAAAGAATCTAAAGGAAATTAGAGTCATATGAATAAACAGACCCCCCCCCAAAGGTTTGGAAACACAAAAAGACAATTCTAAATGATCCATGAGTCAAAAAAATAAAATAAAATAATTAGAAAAAAAATTTGAGCCAGGTAACAAAAATACAACACATGAAAATTTGTGGCATTAAGTACAGTGAAACTTAAAGAGAAATGCATGATTTTAAATACTTATATGCATAAATACTTATATGCAACACATAGGGGCTTCCCAGGTGGTGCTAGTGGTAAAGAGCCTGCCTGCAGGAGACCAGGAGAGCCATGTTCGGTCCCTGGGTCGGGAAGATCCCCCTGGAGGAGGGCATGGCAACCCACTCCAGTATTCTTGCCTGGAGAGTCCCTGTGGACAGAGGAACCAGGCCGGTTACAGTCCACGGGGCCACAAAGAGTCAGACATGACTAAAGTGACTTAAGCACGCATATGCAACACATCAAGTTGACACAGGACTAGAGTCCTGAAAGTAAAAAGTGGAAGTGTTAGTCGCTCAGTCACATCTGACTTACTGACCCCATGGCCTGTAGCCCGCCAGGCTCCTATCCAAGGAAATCTCCAGGCAAGAACACTGCAGTGGGTATTCTTGGGGAAGGGAGAAGATTCCCTTCTCCAGGGGATCTTCTTGACCCAGGATCAAATCTGGGTCTTGTTCACTGCAGGCAGATTCTTTACCATCTGAGCCACTAGAGAAGCCCAAATGTCTCTATTTACAGAAAACACAACGGACAGTTGAAACATGTAGAAAGTGAACCACAGTGATGCAAATTCAGACTAAGAATTAGACAGTAAACCAGCTGGGTTCTTCTACCAATAAATTACAAGGAGAAAAAAATCAGACAGAGGGAGAACAAAGGGGGAACTTGGAACCAAAAGCAACTTAGACATCAGTCAGCTTCTAGTATGGACTTTATTTCGATCCTGATTCAAAAAAACCGTAAAAAGTAAGAATTGGAAATCAGAACACTGGATGCACATCAGTGAAGACCCATGGGGAAAGGATAATCTTTTCACCAGTGCTAAATTAGATAGCCATATGGGGAAAAAATGCTACCTGACCTCCTATTATACACAAAAAGCATCTTCGGGTAAACCGTAGATCTAAAGGTGAAAGCCAAAACTATAAAGCTTTTGGAAGATAACATAAAAGAAAATCTTCATGATTTTGAAGTAGGGAATGAGTATTTGAGTAGGAAACAAAAACTGCTAGACAGAGGCAAGTCTTAATTGAACTACAATTAAAACTTAATTAAAACTACAATCTTACATGAAGTGTGAAATACGTCACAGAATGGGAGTACACATGTTGCCGTTGTTCAGCGGCTCAGTCGTGTGTGACTCTGTGACACTATGGACTGCAGCCCACCAGACTCCTCTATCCATGGGATTTTCCAGACAAGTATACTGGAGTGGGTTGCCATGCCCTCCTCCTCCTCCAGGGGATGTTCCCAACCCAGGGATTGAACTTGAGTCTTATGTCTCCTGTATTGGGAGGCAGGTTCTTTAACAGCAGCACCACCTGGGAAGCCCTATTTTGTACATATTTGCTGAATTAAATAGGAGCTGCTGAACTGAATTCAGAGTATGAAAACCATATCAAGGATGATTTCTAGAGTTTTGGCTTAAGAAACTAGGGGGTTAATGTGGCATTTACTGAGGTGCAGGGAACTAGGAAGGAATACGTTGGAGGACAGGGATCAAAAGTTGTATTTGGTCAGGAGATGAGTATTAGTCAAGGGGAAATGTCAGGTAGACCATGGCTGTGAAAGTCCGGAGTTCAGGGGAGAGGGCAAAGCCAGGGACAACTTTGTTTATGAGAGTTACCAGTGGCTGGCTGACAATTCTCTCTCTTCTTTGATTCATTTGGCCATGCTGTGTGGCATGTGGGAACTTAGCTCCCCAACCAGAGATCAAACCCTTGCTCCCTGCAGTGGAAGTTTGGAGTCTGAACCACCGGACCACCAGAGAATTCCCTGCCTGACAATTCTCAAGAACAAAATTTCTTATTTGAGAATGTACTGGCTTAATTCTCAGAAGTTGCCTATAGGTTTAAATTTATTCCTCCTGTGGGTTGTTGTTGTTGCTCAGTCACTCATGTCTGACTCTTTCTGACCCTGTGGACTGCAGCACACCAAGCCTCCCTGTCCTTCACAATCTCCCAGTTTGCTCCAACTCATGTCCATTGAATCAGTGATGCCATCCAGCCATCTCATCCTCTGTCGTCCCCTTCTCCTCTTGGCTTCAATCTTTCCCAGCATCAGGGTCTTTTCAAATGAGTCAGCTCTTTGCATCAGGTGGCCAAAGTATTGGAGTTTCAGCTTCAGCATCAGTCCTCCAATGTATATTCAGGACTGATTTCCTTTAGGATGGATTGGTTGGATCTCCTTGCAGTCCAAGGGACTCTGAAGAGTCTCCTCTAACACCATAGTTCTAAGGTATCAATTCTTTGGTGCTCAGTCTTCCTCATGGTCCAGCTCTCACAACTGTACACGACTACTGGAAAAACAATACCTATACCACAATATATACCAAGATATACAATATATGATAAACTCTATAAAGTTTCATGTTGGCTTCAGACTAGAATAACTGGCTAATTTTTATAAATCACCAAGAAACGGGAATACTGGGACCCAATCTAACACATTCAAATGTTAATATATATTTCACTGAAAGAACAAAATCTTTCTAAAATTAACAGGTGAAAATTAACAGGAATCCGATCAGTTTCCATTTATTCCTCACCATCTAGAAGTTAAGTCACCAATGAGTTTACAGAGTTAGCTATTCATTTTCAAAATAGAATTTATTTATGTAATAAAGAATTAAAATATGGCTGTGAAAGTAGAAAATAATATAGAAAAATAATTAAAATGTGCAACAGTAATTCCAAGTAAAGGTAGTTAAGCACTAGAGTTTATGCTCAACTTCTATTTGAAAGACCAATCATACGTATTAACTATACCAGAAAAAAACATACCTACTTGCAATTTTAATTATTATTCAAAAACAGCTTTATGTACCTGGTCAGGCCCTTTTAAGCACAAATATTGGGGTATACATTTTGAAGCTAGCTTCACTTCACAGACTGACTGATAGGATAAATTTACTGTCCCACAAATAACAATTTTTTTTTTTAACTAATTTATCCATGTGATTAAGTCAATGTGCAGGATATATGTACTTTTTGGATGGGACCAAATGTTTTGGTAGAATGGGACAAGAGTATCATTTTTAATAATATTGGTATAAAAGCTGATAAACTCATGTAACCCCAGAGCATGGTTTCCACCAGGCGGGTCTCAATTCAGATGCTAAATGCAAATGAAGGAATATCTAAATGAATTCTATCTACCCTTTCCCCAAAGTTTCACTTACAGTTAAGATGTAGATTATTATTTGTATGAAGAATATACAAAAGAATTGGAAAACGTTTGGCTAGAGGGAAGACAACTCTTCAGGGATTATTGTTTGCAGTTTGCAGAATAGATAATCTTCTCTAGGAAGAATAATGTCCACATAGCAGCACTATATTCACCAGGAATCCCAGAACCAGTGGATCTATCATGTGACAGGAAGCCAAACCTTCTGGCTGCTCACAACATCACTCAGCTTCCCCTTAATCTTCAGGAAGTGTCTCTTGAATTCCAATCCATCACCCTATATTAGGAATAATATCCAAAACTTATGTTAAAAAAAAAAGACTATGCCATAAAATCAAACTTTCTTTAGTAGTACGTAGAGACAAACATCCATAGATACGTCCAGCTATCCTCATCTTCAAGTCCTCTTACAAAGACAAAACACCTTCATAGAAGAAAAGTGAAAGTGAGAGTCACTCAGTTGTATCTGACTGTTTGTGACCCCATGGACTATACAGTCCACAGAATTCTCCAGGAAAGAATACTGGAGTGGGTAGCTATTCCCTTCTGCAAAGGATCGTCCCAACCCAGGGACTGAACCCAGGTCTCCCGTATTGCAGGCAGATTCTTTACCAGCTGAGCTACAAGGGAAGCCCATGTAGAAGAAATGGCTACATAAATAATTCTGACTTGACTTTGGGCCCATTACACTGGGCCCAGAGAGCAGAAACCAATGGCATCTTGTTCATTTCAATTGTTGATAGCTCTGGACCTAGGTCACTGTTTTTCATAGGCACTGGGAGTTTATAAACTAAAAATAAGCTACACAACTACACTTAAGTCTTGCCAAAACACTGTGGCAACAAAGCCAATGATTTAGTTATGAGAAGGCTTTCACTACTCTAGGATCTTAATTTAATTCCATATCAAGCATCTGGATATAAAGAAAGTGACCAACTCCAATATAAAGAAAGTGACCAACTCTTCCAGCCTCATTCAGAGCCCTGTACAATCTTTCAGGAAATAGAGAAAATGCTATTTTGGTCTTACGTATCAAGGGTTTTAAAACTATAACCTCAGAACCACTAATTTCTACAGAGAGAATCAGAAATGTGAATAAAACTCTGTATATGAGTATGAATCACAAAGTAGCTTATAACAGATAAAGGTTCATTAACTATCATGTGCAAACATTTTGATAAATCACAATTTTTATGAAAAATACTATATACAAATTCAATAAGAAAAAGCTTAAAATGCTACAAAATGCCAAAGGTAATTAAAGATAAAAATAATCTATGACTATTTTTATTTTCTTTGTTATTTACGGATTACACAAAAACCAAAAACTTATAACAAGGAATGTTATTTGAAAAACTGTTTTGGAAGACTAGATAATGACAAGAACAAATGTTCATAATATTAACTTAAAAAAAAAAAAAGTTAACATATATCTAAAATATAATGCCAGTAAAAATAATCTCCACATGAGTATTTCCATATAGCACGTATTACAAGTAACAGTAAGGTTACTCTAATACAATATCAAAAATAAATCTGTTTTCTATGGATGATAAAATTAAACTCAATTCTTACTTTCTTTTTTACACTTTGTGTTTTTAAAATTTCTAAAATGAACATGTAATACTTCTTCAAAAATAAAAAAACAAAGTTTTCTCTCTTAAAAAATGTGCTAATCTATATACCTTAGAAAGCCGGAAGTCAACTAAGATCTTCTCATCCATTTCTACCAGATTCACTTTGAAAATCAGCTTATTGTTTCTTCTATCAGTTGTTGATACAGTAACCTAAGACAATAAAAATAAGGTTAAAGCATATGTGTGGATAGAAAATACTCTAAATAAAAGCTATAATCTCAGTTCAGTGATACTACTGGGATGCAAATTTGAGAAAAGCTTTTACAATAGGAGCAGTGCCGCCAAACATCCCATTCCTTCCAGGACTTTTCCACTCCCGATGGGTATGTGTGTGTCCACCCAGACCAACGTGTAAACAGAATGCAGCACATCATTGGGAATCGAGTCTATGTGAATGCTTAGCAACAGAAGAAATTTAGTGTTTTATCAAAATACAACTGAAAGAAGAAACAATTGAAGAGAAGGAAACTAGAATGGGAGGGAAAACAAGATTATTAAAACCGAAGAAAGAAAGGGAGGCTAGGTTTTTGGGTAAGAAGCTACAACGGTGATCAGAAGATGGCAAAGGTTCTAAAAAGTCTTTCAACTTCCACGTTCAGTGTTTTAGAAGCATAGGTTAGAAGACTGACATGGAAAGAAAGGCCCAGCCAACAGCCAACACCAAGATCCCAAAAGTGGATGAGGCTGTCTTGGACCATCAGGCACAGAAAAGCCATCAACTTCAGCTGGATGGATAAGCCCAAATTAAGATCAGCAGATTTGTCTAGCTAAGCCCAGCCCAAAGTACAAAAACATTTTAAATAATTCTCATCTCACACAGGGAGGGCTTTCATTAAAAAGAGACAATAACAAATGTTGACAAGGATGAAGAGAAATTGGAACCCTCATACATGGCTGGTAGGAATGTAAAATGGTGCCGCTGCTTTGAAAAATCATTTGGCAGTTCCTCAAAAGATAAACACAAGAGTTATTGTATGCCCAGCAATTCTGATCACAGGTATATACCAAAGAAACTGAAAACATCTTCTCGACTGAAACTGTGTCTCCTCAAAATTCAGATGTTGAAGTCCTGACTCCCAATGCCTCAGAATGTGACTATTTTGGAGATAAGACCTCTTTAATGAGGCAGTTGTTGTTGTTCAGTTGCTCAGTCGTATCCAACTCTTTGTGATCCCAGGGACTATAGCATACCAGGCTTCCCTGTCCTTCACCATCTCCCAGAGCTTGCTCAAATTCATGTCCATTGAGTTGGTGATGCCATCCAACCATCTCATCCTCTGTTGTCCCCTTCTCGTACCTACAGTGCTTCACAGCATCAGGGTCTTTTCCAATGAGTCAGGTCTTTGCATCAGGTGGCCAAAGTATTGGAGCTTCAGCTTCAGCATCTGTCCTTCCAATGAATATTCAGGGTTGATTTCCTTCAGGATTAACTGGTTTGACCTCCTTGCAGTCCAAGGGACTCTTAAGAATCTTGTGCACCACTACATTTCAAAAGCATAAATTCTCCGGTGCTTAGCCTTCTTTATGGTCCAGCTCTCACATTCGTACATGACTACTGGAAAAACCATAGCTTTGACTATACAGACCTTTGTTGGCAAAATAATGTCTCTGCTTTTTAATATGCTGTCTAGGTTTGTCACTGCTTTTTTTCCAAGGAGCAAGTGTCTTTTAATTTAGAGGTGACTAAGTTCAAAGGAGACCATTCTGAGGGCTCTAATCCAATCTGACTGGTGTCTTCATTAGAAAAGGCAATCAGGATACAGAAAGTGGCAGATACACGGGATGTGTGCACAGAGAGGACAAAGCATAGGAGGAGACAGCAAGAAGATGGCCATGTAAAAGCCAAGGTTCCAGAGGAAACCAGCCCTGCCAGAACCTTGGTCTTGGACTTCAGTGTCTAGAACTGTAGAAAAATAAATCTCTGTAAATAAACAAATAAATACCTCCTACTCTATGGTATTTCGTTATGATGGCCCTTGCAAACTAAAATACCTGTGTTCACACAGAAAGCTGAATGCTCACAGAAGCATTATTCCTAACAGCCAAAAAGTAGATACATCATCCCAAATGTCCATCAATAGATAAATGGTTACACAAAACAGTCTATTCATATAACGGGCTATCAATCACCCATTAAAAGGAATAAAGTATTGATAAATGCTACGACATGAATTAACCTTGAAAATACTACGTTAAGTAAAAGAAGACAAACACAAAGGGTCATATACTATATGATTCAATTTATATGAAATGCCCAAAAACAGGTAATCCACAGAAAGTATATTAGCGATTGACAGGGAGGAAGGAACGAAGAATGACTGCTAATTGGTAGAGAGTTTATTTGGGGGGCAGTGGGAAGTTCTAGATTTAAATGGTGATAACTCCATAATCCTGTGACATACTTAAAACCACTAAATTGTACATTTTTAAATGGTTAAAGTGATAATTTTTCTATCATGTGAGGTTTATCTCAATAAGTCTACCTAAAAAAAAAAAAGTAAGATATCTATATAAGTGAGAGGATAATCAGGCTGGCTTCAGGTTGGCTTCAGGTTTCCTCACAGTAACATTTTCCCTTAACTTTTAATTTTGAAAGTTTACAAATCTACAGAAAAACTGAAAGAATCCTACAATAAATAACCACAAATGTTTATTGGTCTTATAAACCTAGATAAGCATGTTTACTTCTTTTTTACATGATTGTCTTTTTTTTTTTAAGTTTTTAAACTAAGTTATAAATTACACACACTTTACCATGTATCTCCTGCAAACCACAGTATTATGATCACACCAAAGAAATCTGACACTGATACAAAAACATTATCTTACATAAAACTCATATTCAAATTTTCCCAATTGTTCTAATAACATCATTTATAGCTTTCTTTTTCTTTAAATCCATGATCTAGTGAAAGACCATGCATTACATTATTTATCAAGCCTCTTTAGTCTCCTTTAATACAAAATATTCCTTTCTCTTTGTTTTTCACAACTGTAAGACTTTTGAAAAGCCTAAAGACAGATCAGAATGTCAATATTATAAATACGCTATAACAATGTAAACAACAAAAATCGGCAATTGGGAGCAGGGAAGATGGAGGAAGCATGGAATTGTTAATGGATCCATCTTTCACAGAAGAAAGCTCATTGCTGTTACAATTTAAGTATAATGCATAGTGTTTTCTTTGTTTTTTCTTTTTTAACGCATAGTTTTAAAGAAAATAAGACTTGAATCTCTTAGTATTTGTAATAACCTTAGAGAAGTCTTCTTTTAAGAAATACTAGTTCTTAAGGAAAAACATTGTACTTAAATTTCAATGGTTTCTTTTTCAAATTAAACTAATTACTTTATATTTTTAATATATACATAAAATGATAGCATTTTAAAATTTATTTTTAACTGAAGGATAATTTCTTTACAGTATTGCATTGATTTCTACCAAATATCAACATGAATCAACCATAGAATGATAGCTCTTTTTTTTACTCAAATATTTTAAATTTTTCTTCAGGAAAAGATCTAACAAAAATCAATGAAACATACCTGATTCATACAACTTTTCTTCCACTGATAGCCCAATTTCTCACAAGTTTCTTTCAGGCATTGATAAGATTTGTCTGCATCCAATTTGGTAAAAAATCGTGTCATTCTTTTGACTAAGCGCTGCCAGGGGTTCTACAAGTCAAATAGAGGAAAGCTGAATAAATTATCAGATTTACCACCAAAGTAATCATACTATAGCTATTTGGCCTGAAAATTCTTTTCTCTGACTTCAGATTCTTATGTACAATTGTCTCCCCTAGAGAATTCTCTGGCAGCCTAGTGGTCAGGACTCTGCTTCCAGTGCCAGGGGCCTCGGTTCAATCCCTGGTTAAGGAACTAAGAACCATATGCCATGATGTGGCTAAAAAAAAGAGAAAAAAAGTCTTGAGTCTCAGGATTTCTCTGGTGGTCCAGTGGCTAAGACTCTGCACTCCCAATGCAGTGGGCCCAGGTTTGATCCCAGGTCAGGGAACTAGATCCCACATCCTGCAATAAAGATTGAAGATCTTGTGTGCCACAGCTAAAACCCGGTGCAGCCAAATAAACATTAGGGGGAAAAAAGTCTCCCCTAGTTCTCTCCTCCATGTCAAAAAAAGAAAATCTGTATCAAGTGTTAACAATGTATTTCTTAAATTGACAAAAAAGGACTTGAAGACAATAAAAAATAGAGTTTCGTTATTTATTTGAGGAACTAAATTCCCTTACCTGTGAGGATCCTGGAGTGCCAAGCAATTGACTATTCAGAAGCATGTGATCAGGACAAGCGGGCTGGGAAAAGCTGATCCCTTGTACCAGTTTGTCAATGTATGAAGGGCTGGTGTCCCATAACGAAAGGCCTGTCCGTGGTTCTGGCTGAGAACTGGAGTACTTCACACTTTCTTCACTGAGGCATTATTATACGGAGAAAAATATAGCTTTAAATAAAGTTCTTTAGGCCTTTCTTATATGGCATTATCATTCTCACACTGAAAAACATTATATTCATCTTCAGAAAACATTATGTACATGGATTATTTTTCATGGGGACTATTATATCCAACAATTACTTGATCTTTTATTAATTATTAAGTGACCTTACCTAGAAGCACAGTTTACTGGAGAGAAGTCCAAGTTGGATTGAATATGCTTAGAGAATCCACCAGGAGACTCTGATACACCACTAGAAGTAGCCCGGGGCCTCTTTGCCCCTAAAAAAAATAACATAAATACAAATGCTTTCCCAGTTGGCAACTTGAAGAAGAAAAACCATATTTAAATTCATTTCTGAAACACAAAATACTTACACAATAGACAGTGGCTCTTTCTACTTGATTTTATGAGAAATGTGGTTAGGAACTTCTGACTCGGACTGACTTGTCAAATTGTGCAAACTACACATTTCATAAACCTTGGCCTATAAGTATGCCCCAAGTGCACAGTGTCAATGTTAAGGCAGTCATTTCAATGGTACCGTTTTTGGTAACAGAAAAATGTTCTATGATGACTGAGAGACACAGTAACAGGATCAAAACCTTTTAAAATAAAAAATAATTTGTGATAATGACAATGAATGTTATGAATCTGCTCTACTCGACCTTCTTTGCTCATGAGAGTCAGTTCCTAGGTAGGTTGATAAGAAGTCCAAGGTTTCCAAGGAGGGGAAAGGAGTCTGGGGCTCTCAAGAAGAAAAGGTCAAACCTTCTTTCTACATTGCTTTGTCTTAGTCAATATAACAATGTATCTTGCTCAATGACATGTTTCTCCTTAATAAGAACCTTCTGACTAATCCTGTCATCTTAAAATGTGTATTATGGGGGTGAGTGGTAAGATCTTTCTATTGTTTGTTCTAATCTTATTAATTTAAGATGTATGTTGTTGGGGGGGGGGGCACACCATTCTCTGTCCCCCTTCTGATGTCTATGTCAGAAGCTTTCTCAGTCCCTTTTCACTTTAATAAAACTCTGCTATACAAAAGCTCTTGAGTGATCAAGGCTGGTCCCTGGTCCCAAAGATAAATCGTCTTTGAAGATCATGAATCCGAGATCGTTCACCGTAAGCTATCACTCCCTTGGAAAAGCTTTACGGAAAATAATCATTATAGAGAATAGGATGCCACTGTAAATTCACGGCTACTCCCCTCCACTGGATCCTCACCCCTAACAGGCTATGCTACATTTCTCTAATCAGTTTCCTCTTCCTTTCCCCATAATGATTCTTTCAAAACTTCTGTTGCTACTGCTGCTAAGTCGCTTCAGTCATGTCCGACTCTGTGCGACCCCATAGACGGCAGCCCACCAGGCTCCCCAGTCCTTGGGATTCTCCAGGCAAGAACGCTGGAGTGGGTTGCCATTTCCTTCTCCAATGCATGAAAGCGAAAGCTCAGTCGTGTCTGACTCTTCACGACCCCATGGACTGCAGCCTACCAGGCTCCTCTGTCCATGGGAGTTTCCAGGCAAGAGTACTGGAATGGGTTGCCATTGCCTTCTCCGGCAAAACTTCTGTACTCCTGCCAAATTACCAAGACACCCTCCAGTACCTCATCACTTACATATATCTCCCATTTCAGTTATTGGAAGCTCCCTCAATTTGCCACTACCAAATCTAACTTACTTGCATTCCTACCTGTCCTCTCTTCCCTTCCATCCTCCCATCAAATGTTTATTTCTCCACTTGAAAAGGAGCCCATACCCTCCTTTCTCCTTAGGGACCTTGTTGCTTTTTTCTTCCCTCTCTCTTAGACTTTTAGTATCTTCCTCCCAATTGGATCTGGTGGCTCAGTGGTAAAGAATCTGAAATTCTAGAAAGACCTTTTAAAACCAAATATATAAGCATGTCATTTTCTTGCTTAAAATCTCCCAAAAGGTTTTCCCATGTCCTTCAGTTAAAGCCCAAGATTCTTAGCGTGGGTTATAAGGTCCTCCATGGCTTGGTTCCTGTCTACCACCTCATCTCAAATCTCTCTCCCTCCCCTCCTTCTCTACTCACTTATTCACTCCATGAACATTTATGAAACGCCTACAATGGACTACACACTGTACTAAGCACTGGTAATGTAATGCTGAACCAGCTAGACATGGTCCATGCCACACCTGCCTTCTCTCAAGCCCCTCAGATGCACTACTTTCTCACCACCAGCTCATCCCTGACGCTGCTTCCGTGTTTGGAATCTGCCACTTGTCTTGCTACTGCTCATCTGGCTAGCTCTCCTTTAATCTTCAAATCTTAGATTTAATGTTATTTCCTCAGCAAGGTAAGTGTTCTCTGTCACTCAAGATTAGGTCAACTACTGTATAGCTCAGAGAACTCTGCTCAGTGTTACGTGGCAGCCTGGGTGGGAGGGAAGTTTGGGGGAGAATGGATACATGTATATGTATGGCTGAACCCCTTTGTTGTTCACCTGAAACTATCACCACATTGTTAATCAGCTATACTCCAGTACAAAATAAAAAGGTGAAAAAAAAAAAAAGACTTGGTCAAATTCTTAGCTACAGTACCCTGATTTTCTACTTTATAATTATTAATAAACTAAAAATTATTTTTTATATTTCTGTTTTTTGTACTAGAGGCCATCATCTCCACGAGGACAGAGACCACAGCTATCTTGTATTGTTGACTTATACTGACTTTACAAGTACCTTTTCTTTCACACACACACCAAAAAAACCACTTAAAAAAAATTTGTATTTTAAGCATATTACCTTTCTTGAATGGTTTGTTGTACCATCTGTCTTTCTTGATGTCTGGGATGGTAATCCTTACTGATGGGTTCTCAACTAAGATTTTATGTAGCAGAGCTGAAAACAAAATATTAAGACAACATTTATAAGAGTCATGCAGATTAGAAAAGCCTATAGCTTGTGGTGTAAAACACACATTCTCTATTGCTCTCCTTATGTCCAAATATTACTTCTGGGGAAGAGAAAACAAAGCCACTAAATTTTGCTTGAATTTCATGCAATTATTCCTTGCTACTGTCTATATCTTTGAATATTCTTCCCAGATCAGACTCTCAGTTGTTTGCAAATAGAACAAGAGCCAGGTGGAAATGTTTCTCTCCACTTGATGATATTTACACAAAGATAATAAAAAATTAAAAAAACAAAACAAAACAGAAAACCCCTATTTACACAAAGATTAAAAAAAGACCTCATCCGTTTTCAATACCAAACTTCATTGTTCTAACATGTCATATTAAGTTCTCATTCACACAATTTTATAATGAAAATTTACTTTCCAATAACTTTAAGAGACCGCGATAAAAGCAACAATCATCCTGAAACCTTAATTTGATTGATAAAGAATTCATACATCGCCCAACACTAAACGAATCTTCTAAATGGACCAAAGATTTAAATGGAAAACAAAACAAAACAGAAAAGCCATGAAAACATAGGTAATTTTTTTTTCTACTGTTGAGGGTAGAAAAGACCTTTCCAAACATGACAATATAGTCAGAAATCAAAAAGGACAAGATACGAGATTTAAATAAATAAAATATAAAACTTCTGTATGTTAAAATAGCATAACAAAGTAAAAATACATGACAAACTGTCAAAAATAGTTGTAACAAATGCAATGATATAATGACACTAATATTTTCTTAAAAACTTCATATAGAACAAAAGGAAGACTTCCTACCAAAAATGAGCAAAATAGACAAGTCCACAAAAATAGACAAAAAAGCTAATAAATCCATAATGGATGTACAACTTCATTGATACTAAATTTAAAATAAAAATGTTTAAGTTAGAATATATTTCTTATAGGTAGGCCTATTAGATTAGTAAAAAAGAAAAATGTTTAAGGGGCTTCCCTGGTGGTCCAGTGGTTAAGACTCACTGATTATACTGCAAGGGTACAGGTTCATTCACTGGTGGGAAAACAAAGACCCATATGCCTCAAGGTGTAGCCAAAAAATAGCTTAAATGTAAACTAGGTAGACTCTGATGAAATGGTACAAACTTTCTGGAAAACAATTTGACAAAGTAAACCGTAACAATTAAACAATGTATACATCTTTGACCCTGCAATTCCACTTCTGGAGTTTCACTTTAAATAACTGAGACGTATGTACAAAGATTAAGGTATATGGATGATCATCATACCTCTTTCACAACAGTGAAAAATTAGAAACAATTCTGAATCTCTAAAAAGGTGAACTGGAGAAGTGTAGTAAAGCAAGTCCATATAGCAGAATACCATCACAGCTTTTAAAAATAGTGATGAATACTTACAAGTATATCATGAAAAAGTGTTCACTTAGCATTAACACACACACTCACACAAAGTTTACAAAATAACATGTATAGTGTGATGTCATTTTTTGTGTGAAAACAAATATACTTATAAATAATATACATATATAACAAACATATATACTTACATATTTTCTACTACAAAACACAGAAGCAGATATCAAAATATTAAAGGAAGCTATTTCTGAGTACTAGAATTATAGGGTTGGATTTTTAATATTTTATTTATTATTTTTCTACTTTATCTACAAAGATCATGTATTATTTATATAATGAATTAAAAGTTAAAGAGAAAAATATAGGTAAGAAAAACATTCAAACAGCACTAGGCTTCATTATCCAGGAAATCAGTACTTTATATCAAAATAACCCAGTTACCTAGAGGAGCAGAATCAATTTTTTTCCAAGGGTTGAGATATGTTTTCTTTTCCTTCCAATCACAATATTCCTGACAACTATCACTAGGCTGGTCCCATGGCAATTCTAAAAAGGAAACAAGACTCGGTTTTCTGAATGTTCAAATCATTTTACAGTAATGATTTTAAGGGAAAATAATCAGTGACACAAATCCATTAAAAGTTTTGTTTTCAAATTAATTAAATATGGTTTAAGAAATTTTAAAGACACTTCTAAGATAGATAATCCACTTCTGTCTTACTATTTCCAAAAGTGTTCACATAATTTTAAGAGAGTGCTACTATGATATTTCATTTAATAGCTACACATAAATCATTGTTTTAAATCTTTGGGATTAAAAGTTCCAACTTAGTTATAAATAGGTTAATATTAAAATACTATCACATGATTTATTTCATTTATTTTGGTACAGGAAACATGGCTTTCCAAAGGACAGGAATTTTATCATGACTGAACAGCTCTTACCTCCAGCCAACATTGCAGTAAGTACTATTCCACAGGACCAAATATCGACTGGCTCTGCATGAAATTCTTTTCTCTTTAGAAGTTCTGGAGCAACGTATGGTAAAGTACCACACATCTTGTTCAACAAACGCTCCCGATTATTATGCCGAAACACGGTTGCCAAGCCAAAGTCAGAGATTTTGAGGTTATCTAAGTCAAAGGAAAAAACCGATGGCACTGAATGTAAATGTTTTGTAAATAGGTATTTTAAAGGGGCTTCCCAGGTGGTGCAATGGCAAAAGAATACACCTGCCAATGCACGAGACTCGGGTTCAGTCCCTGAGCAGGGAAGATCCCTGGAGGAGGAAATGGCAACCCACTCCAGTGTTCTTGCCTGGAGAACCCCATGGACAGAAGAGCCTAGCAGGCTGCAGTCCATGGAGTCACAAAGAGTCAGCTGGTGTTATTTTAGATTTGTGGAACTTCTCTACCGTAAAGTGATCAAAAACAAACTGTAATAAAGAAGAAATAAAAGACATCATCATATAACTAAAACTAGAAAAAGGCCTCATGGCTTCGATTAACTTAAGACAAATACTGTCAATATACAAACAGCATGGACCAGGTTAGAGGAAGATCCTGGAGTCAAAAGGGTCTTCTAGAAAGGAGCACTTAAACACTGGGAGCAGAGCCATGTCCTCACCCGGCTATGCAGAGGTACGAGGTATCAATAATACTCTAGGCACAACGTTCTCAGAGATGTAAAAACCCAGCTGGCTGGAAGGAAGCATATAAAGACACACAGAAACTCAAGATCCACAGACCTCCAGAGCTTCTCATCAAGGTGGCTATGTTTATAAAAGGAGGAGGAACTCTGTACAAAAACAAATAAGAAGAGCAAATTCCCTCTCTAACTTCCCACCTCTAAGACATACAAACTGTAGGCAGAACTTTCACCTTAACTATACTTACTGAATATTTACCGTAATTGAGTGGCAGATTAAGAAGCTGCCCTGAAATTTCAGTAATGCAAAAGCCTTGATCCTGCCTTTGTATTAAAATGATTTTGGTAGCAGTGACAAAATGCTAAACTTACCCCTTTCATCCAATAGGAGATTTTCGGGTTTAATATCCCTGTGAGTTATTCCAATACCATGCAGATAAACCTAAAAGAGAAGCAGAGGGAAGCATACCAGAACTGAGTAACTTATTTCACTAAGACTAATTTTAAATAAAAGGAAAAGAGACCACTGTACCTACCACCCCTGCCATAAGTTGATGGAAGAACCTCTGAGCATCTTGTTCAGGCATGCCTATGTCTGGCTCTATAAGAATTGTGGAAGTTAGTTTATCAGGTAAATATAGTCAGGCATCAACCACATAGTTTCCTAATTCTAAAGTTTAACATCTATGATCGCACTTTTGCAAAGAGAATCTAATGCTTACAATGAAATTATTCTGGAGTCCACTAATACATATATTGCTAACAACTCACATTTCCCCAACTGTTAAGTGGCAAAAATAAATTAACATCACAGGAAAATTAGAGAATAACAAAATATAACCCAAATCAAGAATGCAAGATATACCTTGAAAGCCCCGACTTATACTACTTATGATTTATATCCTTCAAATTCACCCCTGATTTCTTCTAAATGCTATGCCAATATTTTTTCTACTCCTGAAATGTAATTGTCAAAGTGGAAGCCTAGGCAAATCTAAGCTGATTTCCTAAATATACAAGAAATTTAAATTTCAGATAATTTCTCACACCACAAAGCCATGCATGTCTATGAATTGATTTCTTTTATACTCAATTCTTTTCTGAGATACATCTTTTTGGAGATTCTAATAATCACTTTTTAACTATTAATACATCTAAATAATAAATTTAAATCCACAGAATATTTTATGTAATTCTCAGTATTCTTTAATATCAAGACTTTTAATCTTAAGTAGCAAAACAAAAATAGAGAAGGCAATGGCACCCCACTCCAGTACTCTTGCCTGGAAAATCCTATGGACGGAAGAGCCTGGTAGGCTATAGTCCATGGGGTCGCTAAGAGTCGGACACGACTGAGCAACTTCACTTTCATGCATTGGAGAAGGAAATGGCAACCCACTCCAGTGTTCTTGCCTGGAGAATCCCAGGGACAGGGGGAGCCTGGTGGGCTGCCGTCTATGGGGTCACACAGAGTTGGACACAACTGAAGTGACTTAGCAGCAGCAGCAAAAATAGTACTTAATATATATATAAATCCTATAAAATTCTCAATTATTTCACTTATATAATAACCTCTTATTTCAGATCTATAAATGAATGCAACAATTTCATGAGACTAGAATGTCTACAAAGAAAAAAGCTGCATAGGCATACAATACATTGCACTTATGATACTTCACGCACCAAGAAACCACAGCTTATCATTCTTAAACTCTACAAAACAGAAATGCCAACCAAAATCACTTATACAACTTGGGGGAAAATTTCTTTGATGATTCTACATATGCATTCAGTGTTGACATAAGTTGCAAAAACAAAAAAATTTACTCGTTTCACTATCGCATAAGCAATTCTGAATGGACAGTGAACAAACAGAAGCCCCAAGATTAAAAGACAAATTTAAAAACTTATTTAGCAGAAGAATTATCTGAAAATTTTTCCATACCTATTCTATCAAAAAGTTCTCCCCCACTGCAGTACTCCAAAAATAGATACTGGATATTGCCTTCTCTTCTGTGACCGTAAAATTTCACTACATTCTCATGATTTAACATTTTATTGATACAGATCTCTTTCTTTATATTTTCTGGACAGTCTATGGCACGTTTCATATCCACAATCTTCACTGCAACTGCTTCTTCTGTTCTTCTATTCACAGCAAGTTGAACTCTAAAAAGAAAAAGGAAGAAATATAATATTCCAGACATTTGAACTGTATTTCTTTTAAAACTTCAAAAGATTAAACATAACTCATCCAAAACTATTTTACCTTTATTACTTTCGCCACTTGGAAGAAACCATGGGAATGGTTTCTGCCATGCCCTCAACAGATAATACTCCTTTCTGAAATGTGAAGTATAATAGCTAATGCTCCAAAGAAGTCATTATGTTGTACATCCAAAAGTAATATATAAACACTTGATAAATTAAAAATGGAATAACAGCAATTCTAGGCCACATCACACATATATATGCTCTATTCATTTAATTTCTCTTTCAATTTTACTGAGATATAATTGCCATAAAGCACTGAAATGATTATCACAATAAATTTAGTGACAATCTATCATTTTTTACAGATAAAAAATTTTAAAAATAGAAAAAATAACTTCCCTTGTGATGAGAACTCTTATTATTTACTATTTCAAATTTTATCTATAACATATAGCAGTGTTGATATTAAGAATGCTATACATTACATCTCTAGAACTTATTTATCTTATAACTGGAAGTTTGTAGCTTTTGACCATCTTCACCCAAATCCCCCTCCCCCTACACCCTGCTCTGATAACCACAAATCTCATCTCTTTTTCTGTGAGTCTGTTTGTCTTTGAAGTATAATTGGCTTACAATGCTGGATTAGTTCCTGTTACCAAATAGTGATTTGATATTTCTTTACATTTCAAAATGATCACCACTGTATGTCTAGTTAGGATATGCTACCATACAAAGATATTACATAATTACTGACTATACTCTCCAACTGTACATTTCCTACTGGAGACTTATTTTGCAACTGTAAGCTTGTACAAGTAGTTCTCTCCTCCCACCACCCTCCCCTCTGGCAACCACCTGTTTGTTTTAACTCTGTTTCTCTTTTGTTACTTTTGTTCATTTGTTTTGTTTCACCTAGTAAGTGAAACCATACAGTATTTGTCTTTCTCTGCCTAACCTATTTAAACTTGGCATAATACGCTCTAGGTCCATGTTGTCCCAAATGTCAAGATTTCATTCTTGCTCTAGTCATTTAATTTTAATAACATTACCTAACATTTATTAATTTGATACTATATATGTCTATGGTAAATGTTCTAAGTACCTACAGGATATGTACTATTATTGCCATTTTACAGCTGAAGCAACAGGCACACAAGGATTTTAGGAAGCTCACCTAGGGACTTCCTTGGTGGTCCCCTGGTTAAGACCTCACCCCATGTTTCTACTGCTTGGGGCACAGGTTCAATCTCTGGTCCGCCTCCCGCAAGCAGGATGAAACGGCCATGGAACGGCCAAAAAAGAAAAAGCTTGCCTAAGCTTCACAAAACAAAGGTCAGTAATGTGGCTCCAGAGTCTGAATGTTCATTTGCTCACTTAACCACTATGTTTAAACCCCAGGAAAGACTATATGGGAGGAAAAACCGATTTCAGAAATCTCTAAATTTTAGGGAAAAAATGCTTTGCTTTGCTCTGTTTTGCACCCCGCCCCCCCAAAAAAAAGAAGAAAAAACAAACCGTTAACCCTTACAAAAGATTGTGTACCTTCAGTCTCACAAAGTTTTGGAATTTGCATGCAAAGATCTGTTCTTTGGTGCGACACAGTGTTGAACAATTCCTGGACAATGAATATGTACTCAAAGGAGACAGAAAACCAAAGCAAGTGTAAAGGCGGGTAAAACGGGCTCAGACTCACTCTCCATAGGCACCTTCTCCCAGGGTTTGCACCAAGTCCCAGTCTTCCACAAAGGGCACTGCCATGACTCCACTCAGTCCCGCGGCTGTAAGGGCAGGAACCCAGAAAAAACGGTTGGTGAGGACGAGCTTCAATCATTTCTAAAGCCTCTGAGCTCCGCCTCTTGCCGTGATTCCCCCGAGATAAATCACAGCTCCTAGTTTCACATCATCCGTATTTTATCCAAGTCTTTTAAAGCATGAGCAAGTATCCTGAACTGCGGCATTTGATTGATAACTCACAAGCCTCACTGCCACGCAAACCCAAAGCTAAAACCCCGCTTTCCAGGAGGCAGAGGAAATGTACCAGCAGCGCTGAGAAGCTGGTGACCAGCGCTGTACGGTGGGGACTGGTGAAGGGGGCGAGAAGTGAAGTCTCGGGTTAGAGTAAGGGGGTGAGGGCTAGTGGAGGAGGAAATAACCGCGGGGACCGCAGCCACTCCTCCCCACCCACTCACTCCCAATTCCCACCCCCACCCCGTCCCCGAGGCCAGGAGGAGCCCGGGGCGGGGCCAAACTGCCCCAAGAAGCGGAAGGGCTGGGTGGCACGCGGACCGCCGGGCCCCAAACCTTGGGGGCTTCCAGCCAGCAGAGGCGGCTTCTCTCCAGTCCCTGTACAACGGGGACCCCCGCCACCATACTCCTCCACCCTCCGAAACCACCCCTCCGAGGGAGCCTCTCCGATCCTTTGGGATCGGAACCGAGAACGTTCTGTCACCGTGCCCCTCCTAAATCATGTAGTCCCGGAACTCCAGCTCCAGGAGCCTTTCCCACTCTACCGGCCGCCCTTCCTCACCAGGCCGTCCTTTGCCCGCCACCACAGGAATCCAAATGCAGGGCTTTTCCCGCCAAAAGTTGCTGGCGTCACATTGTCGCAAACGCGCGCTCCCTTGCCGTAAAGCAGAGAGGTGCGCGTTCCCGGCCCGGCGGATCTGCAGATTGGCAGCGCCTGGGGCCAGGGCTGGTCCTCCATGCTGGCGGAGACCAGGGTTACTTTGGAATCGGGACGAGATCCTGGCGGAAGAGGTTTGGGGAGGTTTTGGAACTGCGGACTGCATCGGTTGCGAATGACCTCCGGGCCCAAACGCGAAGTGGGACTCGGCCTGTGACTCCGCCGTCCGGCCTCGCGCTCCCGGGGAGAGCGGCACCGCGGAGCTCGCTGCCCGCCCCAGAAGCCCCGAGCACCTTGCCCCGTGGCCTGGCAGGGTAACCAGGATCACACGCCATAAGAGCTGCTTCAGTGACTGTAAAGCTCGGCCCAGGTAAAACTGGAGCCTAGAAGCTGGGAACAGCTGTTGAGAATTGATCCTGTTTAGAATGAAAGGAACTTGGTGATGTGAGCGAGATGCATCAAACACTGGCCACACAGCAGTGGTTGGGAAGGCATCCGGGTGAAGAAAGCTATTCTTTTGTGGCTTGAGATGTCAAGAAAACCAATTCTGCCCTGTCTTGTCCGAACAGGCACCAAAACAATACCTCCAACTCAACCTTTTTGAAGGAAGTGCAACTGCATGGCTTAGTTCTACCCACTGTCTTTAATGTGTAAGAAACAGGCAAAACAGCGTTTTGTATAAGCAAAAACGCTGCGTTTTTACAATGCATAGTTTAAAAGCAGAATAACCAGTTTAGGTGGGAAAGTAAATTCTGGGAAAGAGATTGGCTAGAGAACAAAACAACGTGGAAAAACTGAAACAGATACTCCCTCTCGACAGTAAAGACTAGGAACTCAAGGAGCAAGTAAGGGTATCTTCAAATTCTCCAGTTCTTAAAACTGGGCCACATACATTTAACGTAATTAGCTCTTGATTGTGATACTGGTAAAACAAGTGTACAAAAATGCACACCCTGGATTTAAAGTGAGGGACAAAAAACAAGTCAGAACACTTCGAAATTCAACCACGCTTGAGGTTTCATGTAAGCTTTCCAGATTGTTTACTCCATTTTCTCTAGTTTCTGCACGGCCTGTTGCAAATAAAGAATATGAAGCGAAGTGTCTGGATACAGTAAAGGTATCTTACCCTGAAAAAAAAAATGAGGTATACACATTTCAGGCAGAGTATCAGCTAAAGATAGCATATGGGAGAATAGATACAAAAAGCTCTGTTCCTTTCTGAAACCTTACTAAAACAGTAAATATTAAAATATTCCATTAATTTAGCTTAATATTTACTATTAAAATTTACTATTTTAGTAAGGTTTCAGAATGGAATAAAGTTTACTATTTTAAAGTAGACTTTTTAAAGGCAATAACCTACAAATATAGATGAAAAAACAATAACATAGATGAAAGAAGATGAATTCCATCTTAGAATTGCCCAAAGATTCAAGTTCAATTAGTTATATGACAACATGTAACTGAATGGGGTTTTACAGGTGGTGCTAGTTGTAAAGAATCTACCGGCCAGTGCAGGAAACACAAAACACAGATTCAGTCCCTGACTTGGGAAAATCCCCTGGAGTAGGAAGTGGCAATCCACTCCACAACTGAGCACATACATACATGTAACTGAATGAGGCAAAAGTGAAGTTAAGTTGTTCAGCCTTGTCCGAATCTTGGTGACCCCATGGACTGTAGCCCACCAGGCTCCTCCATCCATGGAATTTTCTAGACAAAGAGTACTGGAGTGGATGCCATTTTCTTCTCCAGGGGATCTTCCCAATCCAGAGATCAAACCCAGGTCTCCAGCATTGCAGGTAGACACTTGATCCTCTGAGCCACCAGGGAATCCCTGGTGGTAAATGAGGCAAGAAGTGAAGTGAAGTCGCTCAGTTGTGTCCGACTCTTTGCGACCCCATGGACTGGAGCATACTGGGCTTCTCCGTCCATGGGATTCTCCAGGCAAAAATACTGGAGTGGGTTACCATTTCCTTCTCCAGGGGATCTTCCTGACCCAGGGATCGAACCCGGGTCTGCCGCATTGGAGGCAGACGCTTTTAACCTCTGAGCCACCAGGGAAGTCCTAAATGAGGCAAAGGTGGGGCTAAAAGATGGTGAAGGACTATTTATGAAGCAAACACATCCTTGGTCTCCTCCCTTTCTTCTGTAGGGAAGGAACTGCCTCTCTCTAAAGTAGGTCCTAGACTTGAGAGGGAAAATACATGGTTATCTAAACTGCAAAGGATCAGGCCCAGTTAAGTCTTGGGTACCTAACTGAAAACAAAAGGATTAAGTTTATACACTGCAGGTTATTTTCCAATCCCAAAGAAAGGCAATGCCAAAGAAATGTTCAAACTACCACACAACTGCACTCATCTCACACGCTAGCAAAGTAATGCTCAAAATTCTCCAAGCCAGGCTTCAACAGTACATGAACCGTGAACTTCCAAATGTTCGAGCTGAATTTAGAAAAGGCAGGGGAACCAGAGATCAAATTGCCAACATTCATTGGATCATCAAAAAAGCAAGAGATTTCCAGAAAAACATCTACTTCTGCTTTATTGTCTACGCCAAAGCCTTTGACTGTGTGGATCACAACTGTGGAAAATTCTTCGAGATAGGACTACCAGACCACCTGACCTGCCTCTTGAGAAATCTGTATACAGATCAGGAAGCAAGTTAGAACTGGACATGGAACAACAGACTGGTTCCAAATTGGAAAAGGAGTACATCAAGGCTGTATATTGTCACCCTGCTTATTTAACTTATATGCAGCGTACATCATGCAAAATACCAGGCTGGATGAAACATAAGCTGGAATCAAGATTGCCAGGAGAAATATCAATAACCTCAGATATATAGAAGACACCACCATTACAGCAGAAAGTGAAGAACTAAAAAGCCTCTTGATGAAAGTGAAAGAGGAAAGTGAAAAAGCTGGCTTAAAACTCAACATTCAGAAAACAAAGATCATGGCATCTGGTCCCATCACTTCATGGCAAATAAATGGAAAAACAATGCAAACAGTGACAGACTTTATTTTGGGGTGCTCCAAAATCACCACAGATGGTGATTGCAGCCATGAAATTAAAAGATGCTTGCTCTTTGGAAGAAAAGTTATGACCAACCTAGACAGCACGTTAAAAAGCAGAGACGTTACTTCGCCAACAAAGGTCCGTCTAGTCAAAGCTACAGTTTTTCCAGTAGTCGTGTATGGATGTGAGAGTTGGACTATAAAGAAAGCTGAGCACCAAAGAATTGATGTTTTTGAACCGTGGTGTTGGAAAAGACTCTTGAGAGTCCCTTAAACAGCAAGGAGATCCAACCAGTTCATCCTAAAGGAAATCAGTCCTGAATATTCATTGGAAGAACTGATGCTGAAGCTGAAACTCCAATACTTTGGCCACCTGATGCAAAGAACTAACTCACTGGAAAAGACCCTGATGCTGGGAAAGACTGAAGGCAGGAGAAGGGGACAACAGAGGATGAGATGGTTGGATGGCATCACCGACTCAATGGACACGAGTCTGAGTAAACTACAGTTGATGATGGACAGGGAGGCCTGGCATGCTGCACTCGATGGGGTCGCGAAGAGTTAGACACGACTGAGCAACTAAACTGAACTGAAGGTTAAACCTCTGAGCTTTTTTTCCTCACTTGACTCCCTTAAGTCTGACAGCCTGGCTTATATTCTTCCAAGGACATAAACGCCTTCTCAAGGAAATCTTACCTACACAGAAAAGATTTAAAGATACCGATATCAGGGACTTCATAATTTAACAACTCAGCCAGATCACAGAAGCATGAAGCCCACATTCAATAATTCTCTACCCCACCCCCAACAGACTTTCCAATCACCTTTTTAGGGTCCTTTTTAAAAAGAGCAGACAAGCAAGAATGTGAAAAGGACTTCAGTACAAAAGGGGTCCAAACAAAGGAATATTCAAACACAAAAAGCTCTTGGATGTTAAAAAAATATGATAGTAGGAAAAAAGGAAACAAAATAGATAGGAAAAAAAAGTTTATGAGATCTCCAGAAGGAAGAATAAACATAGAAAACAGAGGAATAAATATAAGAATATTGGAAGACTAATCCAAGAAGTCCAAAATCCAAATAACTTGTTTTTCAGAATGTAAAAGGGAGTTGGGGGAATCCAGAAACAACTCAAGGAATTGCCCAGACTGAAGAACTTGACCTTCCATATATTTTTCGTATTTTTCCAAGTTTAAAGTACCCAGCTTTCAGGATACATTACTGGGAAAATTTCAAATTTTACATACAAAGGGAAGAATACTAAGAGTTCTGGGGAGGGAATGAGATGGAATGGACACATACAAAAAATTAAGAGTCAGAATATCATTGCACTTCTCAGCATTTGGAAGACAGAAAACAATGGGCCAATGCCTTCAAAAATAATTCTAAAGAAAAGTTATTCCCAACCTGGAGCGCTACACCAAGCCAACCTATGATTCAAGTGTGACAACAGACACTCAAGATCTCAAGAAATTACCCCCCATACACTTTTTCAGGAAGGTAGTGGTGATAAATCAAGAAAGAAGTCAGGAGATTAACACACAATATGACAGTGAAAGGACAGATGACACCACGTCCAAACTGGAATATACCAAAATAGAAGGCATTTCTAAGGACGAGTACCTAGTGAATCTGAACATACTATAAGGAAGCTGGCACAAATGAAGGAGAACTAGGGGAGAAATCAGTGACAAGTACAAAATGCAAATGAAAAACCTCTCCCCCCCAAAAGTTACACACACAAAAAAACAACTTGTTGCAGTATACCACATGGTATCGTTCTAAAAAGCCTTAACATAAAAACTGAGTTAACCTAAACCATAACTGTAATAGAACCTTGAGGTGGTAAGGATATGTCCATGGGAATAGCAGGGTGGTGAAAACAGCTAAATCCTCATTTTCCACACCAGAAAGTCAACAGATGATACTAAAAATTGAAGAGCCAACACAGAGCAAAATAAAGCAAGTTATTTAATGATATGGAGGTAAGTAATGTGAGAATCAGCAGAGTTGAGAAAGTACCTGAACCTTTGAGTACCTCTGAGGGGCGTTGAAAACAGTGTTGTCTCTTTTTAGAATTAATGTTTTTTTACACTCAGTTCACTGTAACAGTGGAAATTACAAGTAACTAAAAATATATATATATATATAGCTTCATGTACTCTAGAAAGTAACAAAATCATAAGAGCAGCAAGTGCAGTGATAAAGGGTTATCATCCTTACAGAGGAAAACACTAATGATCTCTGGTATTACTCCCATTGGTTTAAAAAAAAAAAAAACAATAAAAAAAAACCACCTTAGAACCACCACTTCCACTAGGGAGGAATTCTGTATATAAATCAAGTCATGTATTTCCATACAGTAAGTCAAATCTTAACATCAGTTCTAAAT
This sequence comes from Capra hircus, assembly GCF_001704415.2. NCBI lineage: Eukaryota > Metazoa > Chordata > Mammalia > Artiodactyla > Bovidae > Capra > Capra hircus. Next base: position 28,369,773 of record NC_030836.1, on the reverse strand, counting down.
CTCACCCACAGCTGAAGCACCTGGTTCATAAATTGGCTTGGAAGGGTACACAGGTAGACCTGAGCATACCTTTAGGAACACCATTTTGACTTATCTGAAAGTCATGTCATTGCTCCTATTTCTTAAACAGGTAACAGTAAAGAGTTACCTTTTTTTTTTTCCAACTAAGGGTTTATATACATCACTGATGTAAGTCTTAAAATACCCTAGTATAACTGAACATAAGACTGTTTGTCCTGACATTAAATATGATGGGACTCCTGTGCTTTCTGTAGCTAACTTGGCAAGGCCTTCAAAACCAGATCACAGAGCTTCTTAGTAAGATGTAATAATAAAGAGGCTGAGACGAAGGGACAAAAGCAGCTCACCTTTAGGTAAAACCAACAGGCTGAGTGCACAAGCTCAAGGAAACTAGCAGAGACATGGACTATATACCATGGATGAGTGAGAGTGCTGAAAAGCGAGATTTCAAATAGATATGTATGGTTACAAGTCAGCTAATTCAAGAACACCTACTGACCGTCAAGTTCTATACATACATTGGAAGAGAGTCTTCCTTTCCATTGAGAACACTGTACTGTTTGCCTTAAGTCTTCAAAACTATTGATTTAGTTTCCCTGGATGTACTCCTGCTCAAAGATAAAAACACACAAAAATACCTAATGTGATCAGGTCTGGGTAGCCACCTCCTGTCCCTTGTAGTCAAAGCACCGCTAAGGACAAGCAATGTTGAACAGACACATGATGGCAACACAGCTGCCTTTCCTGCCCAGAAATGGCACTCCTCTGGACCCGTGAACTTTTATTCATTCAGTAAATGCTTAATGAGCACTCACTATGTGCAAGGCATTGGGCTAGGTGCTGCAGTTTTTGAAATGACAAAATTGTTTGTATATGTAGGATCGGCTAGTCCTTGATAGTTTTCCTGATCTGAGAGAAAGAGAATGACAGAATGCCCCATACATGGCTCATTTAGAGAGTTAAGACCACAGATGAGGTCTGCTCTCTGTCTTTCTACCAGCCTGGCATAAAGTTTAGGCTTCCTCAAATCAGTTATAAGTCAAAACAAATAAGGCACATTTAAAAAAAATTCCCCCCTTTAATTGACCAAAGTAAAGCCATGACATTTCATTTGGTAACCTGCTCAGAATTATAAAGATCACTCCATTTGGCCCAGCCCACACTGCCCAGGGCAAAACCTCCAGACAATTCTAATCTCATCGCGCTCTGTTCTTATAAACTGCATATTTTTTAAACCGTCTTCAGCGCCCTAAATGGGACGCACTCAGTGCGAAGCAGATCAGAACCAGAAGTAACATTTATGTTCTTGACAAGCCTCGATTATCCAGGTCCTTCACCTGCAACACAAAGGTATCAGTTTAATGTATACAATCAGGTCAGCACGGGAGAGCTCTACTGAGTTGGGTTCACCCAGACAGGAAGGGGTTACGCTGGATTCTGCTCCCTGGTTTGGCTCTGGTATGAGACTGGCTATTCTCCGCTGGGCTTCTCAGGGTATCTTGTGAGGAGCTGTGTAAATGATCTATCCTCCAAATACAGCAAAGGTTCTCAACCTTTTCTTATGTAAGAGATACAACACACTTCTATGTGACTCTGAGCACTGAAGAATTGATGCTTTTGAACTGTGGTGTTGGAGCAGAATCTTGAGAGTCTCTTGGACTGCAAGGAGATCCAACCAATCCATCCTAAAGGAGATCAGTCCTGGGTGTTCATTGGAGGGACTGATATTGAAGCTGTAACTCTAATACTTTGGCCACCTGATGCGAAGAGCTGACTCATTTGAAAAGACCCTGATGCTGGGAAAGATTGAAGGTGGGAGGAGAAGGGGACGACAGAGGATGAGATGGTTGGATGGCATCACTGACTCAATGGACATGAGTTTGGGTAGACTCTAGGAGTTGGTAATGGACAGGGAGGCCTGGCGTGCTGCGGTCCATGGACACGACTGAGTGACTGAACTGAACTGATGTGACTCTCTGTACCATAAATTCTTCAGTGGGAGAGAAGAAAACATAGTGCAAACAACATACACACTCTCCTACTACCTCCCTCAATAATCACTAAAACAGATCAAGCCTAACTCCAACTGGGAAAATATCACTGCAACCACTGCCAGAACAACAGCAGACTGGGGTGTCGACTAAGAACAATCTAAAATAAAAGAAAAATTCCAATTCTGTGTTTTTCAGACACAGAAATATCCCTATTTTAGAAATACGTGGCCTATTTTTAAGCACTAGAGCTGCTGTCACAGTGTAACACCTGCTCACCTTGTATATCCTGACCAGCCAATGTTCTGTGGTGTATGCTTCTTCTAGGACATCAAGCTCGAAGTCTTTATTCCCAATCTCAGCATTCCGGACACGGTCATAGCCTAGTGGACGCTCTAGAAACGGAGAAAAAAAGACTATAAATTTCTTTCTACAGTGCTCATTTCCTAAGGAAACAGTAAGTCCATGTGGTAAAGCATCCCACTGGAATGTTACTCCCTAGCATGCAGTTTGTGTAGAGAGTAGGGCCTACAAAAAAGGACATCAGTCAGGAAGGGCAAACTGAGTGCTATCCTAACTCACATCTTCCTCGAGACAGTGCTTGGCAGAGTCCACGGAGGTTATCTCTTCTAAAAGACAGAGGCCTGACCTCCAAGCACCTCTATTCCTGAGGACAAACACCTAGGACCTCTGGGACACACCAGTAACCCTTCCATGGGACAGAGAAGAACTTTCCAGATGTCACAGGCCTGCATCCACAAAACAGTCCCAATTGCAGAACCAAGAAATTGTGAGTCAGAAGGAAAGACTTAACCTAAGCACATTCCTTTCAGTTTATCTGAAGAAATGTAAAGTCCTTTATCATACTCTATTCTCTTTCATAATCCTTTCTCCAGTATAACACCTTTTACTGAGAGGTAATAAAAAGTAATGAATAAAAGCACAGACTTTTCTAGAGCCGGACTGCCTGAGCTTAACCTGACTCAGCACTAGTTATAGGACCTTGTGCAGTTAAGGAACCTATCTGTACCTCAATTTCATCACATATAAAATGGGAATAATATTAGCATCAATCTTTTGGACTGCTGTAAGGATTACATGAATTAGTAGAAATAAAGCATTTAGAGCAGTGCCTAGAATATAAAAAATATCCTGTATGTGTTAGCTACTACTCTTCTTACTGTTGTTAAGGTTCTCAGGAATCACTTACTGGCTTCTGTGTAAACCTGTCCAAATCGGTAGTAACACATCTTGTACATAAGGCAGTTGAGCAGCACTGGAGAGCCCTCACGGTCCACACGGAACTCCCCAGTTGGAGTATAATAATCGTGCTCCTTGATGTGTTTCCCTGTATCTGTGCTCCCTCCAATCCGGACCATCCACAGAAATTTGTTGATGTCTAGAAGAAGAAAAAATTGCTTTATCACCAAGGTAGCTACAGCTAAATCACATAATGAAAGTTCACTATTTCTAATACTTTCCTAATGGCATACAGTACCATATAACTCTAAAGTTATAAAAATAAGAAAGCTACTAATGAGCGTTGTGATGAGGGTGAAAGAAGAAAGTGAAAAACCTGGTTTAAAACTCAGCATTCAAAAAACTAAGATCATGGCATCTGGTCCCATCACTTCATGGCAAATAGATGGGAAAAAAGTAGAAGTGAAAGATTTTATTCTCCTGAGCTCCAAAATCACTGCTCATGGTAACTACAGCCATGAAATTAAAAGATGCTTGCTCCTTGGAAAGCTATGACAAACCTAGATAGTGTATTAAAAAGCGGAGACATCACTTTGCCGACAAAGGTTTGTATAGTCAAAGCTATGGTTTTTCCAGTAGTCATGTAAGGATGTAAGAGTTGTACCATAAAGAAGGCTGAGTGCTGAAGAATTGAAGCTTTTGAATTGGGACGCTGGAGAAGACTTGAGACTCCTTTGGACAGCATGGAGATCAAACCAGTCCATCCTAAAGGAAATCAGTCCTGAATACTTATTGGAAGGACTGCTGCTCAAGCTGAAACTCCAATACTCTGGCCACCTGATGTGAAGAGCTGACTCACTGGAAAAGACCATGATGCTGGGAAAGATTGAGGGCAGGAGGAGAAGGGGCAAAAGAGGATGAGATGGTTGGATAGCGTCACCAACTTAATGGACATGAGTTTGAGCAAACTCCAGAAGACAGTGAAGGACAAGGGAAGCCTGGCATGCCCTACAGTCAACGGGTCGCAAAGACTCGGACACCACTGAGCAACTGAGCATGCACGCAGGTAAATCAGAACTACAATGAGGCATCACCACATACCTGCTAGAATGACTCTTGTCAAAAAGATAAAAGTCATGTTGGTAAAGATGCTAAATAAAGGGAATCTTTGTGCACTGCTGGTTGTAATCTAAATTGGTACAGACACTATAGGAATCAGTAGGTAGTTCCTCAAAAAATTCAAACTAGAACCACCATGTGATCCAGAAATCCCATTTCTTGGGATATATACCCAGAAGAATTGAAATCACTATTCCCAAGAGAAATCAGTATTCACTGCAGCATTACTCAAAACAAATAAGAAATGGAAATAACCTCAGTCTATCAACAGATGACCTAATAAGAAAATGTGGTAGACAGATATATATATGTCTCATGGAATACTAAAGATGTCAGGGAACCATCTATTTCTACCACCCATGGGTATACATTCACATATATAAAAATACATACGCATACAAACACATAAGCACACAAACATACATACAAAAAAAACTTTTTGTACTATTTGCATATATTATTATTATCAATAAGAAAAAAACCTAGAGTCACACATAACCAAATAGTGCTGAAGCAATTGCTTGTGAAAGTGCAAGTCCACGGGAATGCGTCCCAGCTATTGTCATTCCTCCTCTGCCTGCACAAGACACACATAGAAACTAGTCTTACTACATTATACTGACACTTTACACATTCTATCCAGGTGAATCTGGTAAGTCTGTCCATATCAGAAGCCAGATATAATCTAAAATTTGAACATCTCTAAGAAGCAACCATATAGTCAAAGAAAATTAAGATAGAAATAAGAGGTAATTATTAACTGCAGGAAAACAAGTTATTCTAGATAAGAATGTTTAACCACGGTGTACAGGTTGACTCAGCAGTACACAGTATTTATTTAGTCATGATTGTGAAAAGGCTTTATCTGGATTTAACCAAAAATGATCATTAACTCTACTGAGAAGATGCAAGATGGAAAGGGGGAGAGGGAAATACAGAGAACTAAACTCCTTATCTAGTATAAGAAGTTGATAAAGGGTATCTAAAATGATCGATCCGTGAATAGAATATACATATTATTTAGAAATATGAATATAAGTAAATAACTAAAGGAATAATTTTCCTGGGAACTGATATTATAAGGTGGTTTAGAACCAGAGGACTACCATTTTTATTATAAACTTTCAGAAGTGTTTAACCTTTTAAAGTTGAAACAGGTATTGCTTTAAGTTTTTCAAGGTTTTTTTGAGGCAGAGAACTATATTTGGATGATTCTTCTAACCACAGGATTTGCTAATAATTATAAGGAACATGGTTAACATATGCCATATACATATGCATATATACACACACACAAACACACACACACATATATATATGAGAAACATTTTAAGTTGGGAGATGATTCTATGGCTTAAACCCACTAAAAAATGCTAATTCTTAAGCTCATTCTCAGAGGCCTTATGTTCTTTATTGTTCACTGCTTGTCGAACTATTCCTAGGTCTTCAGACAATTACAGCATGCCATAATTACATGGAGCTTCCCCGGAGGCTCATGGTAAAGAATATGCCTGCAGTGCAGGGGACCCGGTTCAATCCCGGGGTTGGGAAGATCCCCTGGAAGAGGAAATGGCTACCCACTCCAGTATTCTTGCCTGGAGAATCCCATGGACAGAAGAGCGCGGCAGGCTACAGTCCATAGGGTCACAAGGAGTCAGACATGACTGAAGTGACTAACACTTTCACTTTTCATACTTGCATGAGAATTCTCTACATCTACTTCCTACTTGTTTGAAACAAAAATCAAAATAACCAAACTTCAAGTTGCAAATATGTATCAACTAAGAAAATATGTTGATAAGATTAGTAAAAGGATAGAAAAGTAGGAGATTCATCTAGTTTTCTTAGCCTTGTAGCTAGAAATATAATCAAGTGCATTACCATCTGAAGAATACCCAGTGAGGCCTCCGAAAATGACCAGTACGTAGCTGACATCAAGCTCCCTCATGATCTCATAGGCTTTTTCTTCTGTGGATGCCATTGCCTGGAAAAACACATGCACATTTCTTAGAGCAAAATTCCAGGCCATATGATCCCTCGTGGAGAAGTATTTCCATGAGATCCTTTGCATCAAATACTCAAATGACCCCTTCACCTTACCTGGCCTACTCGAGATATATGGGTATTATTCCATGTGTTATTATCCACTAAGATCGTCCGATTCGCCATCGCTGTAATCTGGTAGCCATAATCCCACCATGACATGACCTTCGCATCCTGAAAAGAAGAATGAGAAATAGAAATTGCAAGTGTCTCACCAACTCCAAAAATCAAATACTAGGAGTGGAAGGGCATCTGACAGGAATTAACATACAGCTAATTAACATTTTTACAGAATCAGTTCAGTTCAGTTCAGTCACTTAATTGTGTCTGACTCTTTGCAGAATAACGCATGCCTAACAAGAAAATAAATCTTGGCACCTGGTTCTACCTTTGTATACCATAATGAAATCTCAATGCAAATTATACAATCTAGCATTACCAATACTTTCATTCCAGATAATCTTATAAAAATAAACACACTGGCATGGGAGGTGTAGGGAGCTGTGTAATATTTCCAAATAAACAGCTTGGTGTCATCAGAGAAATGACCATCATAAAAAGTGATCATAAACAATATCACAAAAATAAGTTCCTACAGAAAGGAGGTAGGAGGTGGGAGGGGATAAATCGCAGGATATAACAAATAAAGAAAAAGAAATTCTTATAAGAATCTAACTCACAATTGCCAATCTCAGTAGCTACTGGAAAGGAAATGCTCCAAAGGTAAAAACCAAAATATTAGAAGTGGTTATCATTAGGTGATCCTTTATAGAAAATTTGTGTCTTTGTTTTTCGCTTCTGTTTTCTGATTTTTCTACAATAAACATGCATTACTTACTGTTAACCTTTCTCTTTCATAACTGGGATGGCCTACCTCACAAGAATACCACCATGCTGTCAATACAAGTGCCCAAGCAGAGTGCAGATAATCTGAACCAGGAAGGGCTGCTACAGAAGACATGCTAACTTGAGCGGAGGTTGACCTTTAAGGCCCACTCAACACCAGGTTCTATAGTGCCAATTTCTCCAAGCTTTCTACCATCTAAAACCTATCTGATTCGCTATAACAGCAAATGTCTTTCCCTTCTTCCTACCCCACAGTCCCACACCTCCCAAATTTTCACCTCTGGAGTATTGTGACGAAGCCAATAGTACGCTTCTCGAAAATCATCAAAAATGATCCTACTGCCATCTCCACCACGAGCAGACAGCACGATGGAGGGAGAAGAGTAGGCCTCACTGGTCACCCAGGTCGAATGAAAGGTGTAGGTGATGAGAAAGAAAGCCATGACCAGTATCATGCCACTTGCCACCTAGACAAGGAAGAACTGTGTCATAAACCAAATTAAATTTACAATAGCACAGAACAGCTTCTTACAGTCAATGATTTAGAAAAAATGAACCAAAGTAAGCCAGAGGCTATATTAACTAATTCTGACCTCTGGGGACAGTGCTCCACTTTACTCCCCCTCACTCAAAAAAATCCCCACAGATGCCTGCACCTCTGCATGCACACGCACGCACGCGTGCACACAGCACACGCAGTTCCCCCAGCCTGTTCTGTGTGTTGCTTCTCACTTCATTCTTAATAGGGTAGGTAGAATCCTGCTGTTTCTTGCTCTTCTTGTCTTGTCGACTTATGTCCAAATTCTTCATGTAAGTGGACAGCACCTGAGAGACTCCAATGCCAGAAAGAATGCACATAACAGGCGCCAACACCAGCATCAGACGCACCTAAAAAAACAGGAAGCAAGATCACAATCTGATCGGTGTTTTACAAATTACAGATTTCAACCTATTAGTAGATGATGACCTCTGTTTAGGGGTTTTCAACAAACATGGTCTGTCAATGGAACAGAACAAAATAGGAGAGAAAATACTTGACACATCTAAAATAGAAGTTATGTGGGTTTTTAAAGTTTTTTTTCTTTCCCAGTTCTACATGTACGAATGTATGTACATCCTGAGTAATTGTAGGCTATAAAAAGTATTTCTTAATTGTGGTTTGGAACCAAAAAAGTCTGAGAAGCACTGTCTTAACTGCAATATATAAAATCTCTCCTCTCTTTTAACAACCTGGCACTCAGCACCCAAGCCTTTAAGAAAAAAACATCATGTCCCTTTTTGAGACTCCAGCAAGAGCGGGGAAGGAACCTGCATAGGGCCTCTCCCTGACACAAGGGTATGAATCTAAGAAAGGTGGGCCTCACAATCAGAAAATGTGAGTACCCTGTACATTCCCAGAAAAGGTCAACAGCAGTGAGCAGCTTTACCACTCAGCCCCTCAAGTGCTCAGAAGGAAGCCTCTGCACAATTGTCAGCACTGAATCCTCCCGTGCCGGGGGAAGAAGAAAACCCCCAGAGTCAAGGATGGAAAGGTTCACCAAGACTGAGGGCATTCCTCACCATTACAGCTGAAAAGTACATGCTGGTCACACCATACATGATGATGAAAATCCGGGCATCAGACAGGTTGCTAAAGCAGTAATAGAGACCAACTACAAAAATAAAGGGAAAAAAGAAGTGAAGAGCTGGAAAAACAATCAGACACCTGCAAAGATGTTACTATGGCACTCTAAAATAGCACAAGATCTGAAACCACCTAAATGTCCAACATAAAGGGGTATTTAACTACAGAATATTTATAAAACAGAATAAAACACATCAATTAAAATATTGCCGTGGAAGTTTATGGACCATTTGCCACCTTCTTTACATACCTCTGTACTTAAAAAATTAATAAATGCTGTATCTTAAACACTATTTCACTAACATATTCCTAAATAACATAAATTATGATTATAAAATTTTAAAAGTCAGGAGAAAAATTCTATCATCTGACTTTTAATCAGTAAACAACTGGATGAATATACATTTCAAGTGTTAACAGGAGCAACAGGTATGTGGTGAGAACTCCTGAAACTTTAATATTTGTCTCTATCTGTACAAAAGACAACTTATTTTCATAGTAAGAAAAAATATAAAGTTATTTCAATTAAAAAAAAAGTTCCCTACCAGTGGTAAATTGTTATCTCCGAACTAGCCAGAAGGTAAATTAGATGAAAAGGCTTTACAATCAGCTATGCCTACTGTCAAAATACTATCAAGAAGATAAATGGGAAGGAGTCAGGGATGAGGGGTGGGGTACATTAGAAGTACTAAAAAAAAAAAAATCTGAATTAGGGTTGAATTTTATATAACTGAACAGAAAACTGTGAGACTCTGAACTTGCCAGTATCTGCAATTGTTCAACTGATTTCCATTCTGCTTCAAATATTAGAAAAACATGTTTAGCCATCGTCTGTACCACATAAATACACAGGCAAAAAACAAAAACAATACAAATATAAGGATGGGGATATTTTACTTATTTTGAATCAAATAATTCTTACAAAGAAGACCACTTCGGAACAAGGCAGACAGACCTGGAAACATGAAGACAAGGAGCTGCAGGTCGAAATAGTACGAGGACCAGGTCGTAGGCTGATGCTCAGACACAGAAGCAATGATGGGGATGTTGTTCTTAGCGTAGGAAGGGTCCAACAGCGAGTAGAAACGCCCCGTCCAGGGAGATATTTTTCCTGGCAGCAAAGAGGCAACAAATATTTCACAATTACTTCTGAAACAAAATAATATCTGATCCTAACTAATCAGAACTTTCCATTTTAATAAGATTCTCTGAGACAAAGCAAGACTAGGTTTTTGTCTAAATGTCACGAATACCTTGAGAATTTCATTGATTCCTTTCTTTCAAATTTGAGAGTACTTATGTCAGCACTGTCAGCAGAATAAAGTCAGGCTGTATGTAAACTCAGAGAAGGAAGGTGGAAATGCTTCCTGGAAGGGTTAGACTAAACCTGGTCAAACCAAGGCCAATGCTATAAACTAAGTCAGGCTGTCCTCCAATGTTGCTCTGAATTAGACAATACAGAGTCCTGGGCAAAATCAAATTAGACTCTGAGACATCTACGTGAGGAAAATGTGCCATGCTAACCAAACTAAACCAACATAGCTCTGTCATTTAGGATTAGATGAAGTCATATTGTAGGGCAAACAATGTTAGGATTTCTCCTACCCTACCAATATACCAATAGGAAAGAAAAGGACAAAAGAAAAAAAGAGAAAGATAAGCATGGTAAATATAGTTCTGTTACCAAGTGTGAATCTTCTGAGATTAAATACTGATCTAATAAGATCTTCTTTCTATGCTGAATCCAAATACTGGCTGACAAATGGATTGAATGTATAATATGGATTTAATATGCATGAAATCAAGAGAAATGGGAGAAAAAGAATGCATCTTCCTGTGGTCAAGCAATAACCCATGTTTTTTGGAGTTTATGCTATGTTCATACCCATTTACACTTAATACTAAAAGCCTTTCCTACCTGTCAGCATGAGGAGAGCTCCAATGGTGAGAAGGACAAAGCCCACCAGGGAGATGACACTTCGGAAAAGAACTTCAAACTGCTGTGGATTCAACTTGCTGCGTAGATAATCCACAAAGGCATGAATCTGGCAGAGACCAAAGACCCCAAAGGCTGCCATGTGCTCTGATGAAAGGACGGGCTGTAGGTGAAAGCAGATGTGTGAGAATGTCACGAAAACAACGGGTCCAGCCTTGACCTGAATTATCCAGACCAAGTTCAGACCAAAGGGTCCAGTGAGTTCTGAGGCTACCAAGGAATTAGGGCCAATCCAGGGGAGAGTCCAATTCACCTGCCACATTTCCACAGAATACCTGGAGTCCAAAGTATACCATACTCTTATCAATATCACATGTCTGGCCTTTGCTCAGGCTATTTCTTGAGCCTCGACTGTAATTTTCTCATTTTCCCAAAATTTGCATTCATTAAAATTCCCATCACTCAAGGCCCCAAGCAAATACTATTGCCTCCTACTCTGCCAAGCTGAAATCCATAGCTCTATATCTGTACACCTTGGATCTCTCCTGTAACTTAGACAAACAGTTCTCAAACTCCACTGGGCAACATAATCACAGTAGATGAAGAGGGGGTGTTTAGACACAGACAGCTGAGCCCCACCGCCAGAGCTTCTGAAACTCAGTAGATTCAATCCTGAATTTGCATTTCTAATGTATTCCCTGATGCTGCTGAGCCTGCTGGTCCAGGACTACATTTCTAGGACCACTACATCACAGAGAGCTACATGGGTGTCTTTCCTAGCAAGACTTCCTTAAGGACCAGGATCACATCTTTACTTTTTACATTTCCCAGTTATTAGCAAACTGCACATTGTAGGGGATAAGCAAAGAAATACTTGCTGAGCTGAATAAGGGTTCCACTTTTCATAAGAATTTTACATGAAAAATCACACATATCGCATCATTCCTCTGATTTAATAGCTGTCTCTTAACCCGATGGAGTAATGTGGTTAAAAGGTCTATGTTCTGCTTCCTAAAGGACTTAATTACTTGCCCCCATTAACAAGTTCAGGGGTCATTACTACTGAATGGGATCATTCACATTAAGAAGGACTGAAAAAGATAACTGTGATCACTCACATCAACTCAATTCTACCAAAATATCCCTGCTTCTCCCCAAACTTAAGCTAACTTAAGAGCAATTAAACTACATGAACAAATATTAACACTCTCAGGGGGCAGACTTTATTGGCCAATGATTGTGCTGTTTCAGTTAACACAAGCAGTCCAAGGTCAGACCTGTAAGTTTCAACATCCTCAACAGAATCCAAGATAAATCAATTTAGTTGGAGATGATTAGGAAAAAAATGGAAGAAACTAAAAGCTCCACTCAGTCTAGGGCTCACCTGGAAACCCACAAAGGAGATCTGCATGGAAAGAATGGTGCCCAGGCAGTAGACAGTACAGTACGCCACGTAGATCCGGTGGGAGAAACGTCCTGTGAGCATCAGCACTAGTACATGAAGGGGGATCAAGTTGATCAAGAACACGTAACCTCCCCAGGAAGAGACCTAGGACAGGATGAAAAAGGACACTTCCTCTCAGCACTCCTCGTTACCTGTGACCTTTTTAAAGAACACCTATTTATGATAACCAAAAACTTTATTAATGCCAAGTGGTTTAAACAGTTTAAGTAACTGACTTCTTTAAACAGGAAAATCCAATTAAACCCATTACTGTAACTCAGTCCTCTGTTCTATATGGCTCCTGTCATTGTGATCACAAAACAAAAGGCCCCTAACCCTCAGCGTTAATCTGGATGCGACCTACTATTAGGTCACGTGGAGAATTTAGGGATACATGCAAAATGTGGGCAAGCGGAAACAGTTAAGGGAAGAGGTCTCAGGGTTAATGAAAGACTGAACAGAAAAAAATGTGTTAGGAAAGGAAAAATTTAAGGGAAACATATCAGAAAAGCGAGCTGGCCAACCAATATTATCCATAAGAAATACAGTATCTGGAGACCTCTAAAAATTAAAAAAAATTTCCTCTATCTTATCATCTGCCTGCCTTGGGTTAGGCTTTGTATGGACACAAAAGACAATAAAGCTTCTGTCCTCTGCTCTATGGTCTCAAACCCCAAGAGCTACTTCCAATTTACATCAGTAGATCCCAACAGGTATGCAGACAGAGAGAGACTCCCGGAAGAAGGGAGTGAAGAGTTACCATGTAGAAGTAAGCAAGGGCACACTTTGCTGCCCAGTAGATGGAACCAGTCTTGACTGCTTTGATCCACATGTAATAGGTAAGCAGCATGCAAAAGATGGCAATCCCTGCAGAAAGAACACAAAATTCAATAGAAGGCCACACTGGGATATTAAATACTGATCTTCAACAAACTCCCTGCATATCTCAGACCTACCACCCATTAACAGTGTAATTACTCTACATCTCTTTGCCTTAGTTTCTGGCAAAAGAAAAAAAGAGTCCTATAGAAGAGTGTCTACTTCATAAACGTGTCATAAACACAAATTTAACCACTGCATGTAAAGCACTTGCAACAGAATCTAGCCTGCAGCAAGCACTCAGTGTTAGTCATTATTGCTACTGTTCTTTTCAGGCACTGAACCTGCTATCTGAGTCCTAATGATATCCCATACTATCAAGCACCACCCTGCTTCTATGTCGGACCACAAGCTGGTCTTTATGCCCTGACTGCCTCTCTCCTTAATATTTGCCTAATGTAGTTCCAACTTCAGGGCCCAGTTCAAACACAACTTCTTCTAAAAAGCCTTCCCTGATCCCCACATCTGAATCTCTTCTCTCACTGCGTTCCCAAAGTACTCTGTTCATACTTCTCTCATAGTATACAATACTATCTGCCCATTAGATTTATTTTTATAGGTCTGCATTAATAGATTATGGGCTAAATTATTGTGTTCATTATCTATCTCTGTAATTCCTTAACTATAAGCCAATACTCTTATTCATTAACTATTTCTGTAATACCTAACACTGTTTTACCAATAACATTCAATAAATACAGAGTGATTTGGAAATAAGTCAATAAAAGTCATTATGGTTTTAAGAATATCCATTTCTTTCATCTAAAATAAAGCAAACGATTACAGTGTTAAAACAATGGTATCATTCAACCCTGGAGCTTGGTGAGCTACAGTAAATGAGATTGCAAAAGAATCAGACACCACTGAGTGAATAAACAATAACAAAAACCCATCCAACCCTAAAACCTAACTCTACTTTTAGGAATACAGAGATGAGCCAGAGGCCTTATTTAAGGAAAATTACCAGCTACCTTTCTAGAGAAAATGAGAGAGAGAATATAAACTTAACAGTCTGAGGTCCCTTCCTGCCCACTTCTAATCTTCTCACCCAGATACCATTTTTGCTATTGCTGAATAGCAGATTTGAACCCAGATTCTATTACCCTTCACAGAATTCTACTGGATAATAAGGTGAACTTTAAGTCGTACCTTCATTATCATAGGAGCCAGCCACAGACCGGGAGATATAGCCAGGAACCACAGCAATCATGGCGGCAGCAAGAAGCCCAGCTCCTGCATCCTGCAAGACAAGAGGGGTAACAGGAAGTCAACACCAATACAGCTGTGGGAGAGGAGAGGATCCACTAGTCCAATCTGCTTCTACGGGGCCCAGAGAATAGTTCGACACTTTGCAAGGGAGATGTGATGCTAGGAATGCTTGCAGCACAAGAACGTTACACACTTCACAGCCAGTTCCCTCCCTGCCATGGTACTGAGTCTGAAACTGAGCATACATGTGCTAAGAACAGACAAATCATGAGATCAGTCAGATGCTGCCCCAGAACGGGCGGCTGGGTTGGAATACCCCCAGATTTGAGTTCCCCCCAACAATATATGCACACCACAGGAACACCAGTCACATCCCTAAAAGCTATGCAAGCATACACAAAGGAAGACCTAAGTATTTGAGCTAAAAGGTCAACAAACAGAGGTGATAATCTACAGTGGACTGAAGATGCCAGCTTAGACAATAGAGCTGGAATATTCCGAGTCAATCTGTGAACTCGGGAAAGAGGAAAAACAAAATATAACTCACACACCGAAAGAGGAAGGACCTGTCTATTGATAAGAGTCAAATCTGGAATAGGGCAGCAAGGAGAAGGATGGAAGAACTTTCAAACTAAACTCAAGTTTCCCAAGCCCTCCAACTGGTTTAGCACCTCTCAGGTATCTCCCTGACACCACAGCCACAAAGAATAACATCCCAGGAGCCAGGGTCAGCAAGGCAGAAACCTGGGGAAGAAGAGACCATATCACAGACTCTAATTACAAGAGCCAAGTGGTTTCAGAATTTTAAAATAAATTTCTTAAAAAATCAACAAATAATTGTTAAGCTAAGTGTCCATTTCCAGTAGGAAGAGCTAACTGTTTTGGAACATATCTTGTAGCTATTTTTTCTCTCCCTTAGATTGTGAGGGACAATAGATTCAAAATCTAAATCTCACTTTAAATATTTTTTTTCCAGGACTTCCTTGGTGGCCTGGTGGGTAAGAATCCACCTGCCAATGCAGCAGACACAGGTCAGATCCCTGGTCCAGGAAGGTTCACGCGCTGCAGGGCAAGTAAGCCCGTGCGCCGCCATCACAGAGCCTGTGCTCCAGGGCCCTCGAGCCGCAACTACTGAAGCCCATGTGCCTAGAGCCCGGGCTCTGCGTTAAGAGATGCCACCACGAATAAGCAGGCCCCTCTCGCTATCTGCACAAAGCAATGAAGACCCACTGCAGCCAAAAATAAAGACAGCAAAAAAAAAAAAGAAAAGAAAAGAAAAGGCAGTCCTGTGATGAGTAAACTAACACAAAAATTCTTTTTCCATATACAGCAATTAATATTTGACCTTCAAACATTCCCTTATATGGACAAATAGTTGTTAATGATAAGACACCACATATTCTAGGGAGGGACTGGGATGAAACTAGCAATTTGGCTCATCAAAAGCTGTCTTTAGCCCCTAGCTCCCTGCCCTTCTTAAGCTCTCAGTCCCCCACCCTTTAGCATCTACTAGAGAGGTTCAACAGCATCCATTCCCAAGACTCCTGTCACCCCAAATCCTTCACCTTGAGCTCTTTGGTAAGGTGGTACGTGACGATGGTGGTGAAGGAAGAGAAGAGAGGGGCCAGGAACACACAGACATTCCGAATGTCGATGGTGATGTGGAAAAAATGGAGGACATGGTAGATTGCAGCAGAGGTGATCATTAAGCCTGCAACAGGAAGAAGAGAGGCCAACAGGTTATCCTCCGAAGACAAAGAACGTAAGGGAAAGAGAAAGGGAAAATCCAAGTTATCAATACTGTGGTTACACAGGTTTCAACAACCCACCAGAAACACTAACAGCAGCTGCACGAGCCCTATAAATTTCCACCCTGTGGACTCAATCAGAAGTCCAGGATTTATGAAACGCTACCCACCCCCACTCTCTCATACACGTTCTCCCTTCTACATAGGATCGACTTTTAGGGATCTGTAATCAGAATGGAATTACAAGGGTCACAAAACAAAGATATTAGAAATAAAACACAGTGTTCCATATCATACAAATAAGCTACTGCTGTAAGGAAAAGAAAAATCCTGTTCCCCTCACCTGGGTAAATTGTTCCTCCAATGATTCGTCCCAAAGGGTACCAGGCCCGGTCATCAAACCAGTTATGGAATTTATAAAATCCCTCCTCAGCCAGGAACCGGGTGGTACGATAATTAAAGTACCTGCAGCAAGACAGTGAAGAACTGTGTCTGCTTCTCCCCGTACCCAAGCATTTGCCCCAGTGTGCAGTGAATCTGGCTCCTCGGGTTACACCACTGAGGAACTTCTCATTACTCCAATCAAAGTCAGTTTGGTACCCAGAAGTATTTGAAGCAGGAAAATCACTTCACATTACCACAAGTCTCCTCATTTGCAGCTCCGTGTTTGTCTCAGTTAAAGCGCTGCTTCTCTCATAAGGAAATGCAACTGGGGGCTAATTAAACAAAGGACACTTCACCAGGCTGGCATGTAGTAGGCAGCAGCCCCAGCCAGAAGATTCAAGCACTCAGAAGACAGGACAGCTGAGATGTGGGCACCAATAGATTCGACTCACAGCGACACACAAAAGAACATTTCCATAACACACATGAGGACACACGGGTAACTTCAAGTGAGGAGCATCTCTAAAGATGTGGGTGTAACACCAGATGCAGGATGAACATTTTTTAGTCTACTCCATAACATACACCTCTTAATGAGTATTTAAATTTGTAATCAGATCTACTCATGTTGTTATTTAAAATAGTTCTGAATGCCACCTACATGGTAGCATAAAAATAAAAATTACAGGACAAGTATTTGATACAAAATGCTTAGAGTTATACACAAAAAAACACAGTTCTTTAGGCTCAAGCTATGAAGCCCCTTAAGCTTCTCATTTAAAAAGTAAAAAGAAAGACAAATAATATATTATGTATATATATATAAAACTTATCATATAATTTATCTATATATATTACATATATATTAACTGATTTATTACAGATAATAAAATATATATAAACAAATAAGTAAAATGAAAAGAACTGTTTAATCACTAAAGATGATTATGACTAACCATCTTTCCTGCCCACCCCTCTAACCCTATTTCCTCTTTGGTCAGTCCAATTTTAGCAGCTGAAGTGAGAAAAGTAGCAGATAGCATAGATATCTATCCTTCTATTTATTCTGATGAATGTTATTTTGGTAACTGTCAGGGAGACAGAAAGGATAGGGGTAGCAGGCAGTCACCAGGTGTCAGAATCATGTCCTTCACCTAATGGCAGGAGCGGCAGAGAGAGACAGAGGAAGTGCGAGTTAGTGGGAAAAGGTCTGGCCTGGGGTCACACTCTGGGCATCAGTTTCCTGCTCTGCAAAAGGAAGTGTCAGATCACATGATCTATACATCCCTTCTGTCTCTATGACTACAGAGCAGATATTCTTGCTTTCCCTGACCATCTCATCTTGATGTTCACGCATCTGGAGGGTGTGAGAAAAAGCCCTAACATACTGGTGATCAAGAACCAAAAGAATATAAGTTATCTCATTCCTGAGGGAAAAAAATTGATAACTGTATGCCTCCAAAGTGCTTTCAAATATCTACCCAAAACAATATTACAAACTTGCAAACATATGTGGGTATTAAACTTGAATCAATGTTCTATAAGCCTAATATTCTATTTTTATGATATTAATGATGCATCAAGAATCTATGATTCTAGCTCTCTAAATTTTAAATGAAGCCTTAACTTTCAGTAATACAAGTTACTCCAGTATCTAGAAACAGAGATAAACCTCAATTCAAATCTTGGCTCCTCAATTTACTATACATGTAACATTTATTATATGTGTAACAGTTACCATACATGTAACATTTACCAAAATGTAACATTTACTATACATGTGACCTTGAATGGCCTCTGCCAGCCTGGTTACATTTGTAAAAAGGGGACACTAATACCTCCAACTCATAGGGTTACTGTGAAGATTTATAGATAATCTGTACAACAGCTCTTGGAATAGAATGAAGCTATGTAAATGTCTTTCACCTATGCCTCTTTTTAGCTAATAAAATCCCTAATCAAAATCACAACTTTAAATTTTCCTCAATGTCTTAGAACTTAACTGACAGACCCAATTTATACCACACAAATTGTTAAACAGAAAAAAAGTCATGGATCTCAAGTTTACGACCTCTGATTTTTCTCTTGAGCCTCAAACACCCACCAGGCCCAGTCCCCTTTCCCTTAGCCTGTACCATTAAGTGTTGACCAAGCTCCGAAGTCAGACTTCTCTTAGCTTATCCAGGTCTTAAGCAATAGGTAGACACACCAGCAGGCCTCTCTCATTTTTCGTAAGTTTGAGAGACTAAACTGGTCTCAAATTCCACTGGAAATGTTTCAAAAAGGGGATCATTGTAGAAATGCATAGAAAGTACATCCCCATGTACCAAGAGTTCACTGGAATTTGAATCTGAAACCCATTAACCTGAATGCTTCTTGAAGGAAATACCAGACCAAGCAAAGGTACTCACGGATCAAATTCATGGATGACACTTTCAAATCTCAAGACAGCAAAGAGACGAGTGGAGAACGCTGCACAAAATAGAGAACTAATATTTTAATGGCAATATACCATGAAAAACAATAGCAGATAGTAATGTTACACAGACAGTAGTAGTATCCCGCACAGAGGTCACAGGAAGTACAAAATAATGACTGAATAAAGTATTTATCCCTCCCTCCCACACACAAGAAACAAGGAAGTTCATTTTCCCGTGACAATAATCCCCACATTTCCACCGAAGTAGGACACATTTAACTACTTATTATCAAGGCCTATAACAACACACTCACCTAGTGAATTAGTGTTGCACCTAATTTACATGGTTATCTTCTACAAACGTTGACCTCCCCTTCCCACAACCTTAGCTTTGGAGTGAACTAAGAGGTAAGGGAATCTAGACTACTTATGGCTCATGAAGAGCAAGAAAAACCTAAGAAAACAGAATAAGTGCTGGAAAGACTTTCAGAAATACTGAGAAAGACTTTCAGAAAGACTTTTCAGAAATACTGGCAACTACAGAAGACAAATATCTTTTACAAAACTCAGTATCCCAGGGTCTCTGGTACCACTTTCAGTTCTAAGAAAAACCAAAATTAACATAGCACGCTTCCCATTCTTTCCCAGATGATCACTAGTCCAAACTTCTACAATCCTTGTGTTTCTTTGATTTCACAAAATTCTACTGGTTGAGCACAGTAAAAAAGAACACATTACAATCTGCTGGAAGAAAAGCAAAGCATTTAAGAAAGCCATTGCTAATTTTTTTTTCCTTCAAAATTTTCTCCTTTCCATATCCTGAAGAAAGAGAGGGCCACATGCACACTCACATAACACAGCAGCCATCGACAGAATCAGAAGCTTCAGAAGTGTGTCCTGCTTCTCATAGGACAACCGCAAAAATCCCAGCTTGGTCATCTTCACATCAATGGGCGGCAACAGATGACAGTCAAATAGCTAAAAGTGGAAAGCCAAGACCATGAGCTATCAAACACCTTCAATTTAGCTAATTCACTTTCATATTTTATGGTGGGAGAGAACCACAGAGAAAGGAAGTAGTGAACGCACAAGAGAGGGTCAGGACTAACTGAGACGCAAGCTGAGCCTGAATTATGACCAACAGACAAGGAAGCCGGCATGTCAGAGCTGTAAGTCAAGGATGGAAAGGAATGATGAGACTCCCATCACCATGACTCTCTTTCTCGGTCTTTGCAGCTACCAACGAGCACACCTGGCAATCGTGTGCTACGACAGGAGTAAAGAGGAAACACACAGAGAAAAAGAGGGTCGGAGGAAGAGAGGCAAAGCAGACAGAAGGACTGAAAACAGAGAGAAGAATAATTACAAGGAGAAACACAGCATTTAAGAAAAGGCAGGAATGTATGAACGAAAGCAGGGAAGGAGCACAGAAGTGAAAGCAGAAGGCGGCGAAACAGAAGTCATGACTGCATCGGCACCGTTTACATCCCTAAATTTCAGCTGTAAACTTTCTGGCTACAAGCTTCTTTCTGTTCCACACCCCAGTGGGGTTGCAGGGTCAACTAGAGCGCAGGACTCTTCACCAATACAAGTAGTCATGCGCTCAGGAGGGGAGGGAGAGGCACACAGACAGATCACTGCACTTTCAATCTCTTATATCACACTTTAACTGCCGCTCAAATCTACACCCACTTCCCATCAGCTGTCTCAAAGCATCCTGTAACTGACACTGCTGATTTAAGCCACTGATCCGAGAGCCAGAACCAGATAATAATCTGGAGGGTAAAAAAAATAAAATTTTCCTACTAAGGCCAAAAAAAAAAAAAAAAAAGATTGAGCTGTATGGCGGGGGGTGGGTATTAGATTAAAATAAAATGTTGAAGGAGGGAAGTAGTCTCTAGACCATTCAGAATGGTGATCACTTGATGGACAATAATCAGCACTCAGTAGAAGCATAGCTATTTCTGTTTAAAACAGCCCTACCTTCTTAAATCATAAGCTGGTCAAGGGCTAAGTGATAAAGAATATGCAACACTAAAGACTGCAGGAAAAAAAAAATAAAAGGAACCTGGATCCCTCCTGATCTTTTGTCAACTATTACTAGAGGAATGGAGGGAAAAAAGTAGGGTGGAGGGCATGAAGAATCATATATTCCTAGCTCCGAAAGTAAGGACTCAAGCATTTTTTTCCATAATTAACTGTCCCAGAGGAGCAGTTGTACATTTATTTTTAATTATAGTCCCAAAGGAAAACCATACCTTGCAATCAAAAATAAACACCTAACTCTAGGAAGTCCATAACACAGTTACATCTCTCAGGACTGTACTTGTTTTCTCCAACGCCTGAAATAGGAAAACTTACCACTATTGAGCTGATAGGAGCCACATGCCTATAAGACTAAGCGGAGGAAATGAGAGCATAGAACCTTTCCTTGAAAACGGAGTAAAGAAGCTGGTAATTTAGGCCAGGATCTCAAGGGAGTTTCCATACTGTGCTCACTGGTCGTGTTCGCACATCGCTTAACGGCAAAGACACTTTTTTAAAACACTGAGCATCTGTCCTCCACTTCAACTGTGCCTGCAAACTGCGGCGTCTTGTCTCACTGGTTCTAGTTCCCAACTTGCCCACACGCTTCCTCACGCCTGTCCCTCCCTCCCCCACTTCTGCCCACTACCGCAGGT
This sequence comes from Capra hircus, assembly GCF_001704415.2. Lineage (NCBI taxonomy): Eukaryota > Metazoa > Chordata > Mammalia > Artiodactyla > Bovidae > Capra > Capra hircus. Next base: position 28,348,229 of record NC_030836.1, on the reverse strand, counting down.
CCCTCCCTTCGTCTCCCATCTACCCAGAACTAAACACCTCCGGCATCACCCGGCGTGGGACACCCCACCACGTAAGGATCCTAAGCGCCACCCCCTCCAGGACTAGTCGGTGCCAGAGCCCCATCTTTCCCACGCCCACCTGGCCTAAGTGCACGACCCATCCCAGACCCTCACATCCTTCCATTCCCCTCACACTACGTCCCACGCCCCCTCCTCTGCAAGGCCCCAGACTGTGCCTGCGCCCACGGCCGCCGCCATTAAAGCCGCACCTCCTGCGCTTCGCTCAGTCCCACCAACGCCTTGGACTGCACCTGCCGCTAATCCTCAAGTTACATCCCAAGGCCTTCTCACCTGACCGGCGTTCCTCAGGAATCCGCTCGCCTCCCTCTGCCATCTGTTCAACGGTGCACCCAACCCTGGCAGCGCCGGGTCCGCCTCCGGGACTGCTCCCCATTGGCTAGTTCAGGTACAATCCGACACTTGAAAAGAGCGATAGGGTTCTGGAACTGTCTGTCAGCCTCGGAGGCGTGAACGCAGCCTCGCTCCCACGTTTTAACTGGACAATACAGATATCACTTAGTAGCCAGAAGGCGGGACTTCGTCCAACTGCCCAGCCGTGATAGGCCGGCTCTTGAGAGCCCGAGCGCGGAAAGAACACCCTGGGAGCAGTTTGGTTGAGGGACGAGCAGTGACGTGTCGGTCTGCGGACCGCGAAGGGGTCGCGGGCGGAAGATGCGGCGCGTTTAGCCCAGTAACGTGACAAGAAGCGGAAACGACGCAAAGGCATAGGCCGAAACTGCAAATCCTCAAAAGCTGAACTGAGATCGTCCGCTTCCGTTTCAGAGTCTTGTTTTTTAAAAGGTAGAAATTGACGTTACCTTAATATAAGGTTAAAGGAGAGGTGAGAAGAATTTTTAAATAATTCTCAATGAAAACTCAAGCGCTTCACAATCCAGACTGTTACATCTTGTACAGGATATTGTCTGACAGTTCGCTGGAGAGTCATTTTGACCTTGCTCTGGTGAACTGCGGTGGACGAGAGACCTGCAGATACCACGAGGCATTTCTCTTAAGCCCCTTATTCGTGAATGGGCATGCCTAGGCTAAAGGGGTCGTGGGGTTTCGGTGGAAGAGTTTACGCGCGGGCTGCGTCCACCAGGATGGCAGAGGCGGTCCTCCCAAGTTTATAGACAGGCTTCTTCCTGGAACCAGCTTGCAGCCTGGCGGTGCTTTGCTTATCCCTTTGTAAGTTACCTGCCACTGAAAACTGTCCTAACTGCCCCCTTTTACTCCTCACACCCAAAGAAACGTTGCTGAGGGCAGGGAAAGGGGCGGTTTCAGCAACCAGTTCTATCACCTCTCAGACACGCACTTCCCCTCCCTAGAGACCTCAGTTAACAAGAGCCACACAGAAGAAAATGGGAGCATCTGGCAATTGTGTAAATCTAGTGCCAGTGTACTCAGTTCTCTTTGCCAATTACAGTACTGAGTACAACCGACCAAACTTACCGAAAGCATATTAAATTACTGCTTTAAAAAAAGAAATTAGTGCTTCAACATCATGAGTATTTTTTACAAAATTCACATGGCCAGGTTCACCCCAGGACGTCATGTTTCAATAGATCTGCTTTTTCTTTTTGTCTTCATAATGTATTCAATGTAATTTTAATAACAGAAGGAAACTGAAGCTGAACCTGAAGGAAACGCAGAACTTCAAGTAAATGCTTCTTCAAAACGAGTTGGTTTTTTTTAATGAATTAAAATTAGAAAGATTCCTCTAAATGAAAAAACATACCATTTCAAGAACATTAAGATATCAAGATTCTCAATTTTTTAAAATTACTGAACCTGTTTCTTAAAGGGAATATGTTTAAGTTTCCAAGTGGTAAAATTAAGTCAATTTCTTCAGAAGTCAAAATATACAACTAAAGAATGAAGTTCAAAATCTAACTCAAAGGACTTTAATGGTGGTCCAGTGGCTAAGTCTCCACGTTCCCAATGTAGGGGCCTGGGGTTGGATCCTTGGTCAGGAAACTAGATCACATAATGTCACTAAGAGTTCCAGTGCTATAAGTAAAGATCCTGAATGCTGCAACTAAGAAATGGCCCAGCAAAATATATATATATTTTAATCTAAGCCTATTTTTAGGATGATTCCTTAATATCAATTGATAGGGAAAGGCTGAACTACAAGTAAAACTCAGGATGGCAAAGTGGGGTGGGGTGGGGGAATTATAGTTATTATAGACCCAGAGATTATACATAAACATTCAGCATATCAGTTAATCCTTCTCCCTCCTGACTTACTGCACCAGAAGTTTTGAGTTGGTTGTTTCAGAAAAACGTTTTACAATCCCATCATTGTTTAAAATAATGCTATTTTTTAGCTTGCTTTGTAGGAGTTGACTTACATGGAAGAAAGTAGGGAAAACCACTAGACCATTCAGTAATGACCTAAATCAAATCTTTACAGTTATACAGTGGAAGTGACAAATAGATTCAAGGGATTAGGTCTGATAGACAGAGTGCCTGAAGAACTATGGATGGAGGTTCGTGACATTGTATGGGAGGTAAAGATCAAGACCATCCCCAAGAAAAAGATATGCAAAAAGACAAAATGGTTGTCTGAGGACACCTTACATATAGCTGTGAAAAGAAGAGAAGTGAAAAGCAAAGGAAAGATATACCTATCTGAATGCAGACTTCCAAAGAATAGCAAGGAGAGATAAGAAAGACTTCCTCGGTGATCAGTGCAAAGAAATAGAGGGAAAAAATAGAATGGGAAAGACTAGAGATCTCTTGAAGAAAATTAGAGATACAAAAGGAACACTTCATGCAAAGAAGGGCACAATAAAGGACAGAAATGGTACGGACCTAACAGAAGCAGAAGATATTAAGAGGTGGCAAGAATACACAGAAGAACTATACAAAAAAGATCTTCATGACCTAGATAACTGTGATGGTGTGATCACTTACCTAGAGCCAGACATACTAGAATGCTAAGTCAAGTGGGCCTTAGGAAGCATCACTAGAAACTAAGCTAGTGGAGGTGATGGAATTCCAGTTGAGCTGTTTCAAATCCTGAAAGATGATGCTGTGAAAGTGCTGTACTCAATATGCCAGCAAATTTGGAAAACTCAGCAGTGGCCACAGGACTGGAAAAGGTCAGTCTTCATTCCAATCCCAAAGAAAGGCAGTGCCAAAGAATGCTCAAACTACCACACAATTGCACTCATCTCACATGCTTGCAAAGTAACACTCAAAATTTTCCACACCAGACTTCACCAGTACATGAACCATCAACTTCCAGATATTCAAACTGGATTTAGAAAAGGCAGAGGAACCTGAGATCAAACTACCAATATCCACTCGATCATCAAAAAAGCAAGAGTTCCAGAAAAATATCTACTTCTGCTTTATTGACTATGCCAAAGCCTTTGACTGTGTGGATCACCACAAGCTGTGGAAAATTCTGAAAGAGATGGGAATACCAGACCACCTGGCCTGCCTCTTGAGAAATCTGTGTGCAGGTCAAGAAGCAACAGTCAAAACTGGACATGGAACAACAGACTGGTTCCAAATCGGGAAAGGAGTACATCAAGGCTCTATTTTGTCACCCTGTTTATTTAACTTCCGTGCAAAGTACATCATGAGAAATGCTAGGCTGGATGAAGCACAAGCTGGAATCAAGATTGCCGGAAGAAATATCAATAACCTCAGATATGCTGACGACAGCACCCTTATGGCAGAAAGCAAAGAACTAAAGAGCCTCTTGATGAAAATGAAAGAGGGGAGTGAGAAAGTTGGCTTAAGACTCAACATTCAGAAAACAAAGATCATGGCATCTGGTCTCAACACTTCATGGCAAATAGATGGGAAAACAATGGAAACAGTGAAAGACTTTATTTAGGGGGACTCCAAAATCACTGCAGATGGTGACTGCAGCCATGAAATTAAAGGATGCTTGCTCCTTGGAAGAAAAGCTATAAACAACCTAGACAGAATATTAAAAAGCAGAGACATTGCTTTGCAAACAAAGGTCCATCTAGTCAAAGCTATGGTTTTTCCAGTAGTCATGTATGGATGTAAGAGTTGCACCATAAAGAAAAGCTGAGTGCTGAAGAATTGATGCTTTTGAACTGTGGTGTTGGAGAAGAGTCTTGAGAGTCCCTTGGACTGCACAGAGATCGAACCAGTCAATCCTAAAGGAAATCAGTCCTGAATATTCATTGGAAGGACTGATGCTGAAGCTGAAATTCCAATACTTTGGCCACCTGATGCGAAGAATGGACTTCTTGGAAAAGATCCTGATGCTGGGCAAGACTGAAGGCAGAAGGGGACGACATGGGATGAGATGGTTGGATGGCGTCACTGACTCAATGCACATGAGTTTGAGCAAGCTGTGGGAGTTGGTGATGGACAGGGAAACCTGGCATGCTGCAGTGCATGGGGTCACAAAGTCGAACACGACTGAGTGACTGAACTGACTGTAGAAGTTGTCATTCCTGTGGGGCTTTTGGTTTTTCCTGAAGTGTCTACTTACCTCTTTTATGTTATTGATAAAAATAAACACATCTTCATCTAATCGGGAGCAGACCAATATGACATATCTGATTTCTTCTTAAAGACGTTCTCCCCAGAACCCACCTTTCCAGGTTTCATCCTAGCTATATTACCAAGATTTCTTCTCAGCACACTCTGATTCCAGTTTCACTTTGTTTGATTGGGCCTTTGTTTTAATTAGTCATCTATTTCTTGGACTTTTTCCCTTCGGTAGATTCTTCAAGTAACTTTTTCAGAAAAGTTGAATGGAAAGCAAACAATGCCTTTATTTTGTCCTTGATAATATCGTTAGTTTTAGAGTTATAAGAACACAATAGGGACTCACCAATCCTATACACACACAAGCACACATAAAAGCACACTTTCAGGGCATTACAATTTTATCTTCTGTTACTCAAAGTTGTTCTTGAGAAGTCTAATACCAGTATGAATCACAGTCTCTTGGAAGTAACCTATTTTTCTGATATTTTTCCTTAGAGATCCCATCTGGTTTTTGTTTTTTTCCTTCCATTTGGCAGTGGAAAGCATCTTATATGGAAACTACTGGGACTCCCCTGGTGGTGCAGTGGATAGGAATCCACCTGCCAATGTTGGGAACACAGGTGCAATCCCTGGTCTGCCCACATGCCTTGGGCAACTAAAGCGCAAGTGCTCTAGGGCCCTCAAATCACAACTAATGAGCCCTTGTCCACAAGTACTGAAGCATGTGCTCCTCAACAAGAGAAGCCACTGCAATGGGAAGCCCAAGCACCACAACAAAGAGTAGCCCCCACTCACCACAACTAGACAAAGTCCATGCAGCAATGAAGACCCAGGACCACCAAAAAATAATGCAAAAAAAAAAAAAAAACCCTGTAGATGAAACTATCTATATGAAAACTCCGATTGTAGACCCAGCACCACCCAAAGAAAATAATTAAAAAAGAGAAAACTCATCGAAACTATTTGAAAACTCCAATTGTCATCATCAGTCCAGAAAAATTTCCTGATTTTATTGTTTCCATGCTTCTGTTCCCATTTTTTGAAACAAATGTTGGATCTGATTCTTGGACATCTCCATGATTGTTAACTTTTTCCATGTCTTAGTCTTTTTGGTCTTTGTACTGAGAAATTTCCTCAAGTTTACGTTGTGGTTCTTTAATTTAGCCTCAGCATCATTTTTATAAGCCATCTCATTTTACTTCCACATTTTGTTAATTTCCAAGAACCTTCCCATTCTGTCCCCTCTTCACAACAATCTGTTCTTACTTATGGATGCAATAGTTTACCAAGTTTCCATGAAAGTAGTTATTAGAATTCAACTTTTATTTTTAGTATTACTTAAATTTCCTCCAGGGACTTCCCTGGTGGTCCAGTGGTTAAGAAACCACCTCACAATGCAGGGGATGGGAGTTCAATCCCTGGTTGTGATCTAAGATCCCTCATGCTGTGGGACAACTAAGACCACAGCAAAAGATCCCGCATGACGCAACAAAAACCCAGTGTAGCCAAATAAAAATACATTTTAAAAATAATTCCAGGTCCAAGTGGTGTTCCTGTGCCTCTTAGGAAAGTCCTCAGATGATGCTGATGTTAACCCCTGGTTAAGTACTACGTACTTATCTAAATGATCAAATGGTCACTACTTGTCTCATAGGTCTGAAGGTGCAACGAAACATTTAAACTTGAAATCAGAGAATGAGTCTGAGGATGGGAGGCTGAACACATGGGAGAAACTCTTATCTTACCCAAAGCTTCTCTGAATTCCAATGTATCCAGCTATGGGAAACAGTAGGTATTTGAACACAGAATTCTTAAGAAATTGATCATTTCTCAGTCTCCTACACGGTACTGTTAGATCCAAGAAGACAGCAATCATCTTTCTGGCTTACCCTTGAGTCCTCAGTGCCTTGCAAAGGCTGACAGGGAAGGCGCTCAGATGGTCAATACGTGAGTAATGTTATCTTTTAACGTGGTTCACTAACCCCTAACCATTAGTCACCCTCTTCTGAGTTTATCCCAGTTTGTCGCTTCTCTTAAATTTAATCTTGGTCCCTTACTATGTTCAGAGCAACGGACAAGTCAGTGCATGAAGTGAAGTGAAGTCACTCAGTCGTGTCCGACTCTTTGCGACCCCATAGACTGTAGCCTACCAGGCTCCTCTGTGCATGGGATTTTCCAGGCAATAGTACTGGAGTGGATTGCTATTTCCTTTTCCAGGGGATCTTCCCAACCCAGGGCTTGAACACGGGTCTCCCGCATTGAAGACAGACGCTTTACCGTCTGAGCCAACCTCAACTATAATCAGACCCTAATCAACGCCTCACATTAGCCATGGCTGGGGCCTCACTGGCTTTCTGTTTGGGGAAGTTCCCAGCAGTATCTGTGGTCTGGGGCCTGGGCTGCCTGGGAGTCTGAGGGGGCTCAGCCCTGGAAGAGAGAGGCCCAGGGGCCCGCCGGGCAGAGGGGACGTTAGACCTGAAAATACGCCCCCTCGGGGCTCTGGGAGGGCAAGGCCGAGGCAGGGTGACTGCCCTCTGAGTGGGGCTGGGGTCAGGGGCACCAGAAGAAGAGAGAGCGGGGCCTCTGTTCCAGCCTGCCCAACCCATGGGCGCTCACTCCACATCCCTCAGAGTGCAGACAGGAGGGGCGGCCCTGGGGGGTGAACAGGGTGCAGGAGACGGATCCCGGGGACAGTTAGGCATATGTTAGTACATATGTCCATTTAAACACTTCCAGCAGACTTGAACACACTCAGGTCTGAAGCTTTTACTTTTTAGAGTTGCTATAATGGACAGCTCGACTCTAGATACGATAAAAGGGTCGTGCTTGGAACCACACATACCTGTTCCTAAAGAGAGCTTCGTGCATGTGATTATTTAGATCCTCCCAGCTGCATGACTGGAAGTCAAGCTCTCATTTTTCGTCTGTAGTGATGTGCTCTCCCTTATTTTCAGTTATTATTAGTCCACCTTAAGCTGCCATTGTGAATTTGGCAAAAACAGAGCCTGCTCTCCCTTTGATCCCAATTTCCTAATCACTGCCCTCACTGCCCGTGTGCTAGTGAGAAGGCAAGAGCAATTTACACTGCTTCCGTGTACACCTCGCGAGATTAGGTTTATCTACAATAGACATTTGCTAACCTAGCTTTTGTATACGCCTGGTCTCTCAGCCACACTAACAAAACTTTACAGATCCCTCACTTCCAGTAACTTAAATCATTTTCTATAGCCGGGCATAGTGCTGGATAATATCACTTACCTCCATCTACTCAATTTCCCTCATCCTTCTAAGGCCAGCTTAGCAGACACAAATTTCAGACAGCAAAAATGTGACCTTTTAAAATTTCATTTTAAAACCTACAACAATTTATCTTAAATAAGGCAACCGCCGATCAGTTGCAAACTGATGAAACAAACTACACACTATTTTAAAACCTTCTGTATTCAAACTTGGTTCACATCTCCTGGCAACAATTTTTAAATCCTTATTTTTGTCTTGTACTTAGTAAAGGTTTCTGTTAACCAAATGTCTATTCTCTTCCCTCACGAGAATGTCCAATTCGTTGAAGTCTGAAAGGACCTCTCTTCTTCATGAATACAGAGGAGATGTACATATAGACTTTAAAACAACTCAATTCCAAATTCTTTCACTAGGTGCCAACACGATTATAACAGCATAACCCAAACTTCCTCAGGGAGTATTTTTCAGAACTAATTTTCAGAATTAATCAAGACAAAGTCTTGTGTTCCATGAATATGTTTCCTGAAGTGACAATTTATAAACTCGACGATTACACATATGTGAGAAACCAGCTCACACCTGTGACATCTTAACACTGCACAGGTGTTCTGACATCTGCCCCCTCCCTCCATATTTCGTCTCTTTGAAATGACAGGGAAAAAACCAACCAATCACAGGTTTAATGGGTTTAATAAGTTTACCCCTTCAGTTCCTATTTGCAGCACCCAATATTCCTTTGAAACACCAGACAGACCCAGCAGTGGCCAAGAGTCAAGATCAGACCTCCAGAGTTTAAAAGTTCAGGTTCTCTGAGCATTCTGTGTTGCAGTGGCACTTGTCCGAAATTGGTACCTCCCTATCTTTGGGGAGCTTTAAATGTACCAGTGAAAAAAGCTTTTTCCCCTGCAAGGGGAAGAAAGAAAGTCATTCCTCAAACCCAGCGGAGATCTGGCTGTGAGGTCTTTCTTCTGTCCCATGTCTTCAGGCTTGTGTTTTTGTTTTTTTTTTTGCAGTGGAGCAAGAGACCAAAATCTAACCTGAGTTACAAGAAACAAGACAGTGATGGCTATAAAGGGAGTGACCAGGAGCAGCGGAGCCTCCTGTCCCTCCCACATCCAATATATGTGCTTCACAGAAAAACAAAAAACAGGTCCACAAAACACAACAGCTAAAATTACAAAAATCCATTCATCCAAGGGTGGTGGGAGGCAGAAAGGGAAAATGGAAGGGAAATGGCACAGGGAGAAAGAGTATTCAAATCAGTCCAGGCACGGGGCTGGCAAATGCTAGAAAAGAGCTGCAGAAAAACCTGTGGTCCTTTCAGACTCACCAGTGTTTAAAATCCATACTGGTCGCAGGAAGATTCTGCCTTACATGCACCAGAGACAAAAATCTGGATTCCTCAGAGAGAAGGGAATGTGGGCAGGGCCCTTGGCAGGGTGGGCCCTGCCTTCCCTGGGAGGGGATGGAGGTGAACCAGGAGAAGAGCTGCCACAGCATCCTTCCGATCCCACCCGGCCCCTCCAGATGGCGGGTGACTGACTCAGCGGCCTGCAGCAGCCTTCAGTTTGGCAGGAGACGGGTGCGGTGAGGGTAATTTTTCTGCAGAAGTGGAGCTGCTCAGGGCTGACTGCAGGTAGACTGTCTTGTGGAAGAGTCTGTTGCTTAAGAAAACCACCAAGGAGAAGAGGCGCAACTGGAAAAGGCTGCAAGGTAAGAGAGACCCAACCTGTTAGACCGGCCAGTTGAGAAGAACTGTTTTAATCATTTGGCCACTTACTTAACTATTTTCAATTTAAAATGACACAGGGGAAAACAAGACCACTGAAATTTGATCAAGCGACTACAGATATTGGACATGCAGATTAAACAGGTAGCAACTACAGAAAGCGCTGGGATTGTCATTGTCAGGAGGGCAGTGGAATCAGGTTTGATCCCTGATCCAGGAGGATCCCACATGCCACGGAGCAACTAAGCGCATGAGCCTGTGATCTACAACCCACGATCCACAACACAAGAGAAGCCACCACAGTGAGAAGCCCGGGCACTGCAACTAGAGAGAAGCCCCTGCTCGCTGCAAACAGAAAAAAGCCCCTGCAGCAACAAAGACCCAGCACAGCCAAACCAAACACTTCCAGCTGTGGTCTGCAGATTAGTTCACTTTCAGGAGAGTTTCAAGAGAAAGTCAATTACGCTAAGATACACACTTAACATTAGTGGATAGCAAGAACACCTAAGGCCCTAAAGCAGACTGGAAATTTTTCTAATGCACATGTCCTCAGCGACTTAACCAAAACTGATCAAAAGACTGGGGTTTTCTTCTGAAGTGATCAAACTTCCAGAGTGCTAGTATTGCTAAAGATTCATTTTAAAAATACTGCTGTGTTGTCATTATCAATAAACTCACGTAGCCACATCACATGACCCAGTATTTTTAAAAAGGTGGCCATTCTTACAAAATGAGCTTAACTACAGGTATAAGCATCTTATTCAGTGAACTGTTACATTTTAAGAATATGTATAAATATGTATAATAGCATCAATTTTTGAAACAGAAATGCGCACATATGCATGGGGGAAATCTTGGGATACATCCCAGAAGTGCTACTCTCATAAAACTGTATATTAATATTTTCCTGCAATGTGAGGAAAATGATGTCACAAACCAGCAACTTTTCAGTTGTAGAATAAGCACCCTGCTGCTAAGTTGCTTCAGTTGTGTCCAACTCTGTGCGACCCCATAGACAGCAGCCCATCAGGCTCCCCCGTCCCTGAGATTCTCCAGGCAAGAAAACTAGAGTGGGTTGCCATTTCCTTCTCCAATAAGCACCCTATAGTGTGTTAATGACTGAAACTGTAATTGTCTTCAGGTTGTGCCCTAGTCTGTCAAGTTCTGCTAGGGAGAATTGTTAAATTGTTTCCTTAATAAACATTTTTCTCATTTGTAAAAAAAAAGAAAAAAAAAGGATCAGTTACACAGTTTTTTAAAAATTGTAAAAATGTCACATTCACATAACTGCAGTGTTAAGACCCCAGTATTTTAGACAGAAAATACCTGCTACATTTTAGCTAATAAGGCTAATACTTACTATGCTTTGCCAGGGGTCTTTGCTTCATTGGCGCTGATAATGAATAAAGGAAAGAGGATAGAGAAGAGGCAGCCACTGTTTGTGAGAGAAAAAAAAAAAAGAATTAGTCACCTTCAAAACAGCCATGACTTTGAAGATATTTGAAGCCCAAAGTTAGTTACCTCCGTGCTAAACAGCATGGCTTGATGGACCCTTAATCTATCAAACACGTTTAAAAATTTTTTTTTTAAAAAAAAAAGGATTTTTCTAAACACTGGCTATGTTTAACATTGTTCCAGGAAGCAACACAGAAGAAAGAATATGGGATATAGGATCATGCAGATAATATTTTAATGCTAGGAATTCCTTGGCAGTCCAATGGTTACGATTCCACGCTTCCACTGCAGAGGGCTAAGATCCTGCATTCTTCAAGGTGTGGCCCCCCACAAAAAGTAAAATGCTGCTAACTGACAGACATCTGTGACTATCTGTCAGGGAGAAAAATCCTACAGACCTCTAGACAGCCAAGTGAGAATGCAGAATGCCTAGCACAGAACCAAGTACAGACAAGGTGCTCCCTACACTGAGTTATTATTATTTTTTAAACTAGTTCAAGTCCTTGCAGTCCAATTACCTGACAATGTAGGAGGACTGCATTGCTGTGAGGAAAGCCAGGGGCAAACCAAATCCAAAGTAGTAAGGCCAATTCCTTTCTATGTTTGACAACCGCTGGTGCATTTCAATTCCTAAAACAAGGAGCCAACACAATTAGCCTGCATTACTTCCTTTTAGTCAAATGACTAAATATTGTTAACAATTTATTTGAGGTTTGAGTTTTAGGTTCAGATCTGCTATTTAGAATACAACTAAAGTATATTAGAATTGCCCAAATCCCATAAAGCTTCTATGCAAAGATTTTACAACTGAACATCACAATTTCAAAGCTGGCAGGCCAAGTGAATTCTGCATTCAATACCAGCAGCATCCTATGTCAGTATTAGTTTTAAACAAAGCAAGATATAGTCAAAAAATAAAAAGGCAGCCATCCTCTAGAAATCAATTAATCTCTTTCAACCATCCAAAACCAAATATGCCAAGGACTTTCCACATATCCCTGAAATGATCTGTACGCACCAGCATCAAATTAACTTCTCTGATTCAGAATAACTGGTGCTCATTCATGCCACCTTATGGCTCTGTCCGAGCTACATGACATTGAGCTCCACAGGGTAGTCCTACAGTGCTATACCCCCCAGCACCAAAGGGTTAGAAAAACCTCTAAGCCAAATGTAAGCCCCCTCTTGCCAAAAACACTGCTTCATTCCAACGATGGGTTTGCCAAGGGCCTCAGTTTTGAAGAATTTAATTAGTTTCCTTGGCAGCACCATTTCCAAAATGGGCCTCCAAGCTCTTGAGTTTCTTTGGACAGGCTTACCTTTATTGAACCAACGATATTCGAAGCAGTACAGTGAGTAGAGGAGAGACATATGCAGGAGGCTAACCAGCTGGCCAACAAGATGGATGGGAAAGAGACTCACAAACATCCCCTGAAGAACAAATATAGAAAAGTTTAATTCCAACGCTTCAGAGACCTAACGCATTCACCTGCCACTCTGGGTTATCGCTCTCGCTATCAACCCAGACAGCCGGAGAGCTGCTTCTCAAGTTTCTAAAATAGCAGGTGAGTGGAGAAGGCTCAGGGTGGCTGGGAAGAGCAGGCAAATTCATGTTGTTGTTGTTGTTTTAATCATTTTATGATATTGAAAGTCACTAGTTGTTTCTATGAAAAATGATTTAAAAATCATTACCTCCCATAAACAAATCTGCTCAGTATAAACGGGATACCCTGTTTTTGTGAAGCTCCCTCTAGTGGATCTTTGTTTAATCCGCCCATGTGCCCAGAAGGCCAGTCTCACCTGGAGAAGGAAGAGTGCCTGAAGCAAGAGGTTGAAGAGCATGTCAGCAATTATTTTGCTGACACTAGGAAACGGGTGAGGCTTCCTCCCGGACACCTCGAATGCCAGGTCAGCTATATCCTGTAAGAGAGAAAAGAGCTCACCAAAACGTGAATTCAGTTCAGTTCAGTCGCTCAGTTGTGTCCGACTCTGCGACCCCATGAACCGCAGCACGCCAGGCCTCCCTGTCCATCACCAACTCCCAGAGTCCACCCAAACTCATGTCCATCGAGTCGGTGATGCCATCCAACCATCTCATCCTCTGTCGTCCCCTTCTCCTCCTGCCCTCAATCCTTCCCAGCATCAGGGTCTTTTCAAATGAGTCAGCTCTTTGCATCAGGTGGCCAATGTATTGGAGTTTCAGCTTCAACATCAGTCCCTCCAATGAACATCCAGGACTGATCTCCTTTAGAATGGACTGGTTGGATCTCCTTGCAGTCCAAGGGACTCTCAAGAATCTTCTCCAACACCACAGTCCAAAAGCATCAATTCTTCAGCACTCAGCCTTCTTTATAGTCCAACTCTCACATCCATACATGACCACTGGAAAAACCATAGCCTTGACTTGACGGACCTTTGTTGGCAAAGTAATGTCTCTGCTTTTTAATATGCTGTCTAGGTTGGTCATAACTTTCCTTCCAAGGAGCAAGTGTCTTTTTATTTCATGGCTGCAATCACCATCTGCAGTGATTTTGGAGCCCAGAAAAATAAAGTTAGCCACTATGTCCACTGTTTCCCCATCTATTTGCCATGAATTAAATGGCCTGATTATCCATCCCCAAAGTGAAGGCCACTAATCTGCCATGAGAGCTGCCAAGGGAGAAAAGCCCCTGGACACCTGGCCACGAGACGCCCTTGTGAGCTGAGAGAATAATTTCATTTTACAAGAGCCAGAGCTCACCCACTGGCTGCCTCACCAAGAAAAGTTCAGGCTGTGGAGTCGGTCCCTACCTAGCTACTAAACTGACAGACTGAAATCTGCCACCTGGTGACCAATCATGCCGTCAGACCCAGACTCCATGCTGCCCTGGACCTACCTGAAACCAAATCGCGTTCACGACTTTGCTGAGCACAAAGAGGGGGAGCACCCAGAGAGCGCTGAAAATTGATGTGAGGAAGAACTCCAGCCACGACCAGACATCCCCGTGTAGCGATGGGTCACCTAGGACAGCGGGGAGGGCTTGTTAGTTTACCTGGAGAAAATGAAAGCCAGAAGACCAAAGGCACATCCCCTGATTTGTGACTGTTTCCCCTCCACACACCCCTTTGCTTCTTGCCAGCACGTCACGGTACTTGTTTCAGGTAGTCTTACTTTCTCATAGAAACACCACACTCTGGCCATGACTCCAATTCAGAGTGGCCACGGATACATGCTGCTCACTTGGTGGTGGCTGACAGGTCAGTGGCTAGTAGTCACTGGATGCAAGAATCCACCTGAGTTCATCTTCCAGCTTCGCCACTTACTAATGGTTTAACCTTGGCAACCAATTTGCATTTCCTCATCTACAAACTGGTATCCACAGCATTATCTACTCAAAGGGTTGCTGAGAGATCTGACTTAGAAGAATCTGCCTTGCAAAGCAGGGGACATGTGTTTGATCCCTGGTCACAGAACTAAGATCCCACATGCCTCAGGGCAAATAAGACCTGATGCAGTCAAACAAATAAATACATAAAAAACCTAAAGCTCCGGGTTCAAAGTAAGTGTTCAATAAACTGAGGGAGACAGGAAGAACCTCCCCCCTCTATCCTGGGCAGATAGCACAGAGCAACGGAGTTACTTACCAATAATCTGGGCCGTCACTGATTGAAGGACGGGAATAAACACTCGATAAAACAAGAGGAGGCTGAGCTGAAGGAAAGAAGCAACAAGGTAAGCATTAAAAGCCCTTCTTTAAAACAAGAACTTCAAGTTTCAGTGTACTTATTTTCCAGATGGAAGCGCCTTTTATAAATTAGGAGTCATGCAGTGGCATCAAAACCGGACTCATTGCTCTTTACCAGTTCTCCAGCTGAGAGATACACACCCGTCACTGCCTATGAAAACAGTGAAACTTTGGGGGGCTTAGGAGAACAAGTCAATCAGTATCATGCCAATACTAAGAACACAGTCATATTTTATTAATTAAAGCTAATGAACTGAATACCTAAAAACATTTGTGAAATGTTTAGATTAACAAGTTGAATTATACTGAATTTCAAGTTAAAAAAAAATTTTTAACTATTTGTTTTTCAAAGTACTCAAATTTCTCCTGGGGCTGTGTTGGTTCTCAGTCAACTGTAGGCAACTTTCTGGTGTGAGTTTCCATAGTAACCAATTTGAGGACACTGCTATGACCAGGTGAAGGGAGAGCCTTGCTCATGTCCATCTGTCCCTCCCCTTTGAGCCTCCATAGTCATCTGAACCAAAATGTTCAAACAATGTCATGAGAAATTGTTACCTATGACAATAAAACTTGTAAAGTCATTTAACAAAAAAGTGTATGTACAGGGCTGTCCCTGACATTTACATACAAGAATTCTGAGGGGACAAAAAATGACTGAAAGTGCACAGAATCCTAAGTGATGGCCTTAGGAATGCATTACTAGGTGAAAGCTACCTGTCTCAGTTTTAAGAAGACAGCTGAGAACCATGAACATTGCAACAACTGGAACAGAGATGCTTCTAAGGCACTTGGAATTTGAGGAAAAAGAACTTACCCAGAAAACTCCACCATTCCAAGCGCAGCACTGGAAAATTCTGCTAACAATGCGTGGTTCACTGGAAAAGACCACATGTGTTTAGCTTAACAAGTATATAGGCTATTTCCATATTGTCATTCAGTAGCTCTCCTTTTTATATATTTTCTTAGCACCTATTGTTCTTCCAATGTTCTCTCCTAATATCAATGAGAAAGGCTAAAAATATTTCAAGAGAAGCATTTTTCCTTAAAAACAAAACAAACAAACAAACTCCTTTATTTCCTAAGTCCAAGACTGGAGAAGATTAGAAGGGGATGTCTGAGGTTCTTTTATCAAAATCCACATAGGCGCTCCTAGAAGCATCCACTCAGCAAAAAAAAACATTTTATGGTTCTCTATTCACCATTCTTGGAGAAGGAAATGGCAACCCACTCCAGTGTTCTTGCCTAGGAAATCCCATGGACAGAGGAGCCAGGTGGGCTATAGCCCATGGGGTCGCAAAGAGAAGGACATAACTTAGCAACTAAAACAACAATGATATTCATCATTCTGGTTTCTTTGTGACACCACAATATTTTGAACAAGGATTACTGTTAGACCTCAGTTTAATTCAATGTGAGGGGAGTGGGGAAAAATCACCTGTAACTTTTATGGGGGAGAAAGTACAAAAGACAAATAAGGGGGTACTGAAACTCCACATCATTATGTAGTGTCTGAATTGTATGCTCAATTCGATCACTTCCTAAAGTGTCCCCCTACCCCCGACTGGAAGGGAGTTCAGATGCTCCCTGACCTCAGCCTCCACTCCTTACCTCTCCTGCTTCCTCTCTATGCTCTGGGCTCTCCTCTGAGCCAGGACACTGCTTGCCCTTCTTCGACGCTGCTCCTCTCTCTTTTGTTGAATTCGAGCATCTAGCTTTGAGATGGTACAAATTCCCCAGATGGAGTCTTTGATTCCCTGTAGACATGAGTATTTATTAAAGAGGGAAAATTATGGATCAGAAGACTTCCCAAAGTTAGATACAATGAAATAATAGTGTAAATCATTCTATTTAGTTTGCTACAAGGCTGAAGTGACCCTTGATATTCTTGTTTAGAAATCATTCCCAATTTACAGAAGAGTTGCAAGAATGGAGAACTTCCAAATATCCTTTCTCGAAATCACCAGTTGCTGTGCCACAGTTATTTATTATTACTATTTATACATATATATTCATTTTTGTCTAGATCATTTGAGTAGGGTGCTATATCATGTCCCTTTTACTTATAACTGTTCATTGTGTATTTCCTAAGAACAATGATACTCCTTAATACAAGATCAGTTCAGTAGCTCAGTCGTGTCCAACTCTTTGCAACCCCATGAACCGCAGCACGCCAGGCCTCCCTGTCTATCACCAACTCCCGGAATCCACCCAAACCCATGTCCATCGAGTCGGTGATGCCATCCAACCATCTCATTCTCTGTCGTCCCCTTCTCCTGCCCTCAATCTTTCCCAGCATCAGTCTTTTCCAATGAGTCCACACTCCAGTTTCCCCATTTGTCTCAGAAATGCCCTCTACAGCACTTTTACCCATCGCATACCAGACATCAGTTCAGAATCACATGTTGCACTTAGCTCTCCTATCTCTTTAGTCTCCTTCCATTAGAACAGCTCTATAGCTGTCTTCCTTTTTAAAGTATACACATAAGTTATTTTATGGGGTACCCTCAATTTAGGTTTGTGACCTCACGATTAGACCCCAGGTTACACATTTTTAGCAGGAGTTATCACCTAAGTGGGGCTTCCCAGGTGGCTCAGTGGTAAAGAATCCACATGCTAATACAAGAGACATGGGATTGAACCCGAGGTCAGGAAGATCCCCAGAGAAGGAAACGGCAACCCACTCAAGTATTCTTGCATGGGAAATCCCAGAGAGAGGAGTCTGGTGGACTATAGTCCATGAGGTCGCAAAAGAATTAGACACAGTGACTAAACAACAAGAGTCACCTAAGTGATGGGGTGCCTTTCCAGGTGTCATATCCGGAAGCATGTGATGTCTGTGTTGGCCCTTGCAGGTGACACTGATTTTACATAGTCAGAAGGTGTTATCCAACTCCATTGTATGGCTGCAAATTTTTCTCCTTGCAACTAGTAAAGAATCTGTGGGCAGACATTTCTAAGACCAGGCAAATATCCTGCTCATCAAGTCCTCTTTCCTAGATTTGCGCATCAATTAACAAGTCTTGATCAAACCAATCTTGAATAACACGGTTGCAAAATAGTGGTTTTCTAATCCCTCTAAGAGTTACCAATACTGTTAAGCCAAGTTATAGCCCTCCTTTATACTCTTCTAATATCAGCTGAATGCCTACAAGTATGATTTATAGCCTGTATCAAACCAGTGATACAAGGATAGATTAAACACTGGTCTCCAAAAAGGAGCAGGGCTGGACCAAGGTTGAAGGAAGACACAAAGAAATAATTACCATAAAAGTATGAAAAGCTATTGCTGATTAAGACAGAAACAGCATGGCAGTATAGCTGGAGGAGAGTGTCTTTAAACATGTATGGTGAGGGAGAGAATGAGTAAGTCTATAAGTCACTGATGGGGCCACTTGCCAATCACTGGAAGAGCCCCAATGGTAGAAAGGTTACTTTCATTACCACAAACATTAGACCTGCCTATTACCCAGTTCAAAGGACTACCCTCATTCATTGACCCACTTTCGTATTGAGCATCCTTAGTGAGCTAGACATCAGTCATATGGACGTGCTTAAGAAACTCATAACTCGGCAGGAAAAGTACATAAGTAAACAACAACAACAAAAATGTATAGTTTAGTAAGTGCCAGAACGGTTTTATATCCAAAGCAGAGAAGGAAGAACTAGGGCATTCAACATCATCAAGAAGCAGAAAAAGGTATTCTGGAAACAATGGTCAACCTCGATTTAAGAATGACATTTTCTCCTATTATGAGCAAAAACAAATTTTAGAGAACATTGTCAGAATACAGAGAAATGGACAAGTTTATGAACTACACACTGAAAGGAGCATACCTTGGCAAGGTTCACATGATCTTTTACCTATGAGTAATGTTTATTCTTATTTTGCTTTTTAACTTGAGTCTTCCACAAACAGTTTAAAATTTTAAGATCATTAACTTCAAGTGGCTTAAGGCCTAGCATGTGCCAGGATGATGACAGGATCCCCACCTCTGATACTTACAGTCTGTCTGGGGCAGACAAACACACAAAGTGCATGCTGTGTAACTGGTCCAGAGTTGACATTTTATCGCACAAGAACGGCAAGACAAGGATGTAAGGTCAAGGATTAAAAGAAGGTCACATTGCATGAATTCGCTTTGGCCCTTCTAAGATATTCCTTCAATTCCACCTCTTTTAATCAAAGGAAATAAACTTATAAACACTCCCACTCCCAGGCAGAACTGGTCTCTCTCCTGCCCTCAAGAATAAAGCACCAAGGGCTCCAACTAGGGCATTGGACCTTAGATATAACTATAACGGAATGTCATATGATAGATCATTCGGGTTACTGGATCCTAAACAGACCTTTATGGGTCTGTTGATTAGGGGGTCCTAAATGTCCCTTTAAGGGCATCCTAAATGTCTCTTTAAAGCATCATCATCTCCACCTTGTAGAACGGGAGAATAAGAGAGGTTCTATACTGTAGATCCAAACAAAGTAGGTTAGGTATTAGCATTACACCAATGTTCACTGCTTGGTTTTCAACAATATACTACAGTTACATGAGATGGCAATATTAGGAGAACCTGGTGAAGGATACAGTGGAGTTCTCTGTATGACCCTACAACTTCTCTGCAAGGCTAAAATTATTTCAAAATAAAGTTTAGGAAATTCCCTGGTGGTCCAGTGGTTAGGACTCCATGCTCTCAAGGTCAAGGGCCTGATTCAATTCCTAGTAGGGGAACTAAGGTCCCACAATTCATTTGGCACGGTCAAAAAAAATACAGTTAAAAAAAAAAAGAGACGGTCTGGGCCCAAGCTGAACAGGGTCCGCATACTAGCGACATTCACTAGACAGGGCTCCCAAGCTTCTGCGAGATGCAGGATAATTCCTCTCTCGAGTAGTATGGATTAGAGTGAAAACCTGTATGTGAAGAATCCAACAAATATAACAACACTACCTAACAGATTTTCTAGTCAGTTCCTGCAGCAGGAGGGTCAGAAGAAGATTGGACGTACTCACCCTGGCAAGATCCTGCAGAAAGGTTTTGACACTGTCAGCCATCTCTTTACCGCCCAAACTATCAACTACACAAAGGAGAGAGAAGTGTCCCCAGATTTCTCATCATGAAGGACCTGCAAACAGATGGAGTATAATCAAGGAAAAATATTTATCTTCAAGTTACTTCATGCACTTCTACATGACGACGTTCTCCACATACTTCTCTAATAGGAGTGCAGTAGCTTCTATCAGTTACATAGATACTAGCAAGTGAACTAAGTGAGATTATAGCTGGAACTGCTGAAACACCTGAAATCAACAATGTTTAAATCACTTACCCACCTTTCACTTTTATTCGGGGTAAATGTGCTCTTGGACCACTAGTCTCTTCTCTGGGCCGTGATGTCTCTAACTATTCCTCCTTCGTTGTTGTTCAGCTGCTAAGTTGTGACCAACTCTGTGACCCATGAACTGCAACACGCCAGACTTTCCTGTCTTTCACCATCTCCCAGAGTTTGCTCAAACTCATGTCCATTGAGTCGATGATGCCATCCAATCATCCCTGTCACCCTCTTCTCTTCCTGCCCTCTATCCTTCCCAGCACGAGGGTCTTTTCCAATGAGTCGTATCAGGTTACCATCCCTTCTGCACGTCCCAAGTATTTTTGAGATCCGAGATCATAACTGACAATTACACTTCCATGTCCTCTTAAGCAATATTTGTGCTTGATGTTACATGAATGCAAATACAAGAGCAAGAGGAAAGTTCTAACAAAAATTGTTAAATATGCACTTCACACACAGGGCCCTCCGGCAGAGCTAAGTTTGGATGATGATGTGAAATTTCCCACCAAGACCCTCAAATATGCCTTTCCTGTTTTCAAACCTTAAATATATACATACATATGTAAAATTTTAATAAGCATGCAAAAAATAATGAATTTTAAACTAGGCCAAAAAAAGGTTAAGTTCACATATACAAATATTCATTAACACACTATAACTTTCCCACTGCATTTTTTGAGTCCATCTATGTCTCTGCAAACAACTCAATTTTGCTCCTTTTTATGGCTGAGTAGTACTCCACTGTTGTACTTCCTCTGTTGATGGACATCTAGGTTGTTTACATGTCTTGGCTATTGTAAACAGTGCTCTAATGAACACAGGGTTGAGTGTGTTTTTTTGCGTGTGACTTTTTGAATTATGGTTTTCTCTGGGTTTCCACTGTATTTTTTAATTAGGTGAATGAAAAATCTAGCTTCATAATATAATAACTTGAAAGTTCACATGTATAAATATTCTTAAAATATTATGCTCCCATGTGTTTAAGGCGAACGAAGAACCCATTTTCAAAAATTTAATTAAGAACTTGGGATTCTAAAATTCTCAAATGTGACTTAATCACTCTGAGATATCCTCAGTTTAAGAGAGAGTGCATAATGACAATATCACAGGCAGCTTCTATAAACCTCGAATTTCAAAACATAAGCACCCTTTGCTTAATGACCACTTCATCAAACTATACCTTACTGACCCAACTGGACTACTGCCACCTAGAACAGGAAGAGCAGGGAATACAGCAGTAGGAAGGCAACTTGCACAACACTGTATGTACCATCTGCTCCTTGGGTCAAATCCTACACAGATACACTCAGAGGCAGGTGAATAGTTAACGCTCGATACATAAGACATTGGTTGCTAAAGACTATCATGGATTCACTCTTAATCGTCTACTTCCTCATCAATGAATTAAGGGTATTAAATTTCTTCCTAGGTTTCAAGTATACAGTGTAATAACATGAAAATAAAACCTTAACTTCTAATATAAACATAATCCCACTACAGAATAAGCCAGTTTGGGAGTTTAAGGAAATGGATTACTTAGTCTGGGTTTCTTACAAGGCGCTGACATAACTTGAAGTGTGCTGGTCCTAATTCAAGGGCAAGAGCTCTATTATCTGAACCATGGCCATTAACACCTGGCTCCTGGGCTTCTCTTGTGGCTCCGCTGGTAAAGAATCCGCCTGCAACGCGGGAGACCTGGGTTCCATCCCTGGCTTGGGAAGATCCCCTGGAGAAGGGAAAGGCTACCCACTCCAGTATTCTGGCCTGGAGAATTCCATGGACTATACAGTCCATGGGGTAGCAAAGAGTCAGGCACGACTGAGCGACTTTCACTCTGCAGACAACAAGTCGCGAGTTACCTACTGACCAACAGGGGCTTCTGAGGACAAGTCACTTCAATGTTACACAGAGACCCTAGCAGCCGTGCTACAGAAATAGGTGAATTATCCGGTTTGACAAAAAAGGTCAAACATGCAGAAAAGCAACCTGCCACAACTGGAGACCAGAGGCTGAATAATAATACGGAGGAAATCCTCGAACTGAGGTGCAAGTGAATGAGATACATCCAGTTCACAGGATTTCACAAATGGAGGAACTGAGTCTCTGAAGTTAAATGGCTTGCCCAAGATTACAGCATGCGAAAGGCTACAGAGAACTTCAAAACCCCGGTATTTCAACCCTCAGTCGAGACTGCCTACTCAAGCTTTGCGATGAGGAATTTTGTTTAACCAGACTTAAAAAGCATCACTAAGAACAAAGCTAGTGGAGGTGATGGAATTCCAGTTGACCTATTTCAAACCCTGAAAGATGATGCTGTGAAAGTGCTGCACTCAACATGCCAGCACATTTGGAAAACTCAGCAGTGGCCACAGGACTGGAAAAGGTCAGTTTTCATTCCAATCCCAAAGAAAGGCAATGCCAAAGAATGCTCAAACTAACACACAATTGCACTCATCTCACATGCTAGTAACGCTCAAAATTCTCCAAGCCAGGCTTCAGCAATACGTGAACTGTGAACTCCCTGATGTTCAAGCTGGTTTTAGAAAAGGCAGAGGAACCAGAGATCAAATTGCCAACATCCACTGGATCATGGAAAAAGCAAGAGAGTTCCAGAAAAATATCTATTTCTGCTTTATTGCCTATGCCAAAGCCTTTGACTGTGTGGATCACAAGAAACTGTGGAAAATTCTGAAAGAGATGCGAATACCAGACCACCTAACCTGCCTCTTGAGAAATCTGTATGCAGGTCATGAAGCAATAGAACTGGACATGGAACAACAGACTGGTTCCAAATAGGAAAAGGAGTACGTCAAAGCTGTATATTGTCACCCTGCTTACTTAACTTATATGCAGAGTACATCATGAGAAACGCTGGACTGGAAGAAGCACAAGCTGGAATCAAGATTGCCTGGAGAAATATCAATAACCTCAAATATGCAGATGACACCACCCTGATGGCAGAAAGTGAAGAGGAGCTAAAAAGCCTCTTGATGAAAGTGAAAGAGGAGAATGAAAAAGTTGGCTTAAAGCTCAACATTCAGAAAACAGAGATCATGGCATCTGGTCCCATCACTTCATGGGAAATAGATGGGGAAACAGTGGAAACAGTGTCAGACTTTATTTTTTGGGGCTCCAAAATCATTGCAGATGGTGACTGCAGCCATGAAATTAAAAGATGCTTACTCCTTGGAAGAAAAGTGATGACCAAACTAGATAGCATATTCAAAAGCAGAGACATTACTTTGCCAACAAAGGTCCATCTAGTCAAGGCTATGGTTTTTCCTGTGGTCATGTATGGATGTGAGAGTTGGACTGTGAAGAAGGCTGAGCGCCGAAGAATTGATGCTTTTGAACTGTGGTATTGGAGAAGACTCTTGAGAGTCCCTTGGACTGCAAGGAGATACAACCAGTCCATTCTGAAGGAGATCAGCCCTGGGATTTCTTTGGAAGAAATGATGCTAAAGCTGAAACTCCAGTACTTTGGCCACCTCATGCGAAGAGTTGACTCATTGGAAAACACTCTGATGCTGGAAGGGATTGGGGACAGGAGGAGAAGGGGACAACAGGGGATGAGATGGCTGGATGGCATCACTGACTCGATGGAACTGAGTCTGAGTGAACTCCGGGAGTTGGTGACGGACAGGGAGGCCTGGCGTGCTGCGACTCATGGGGTCACAAAGAGTCGGACACGACTGAGCCACTGAACTGAACAGAGCATCCCACGGACAAAATGTTTCTTACGCCTGTAAACACAGCTGGTCATTAAATTCCTAAGCAGTCATGAGAAGTGACCGAGTATTTACTGAGGCACAATCCTGTACTTTCATTTCTAAGTCACTAAACCCAAGTCCGGAAGGCAGGTGGCTGTCACACCCCACTCCAGGTGCGCTAAAGGTAAGCATCCTCTCTTCTCACCGGGCTCCGCGGACGGTCGGAACCCACAGGTCCCTTCGGACCCGTCTCCCCGCAGCTCCTGGGCAAACTCCAGTGGAGGCTGGTCTCTCTCGGCAACCAGAGCCGTGCACGAGGCGCGGGGCAAGCTCACCTCCCGTCACACGGTGAACTAAACCGAGCCGCGCCGCACCTGGGCAGAGGTCCGCCCGCGGCTGCCGGCTGCGTCCCCCGCCCCAGCCCTGCCTCGCCTCCGAGGCACTTTCCGTTTCGGGATACCCGCCCGCAGCCTCCGCCCGCACCTCCCAACCCCGCGCTCGGGCCCTGCTGCCCTCCCACGCCCTCGCCGCCCCAGCCGCCGGGGTCCACCCGGCGAGCGGGCTGCGCGGCGCCAGGGCCCGGCTCCGCCGAGCTGCACCTACCCGGCAGCTTCGCCGCCGCGGCTCCGGCTCCGGCTCCAGCCGGGTCCCTCGCCCACCGCGGGCCCGCTCGTCTCCTCCGAGCCCCTCCGCACCGGGTCGCACGCTCCCGCCCGGGCACTGCCAGGGCCGGGGCGGCTGCGCCCGCACTGGGCATGCCCGGGCCGCACGGGGCCGCTGGGAAGTCGGGCGGGCGCCGAGTTCAGCGGCCCAGGAGGAGGGGGCGGGGCCACGGCGGAGGAGGGGCGGGGCTACGTGCGGACGCAGCCTGGAAATGCCGGCGGTGCGCCAAGCCGGTTCTGGGCGCCTGCTCTGTACGCGCTGCTTTCCGGGACGCTGTTCCTCCACCGCCGCCCGGTTGCCCCCCTTCCCGATCCAGTATCTATTAACAGTTCTTTGCTCTCTCTTTTTTACTTCTCCGAGGTTGCCTGTCTTTCTATTATAAAGCCTAAAAACGGAACAATAAGATTCAGAAGTCATCTTGATCTACTTGGTTGGGAGATTTTCTATAACCAAAGAGAACTAAGGAATGCTGGGTTTAAATCAAGCTCATTCACCTGTTAAGAATAAAATGACTATGAATGGGTCAGTGGGCCTTCCCTGGTGGTCCAGTGGCGGAAGCTCCCGAGCTCCCAACGCAGTGGACACGGGTTCGATCCCTGGTCAGGGAACTAGATCTCACATGGCCGCAACTAAAATCTGGAGCAGCCAAATAAATAAATATTTTTAAAAAGAAGAAGAAGAATAGGTCAAGCTGCCATGCAATGTAGCTGCATTTGACTTTGTCTTCTGGCAGCACAGTGTTGGCTGAGATGAAAAACGGCCAAGTAAATAGAAATGAAACTGTTTTCACCTCTGAGGCCGCCAGTCTGTCTACCCCAGGGCGTCGAACCATCAAGCCTGACCTATAACCTTTTTCTGCCCTATTCCCAACCTCCTATATCTCTCACTCCACATTTTTTCTCTTCTTTCCATTTCTCTTTTCCTTCACCTCTAGGTATGCTTAGAGCTGCTCGGGCCACCAATAGAATCAGAATTTTACAACTAGAAGCTATTTAGTATAACCTTACATAGTGTAAGCCCAGGTGTCTTCTGTCTTACTCAAGGTCAGTGACAAAACAAATACCCAGACCTCTTGACTCTCCTTGAGTTAGTTATTGACCTCTTCTTCCCTGACCAACTTCCAGCCCCATTCCAGAATAGACGAGACCCCTACCCTGAGCCTGTGGAAACTACCAGGAAGACTGTCCCAAAGTAGAAACTAACAAGATGGAAGAAGAAAACTAAGCGTTGAGAACAGCACAAGCCTCTGAAATAAAGGGCCAACCTGGAATTTATATATGTAAACCCCTTGGGAAGGGAACTATTTTCTTATTTGTTTTTGCCTTGGTAATAATTTCATTTTCACTGAGAATAGATCTATGAATATCCAGTCAAGTTTCCTTTTCTTATAAATCCATTGCTTGATTTTTTTCACGATTAAAGAGAATGGGAAGGTGGAGCAGGAAGAGGTCTCATCTCACTTGCCTTCCCTCTCAGGATGCCTGTTCCGTGTTGCCTGATAAATTGTTTCATGGATGTTGTCTGTTTTACTTAATGCATTTATTTATTTATTTATTTTTTTGCTACACCTCACAGCTTGCAGGATCTGAGTCACCCAACCAGAGAGTGAACCTGCACCCCTTGCACTGGACCACCAGGGAAGCCCCTGTGTTGTCTGTTTTCGTATTGCTTCATATGGAAAGTGAATTCAGGTCCTGTTACTGCATTGTGCCCAGGAAAGGAATTCCCCTTCCTACTTGATTGGAGTCATAATTACTCTGCAGGGCTTCATAGGTGGCGCTAGTGGTAACGAACCCTCCTGCCAATGCACGAGATATAAGAGACTCGGGTTCAATCCCTGGGTTGGGAAGATGCCCTGGAAAAGGGAATGGCAACCCACTCCAGTATTCTTGCCTGGAGAATTCCATGCACAGAGAAGCCTAGCGGGCTAAGGTCCATGGGGTTGCAAAAGAGTCAGACATGACTGAGCAAGTAACACTTAAAGTCATCACAAAGTGGAGACATTCCTAAACTTCCTTTTTGTCACAAGAGTAAATATCTTCAACTCTTTGCTATAAGGAACTACATAGAAATGATTTTTATTTCTTTTGGAACTTAATTTTGATAAAAAATATAACCAGGTCATCTGCTGAGTCTTAGCTATCTTGTTATAGAGAGATTTAAGTGGTTTAATGATAAACTGATTATTGTAATTATTACAGTAGCAGTGATTCCTCCAAGCTCCAGCCTTTCTCAAAAGTGTGAATTTAACTGCTTTATATAAAATGGATAACTAATAAGGACCTACTGTAGAGGATAGGAAACTCTGCTCAATGTTCTGTGGCACCCTATATGGAAGGGGAGCTCGGGGGAGAACCAGTGCATGTGTATGTATGGCTGAGTTGCTCTGCCATGCACCTGAAACTTGTCATGGCCCAGTTGCAGGTTGGAAAAGAATTTCCAGCCATGAGGCAGAGTGAAAGAAGAATAAAGTTTATTAGAGTGGTGAGGGGAGAGTCGCTGCCAGCATAGGGGGCCAGCTTCCTGATAGTCAGAGAGAACTGATGTTGAACAGGGGTCCTTGATTCATTTTTATACCCAGGGTGTAAGGAGCGGGATAAGAGTCTTGGATGAGGCAGTTATATGGGAGGGAGGGCGGAGAGAAAGACAAATACCTCCTCCCTATATGGGGAAGGAGAGGAGACAGGTTATGCTGGTCAAGAGGACCTGAAATTCATTAAGAGTTACAATATTAGGGATGGGAAGGAAGGATAATAAAGGTCTGGTTTTTCCATTCCTGCATTCTTGGTTTTATCTGCTCTTTCCTCCTTCAGTTCAGATCGTTGCTCAGTCATGTCCGGCTCTTTGCGACCCCATGGACTGCAACACGCCAGGCCTCCCTATCCATCACCAACTCCCAGGAATTTACTAAAACTCATGTCCATTGAGTTGGTGATGTCATCCAACCATCTCATCCTCTGTCGCCCCCTTCTCCTCCCGCCTTCGATCTTGCCCAGCATCAGGGTCTTTCCAGTGAGTCAATTCTTTGCATCAGCTGGCCAAAGTATTTGAGTTTCAGTTTCAGCATCAGTCCTTCCAATGAATATTCAAGGCTGATTTCCTTTAGGATGGACTGGTTGGATATCCTTGCAGTCCAAGGGACTCAAGATTCTTCTCCGACACCACAATTCAAAAACATCAATTCTTCGGTGCTCAGCTTTGTTTATAGTCCAACTCTCACATCCATACATGACTATTGGAAAAACCACAGCTTTGACTAGATGGACCTATGTTCGCTAAGTAATGTCTCTGCTTTTTAATATGCTGTCTAAGTTGGTCATAACTTTTCTTCCAAAGAGCAAGCGTCTTTTAATTTCACGGCTGCAGTCACCATCTGCAGTGATTTTGGAGCCCAAAAAAATAAAGTCTGACACTGTTTCCACTGTTTCCCCATCTATTTGCCATGAAGTGATGGGACTAGATGCCATGATCTCTGTTTTCTGAATGTTGAGTTTTAAGCCAATTTTTTCACTCTCCTCTTTCACTTTCATCAAGAGGCTCTTTAGTTCCTCTTAGCTTTCTGCCATAATGGTGGTGTAATCTGCATATCTGAGGTTATTGATATTTCTCCCTGCAATCTTGGTTCCAGCTTGTGTTTCATCCAGCCCATCGTTTCTCATGATGTACTCTGCATATAAGTTAAATAAGCAGGGTGACAATATACAGCCTTGATGTACACCTTTCCTGATTTGGAACCAGTCTGTTGTTCCATGTCCAGTTCTAACTGTTGCTTCTTGACCTGCATACAGATTTCTCAAGAGGCAGGTCAGGTGATTTGGTATTCCCATCTCTTGAAGAATCTTCCACAGTTTGTTGTGATCCACACAGTCAAAGGCTTTGGCATAGTCAATAAAGCAGAAGCAGATGTTTTTCTGGAACTCTTCCTTTTTCCATGATCCAGTGGATGTTGGCAATTTGATCTCTGGTCCCTTTGCCTTTTCAAAATCCAGCTTGAACGTCTGGAAGTTCTCGGTTCACGTATTGCTGAAGCCTGGCTTGGAGAATTTTGAGCATTACTTTGCTAGTGTTTGAGATGAGTGCAACTGTGTAGTAGTTTGAACATTCTTTGGCATTGCCTTTCTTTGGGATTAGAATGAAAACTGACCTTTTCCAGTCCTGTGGCCACTGTTGAGTTTTCCAAATTTGCTGGCATATTGAGTGCAGCACTTTCACAGCATCATCTTTCAGGATTTGAAACAGCTCAACTGGAATTCCATCACCTCCACTGGTTTTCTTCCTAGTAATGCTTCCTAAGGCCCACTTTGAATTCTAGAATGTCTGACTCTGGGTGAGTGATCACACCATTGTGATTATCTGGGTCATGAAGATCTTTTGTGTATAGTTCTTCTGTGTGTTCTTTCCACCTCTTCTTAACATCTTCTGCTTTTGTTAAGTCCATACTATTTCTGTCGTTTATTGTGCCCTTCTTTGCATGAAATATTCCCCTGGTATCTCTAATTTTCTTGAAGAGACCTCTAGTCTTTCCCATTCTATTGTTTTCCTCTATTTCTTTGCATTGATCACTGAGGAAGGCTTTCTTATCTCTCTTTGCTATTCTTTGGAACTCTGCATTCAAATGGGTATATCTTTCCTTTTCTCCTTTGCCTTTTACTTTTCTTCTTTTCATAGCTTTTTGTAAGGCCTCCTCAGACAACCATTTTGCCTTTTCGCATTTCTTTTTCTTGGGGATGGTCTTGATCCCTGACTCCTCTACAGTGTCACAAACCTCTATCCATAGTTCTTCAGGCACTCTGTCTATCAGATCTAATCCCTTGAATCTATTTCTCACTTCCACTGTATAACTGTAAGGATTTGATTTAGGTCGTACCTGCATTGGAAAGGGCTTTCCTGGTGGTGCAGAGGTTAAAGCGTTTGCCTGCAATTTGAAAGACCTGGGTTTGATCCCTGGGTCGGGAAGATCCCCTGGAGAAGGAAATGGCAACCCAGTCCAGTATTCTTGCCTGGAGAATCCCATGGACAGAGGAGCTTGGTGGGCTACAGTCCACAGGCCGCAAAGGGTCGGACACGACTGAGCGACTTCACTTTCACTTTTGCATTGGAAAAGACTCTGATGCTGGGAGGGATTGGGGGCAGGAGAAGGGGATGACAGAAGATGAGATGGCTGGATGGCATCACCGAGTCGATGCACATGAGTTTGGGTGAACTCCGGGAGTTGGTGATGGACAGGGAAGCCTGGTGTGCTGCGATTCATGGGGTCGCAAAGAGTCGGACATGACTGAGCGACTGAACTGAACTGAACTGAATGGTCTAGTGGTTTTCCCTACTTTCTTCAAGTTAAGTCTGATTTTGGCAATAGGTAGTTCATGATCTGAGCCACAGTAAGCTCGGGGTCTTTTTTTTTATTTTCGGACTATATAGAACTTCTACCAACTTTGGCTGCAAAGAATATAATCAGTCTGATTTCGATATTGATGATCTGGTGATATCCATATGTAGAGTCTTGTCTCATGTTGTTGGAAGAGGGTGTTTGCTATGATCAGTGCACTCTCTTGGCAAAACTCTGTTAGCCTTTGCCCTGCTTCATTCTGTACTCCAAGGCCGAATTTGCCTATTACTCCAGGTATTTCTTGACTTCCTATTTCGCATTCTTTTGTCCTTGGGTCACCAAGAAACTGTCACAACATTGTTAATCCACTATGTTTCAATATAAAGTTAAAAGTTTTTAAAATAAATAAATGCCAAAAAAGTGTGAGTTTAGAAAAAATTTAATAGATGAATCTAACTTACCTGATGGAAATTCTAACATATATAATACAATCTAGATTTTAAAAACAGTAACAATTATATCTTGCATTTTTAAAGAGCACTTACATACTTATTGAATATTGGGTGTCATCCTTGAAACAACTAGGAGGTGTATTATTTTCCTAATTGTATTGTTGTGTAATTATTTAGTTTGTGTAATAATTGTGTATTATTGTGTATTATTTTCCTAACTGAGGAAGCTGTGTGGCAGAGCACTGAACTCAGAAAACTTGATCTCCAGTCTAACCTCAAGCCTTAGTCTCCATAACACAGGGCTGCTGAATGGGATCTGTGTGAAGTTCCCTTCTAACTCCGTACTTTCTTGATTTAGTGAATTGATGTCAATACTAGCTCCAGAAGCCATAAATCCTAGTTTCAAGCGTTAGAATATTCTAGGGGAGAGAGTCATTAGTACTAAAATTTATTAGGTATCTATCATGTACCAGACCTTTCCCATTTATTATTTCACAACCATCTAAGTGTTGTAACTGATTTAGGAAAAAACAATCCAACCTGGTTTGCTGGGTTCCCGGAGCAATGTCTTTTTAAAAACATATTTATTTATTTTTACTTATTTGGCTACACCAGGTCTTAATTGTGGCATGCCAGATGCATATGGGATCCAGTTCCATATGGGATCAGGACCAGAGATCTAACCTGGGCACCCTGCATTGGGAGCGCAGAGTCTTAGCTACTGGACCACCAGAGGAGTCCCTCATGCTTTTTTCCTGACCACACCTGCCTTCCCTTATGGCTCACAAGGCCACTCAGTTAAATTAGGGCTTTGTGTATAATCACGAAAGTAGCACCCCTCAAATTCAAAACCCATCACCTGGAGATCTTGCTAAATACAGATTCTCATTCAGTTCATCTGGGGTAAAGGCCAAGACTGCATGTCTAACAAGCAGAGATAAACTTCCTATTTACTGAGTGCCCTCGATTTGCCAGACTCTTTTTAAGTAATAGACATATAAGCATTTACCTAGTGCCTATTCTATATCTATTGGTTGGCCAAAAGTTTCATTCGGGTTTTTCTGTAAGATGCCGTGGAAAAACCTACACAATTTTTGGCCCACCCAGTACCTATCTTGGCTATGGGTTTGCCCTCAACTTGCTTTCCTCCAGTGGGGCTTCCCAGGTGGTGCTAGAGGTAAAGAACCCGCCTGCCAGTGCGGGAGACCTGAGATGCAGGTTTGATCCCTGGGTCGGGAAGATCCCCTGCAGGAGGGCATGGCAACCCACTCCAGTATTCTTGCCCGGAGAATCCCATGAAGAGAGGAGCCTGGCGGGTATATAGGGTCACAAAAGTCAGACAGAGCTGAAGTGACTTAGCACACACATGCTTCCTTCCAATGGGAAAACAGATAAGAAAATGCAATGGGATAAACACAAAGTCTCCCAAAGGGACAATGAGGAATTAGCAAAGAGAACAAAGGATAGGAAGGGAATTCCACTCAGAGGAAAAAACACCGGCAAAGCCACCCAGAGTATTTAGAGCCCTATAATTTGTCCTTTATGGCCGGAATAGAAGAGGAGGAGAAATGGAAGAGATAAACTTCCTATTTACTGAGTGCCCTCGCTTTGCCAGACTCTTTTCAAGTAATAGGATTTAATGGTAAGCAAGACAGACAAGATGTCTGCTTTAATGGAGTTTACATTCAAGTAAATAGATAGAATAAAATAATGTAATAGTGATAAGTGATTTTAAAAAGTAAAACATGAAAATGTCCTAGAGAATGGCTGGCAGGGCAGCTGACACTAGCTCTTTGAAGGGAAGGCAAGTTTGAGGAGCTGATCTTGTCTTTAGGTTTGAATACAGAGAAGAAGCCAGCTATGTAAAGGTCTGGGATTAGCAGAGGAAATCAAGGATATAGCTGTAAGATCCAAACTTGCTCGGTCTGTTCCAGGAACTAGGACAATGCGGCTGCAAATATGATGAGGTCGTATTTGGATGCCTTTCCTTTACCTCCCATATCCAATCAGTTACCAAATAGTTGTGTTTTTTTTTAAATACGTATTTATTTATTTGGCTGTGTTAAATCTTTAATGGGGCACACAGGATTTTTAACTGTGACATGCTGGATCTGGTCCCCTGACCAGGGATTGAACTCAGGCTCCCTGCATTGAGAGTGGAGTCTTAGCCA
Organism: Capra hircus; assembly: GCF_001704415.2. NCBI lineage: Eukaryota > Metazoa > Chordata > Mammalia > Artiodactyla > Bovidae > Capra > Capra hircus. The sequence continues at coordinate 28,315,884 of NC_030836.1, read as the reverse complement.
CTGGACCTCCAGGGAAGTCCCAATTACCAAGCAGCTTTGATTCTACTCCCTAAAAATATGCTCAAATCCATCCTCTTGATTCCACCTCTACTGGGCTTCCAATCAACTGCCTCTAATTGATTCCCTACACGGTAGCCCCTAGACCTTTAGGAAATGGAAATTCAATTACTCTTTCTTCTACCTAAAACCCTTGAGTGGCTCCTATTCCCATCAGAATAAAGGCTAAACTCTTTATCATGATTTGTAAGGGCTCTGGGAGTCTGTGTCTGCACACCTCTTTTGCCACACGCCTCTCTGTACTCTCTATTTCAGTCATCATTCCTAAAGCACACCAATTTCCTCTGCCTACTAGGTCTTCACATAGCATTCTTTCTGCCTCCCTCCATCCTCTCCACATCTGCCTCTTTCTTCTGGCGAGTCCTCCTCATCCATCACATCTTCTGTGACACCTTCTCCAGCTACCTCCCCGTTCATCCTTTGAGCTCCTGGGACATCCTGAACTTCTCTTATCAAAGTGTTCATCCTGCTAAATTGTAATCACTTATTTAATCTGTTTCCCCCATTTATATCCACACGTCTAGCATTGGAGTAGTAGGGACTCAAAAATTTGTTAAAAGAGTAAGTCAATAAATTAATGGGAGTGGAGATAGGCAGTCATATCATAGCTTTAGGTCACCACATGAAATTTGGACACTGTCTTGGTGGCAGCAAGAAGCCACTGAAGAACTTTAAGGAAATGATTCTATTTGTATTTATGAAAGATTAACGAAGCAACACGACACAGATTTCAAGTGGATGAAACTGGCAATAGGGAATGTGAAGGTAGAAAGCTGGTTGTTTCCATTACTGAAGGGAGGAATGACGAATACCTGAATCTGCAGAAAGCAGTTTAGAGAGACAGCAAGAAAGAAGAAGTTTAAGGACTTGGTAGCTGGCTGAGAAGGTAGAGAGAAAAAGGGCTCAAGATTGGCACCTACATTTCTAAGTTGGCTAATTTGATGGATACAAATGCCATTCCCTGAAACTGGAAATATATAAATAGAAGTTAAAGTAGAAGATAAATTCAGTTTTAGACATGTTGAGTTCCAAGCCATATGTACAAGTGGAGATATTTTGGTGGGCAATTGGATCTGGACTCAGGAAAGAGATCTGGGTGGCAATACAGATTTGGGAGTAATTGGCATATAGATGAGATTTAAAATCATGTAGGTAGAAGAGATCACCCAGAGAAAATACGCAGATATTAAGCAGTGTAAACTGAAACCACAAGCTTAACAGTTTTCAGTGAATGCTGTGAATCCTTCTAGCAAGTTGTCAGAACTAAGGGAGGTCTGGAACCCATAAATTTGCAACTAGTGTCAGGAGTAAGGGTGACCTTATAGGCTGTGCTTCCTCAAATTTCGCAATTCACCAGAAGTCATACCTAAGGATTCATAGCAGCACTCTTCCTAACTGTCAAGTTCTAGAAACAAACAAACCCCAAAACATCCATCAACAGTAAGTGCATAAAATTTTTTTCAGTGTATTTTTAAAGTTGAATACTATATAAATAAAAGTGGATCAATCTCATACATGTTAAATTTGGGAAAAAAGACCTACACATAAGGTAGCTCAGAAGTTAAAGCATCTGCCTGCAATGCGGGAGAGCTGGGTTCGATCCCTGGGTTAGGAAGATCCGCTGGAGAAGGAAATGGCAACCCACTCCAGTATTCTTGCCTGGAAAATCCCTTGGACAGAAGAGCTTGGTGGGCTATACTCCACGAGGTAGCAAAGAGTCGGACACAACTGAGTGACTTCACGTTCTTTCACATAGGTGAAAAGTAAGCAAAACAAAGGGGAAGAAATCACATTAATGGTTATTTTGGGGAAGTGAAGAGGAAAGGGACAGAAAGAGGACATTTGGATTGCTGATAATGGCCTGTTTGTGGATCTGGGTAGGATTACATGGATGGATTAAGCTAGAAAATGTATTACACTGTGTAATTACACTTTGTGTTTTTTCTGTACATACATGATGCATTCATGCTAAGTTGTTTCAGTCGTGTCCAACTCTCTGCCACCCCATGGACTGTAGCCTGCCAGGCTCCTCTGTCCATGGGATTCTCCAAGCAAGAATACTGGAGTGGGTTGCCCTGCCCTCCTCCAAGGGGTCATCCCAACCCAGCAATCAAATCCATGTCCCTTATGTCTCCTGCATTGGCAGGTGGGTTCTTTATCACTAGTGCCACCTATGAAGCCCTGCAGAGTAATTATGACTCAAATTAAATTATGTAGGAAGGGGAGTTCCTCTTTGGGCCACAATGTAGCAACAGGACCTGGATTTACTTTCCCATGTGCAACAATAAACAAACAGACAACATAGGGACTTCCCTGGCTGTCCACTGGTTAAAACTCCATGCTTCCACCGTTAAGAGGTGCAGGTTTGACCTCTGGTTGAGGAACTAAGATCCTTCGTGCAGTGAGATGCAGCCAAAATATTAAAAAATAAATGCAGTAAGAAAAACAGACAACATATGGGAAACAATAGTTTTAAGAACCTGAACATCAGGCAACACAGGACAGGCAAGTCCTTCCCTGAGAGGGAAGGCAAGTGAGATGAGACCTCTTCCTGCTCCACATTCCCACTCTCCGCAGCACAGAAAGCGGAAGCCCAGGTGGATCCCAGCCCTCTCCCTAAGGTTAGCAGATGGAGCTAGGAGGCTTGGGGAAACAACGGTGACTGGAGTTCACTGGAGAAGAGTGCAGCGAAGATGCACTAGAAAATATCTTGCCCTGTGTAATTACACTTTGTGAAGGCTCCAGAAATCAGTAGAGAGACCTCCTCACATGTTCAGCTGAGCACCCATCATAGGAGACAGCTATTGGAGTTCGAGGAAGAGTCACCTGAAAGAGGACATAATCTCTGACCTCACAAAGAGCCAGGTGTCACCAGTGGCAAAGAACCTGCTTGCCAATGCAGGAGACGCAAAAGATGAGGGTTTGATCCCTGAATCGGGAAGATCCCCTGGAGAAGGAAATGGCAACCCACGCCAGTATTCTTGCCTGGAGAATGCCATGGACAGAGGAGCCTACCAGGCTACACTCCACGGGGTCACAAAGAGTTGGACACAATTTAGTGACCAAACATCAACAAGCGACTTAGCACACATGCACAAAGAGCCAGGAATACTTTGTGTTCCACCAGCCACAGTGGGAAAAATCTGATAATTAGATATTGCCTCAGTAGCAGGGAAAACTAGCCCCTACTAAAGGCTACTCTGGTCCTCCCTTAGGTGAAAGTTTAAAAGCTACCCTTATTCTTGAAAGTACCAAAGTATTTCAAGTAAGATAAGTATGTCCTAGGTTTCCCTTGTAACACAGTGGTAAAGAATTCACCTGCCAATGCAGGAGACAAGAGTTTGATCCTGGCTCCTCAGGAAAAGGAAATGGCAACCCACTCCAGTATTCTTGCCTGGAGAATCAAATGGACAAAGGAACCTGGTATGCTGCCCATGGGGTTGCAAAGAGTCAGACATGACTTAGTGACTAAACAACAGCAACTATGTCCCAGGGATAAAAGCTCAAGGATATGTATATGAATCCAAAAATATCCAGCTCCCAACAGAAAAATATGCATAGTATTTGACATTCAAATAAAAATGACCAGGCATGCAAAGATGCAGGAAAATATGCATTTTAGAATAAATGATCAATAGAAACATCCATGAATGATATAAATTATAGAATAAGTCAACAAAGACATAGAAACCTTTTTTTAAAGAAAGTTTTATTTATTTGGTTGCATCAGGCTTTAGTTGCAGCTCTATGGATCTTCATTGCATCATGTGGGACCTTTCCTTGCCAACTCTGTATAAGTGTTATGTTATCAATTGTTTCTCTCTGAACTAACAGATAAGAAACTGAGATTTAGAGAGGTTCAGTAATTGCCCAAGGACAGACAGATACGTGGCAGAACTCGTCCAAACACAGATCCATGTTACTCCAAAGTTTATACACTTAACCACTGTTCTGTGCTGTCTCCTGAAACTGAAGAGGAAACTACTTCTTGTTCAAGATGGTCACTGATACCAAGTAATTTATTAAACAACTGCCTTAGACCCAGTTCTGACATAGATGCTAAGGATACAAACACACACACACACACACACACACACATATATAGATAGACATATATTTTGGCTTCCTTGATGGCTCAGTGGTAAAGAATCCACCTGCCAATGCAGGAGACTTGGATTCAGTCCTGGGGTCGGGAAGATCCCCTGGAAAAGGAAATGACAACCCATGCCTGTATTCTTACCTGGAGAATCCCATGGACAGAGGAGCCTGGCGGGCTACAGTCCATGAATCACAAAAAGTTGGACAAGACTTGCAACTAAAAGACAACTATATGTGTAACATGTATTTATATACATACACAGTATTTGCGGGATGTACATCAGTTTTAACTGAATGAGTTCACTGAACTTCTCAGTTTTTCTGTCATTTTCGGTCTTGTCAAGGTCTTGTTTGTTTTACTTGTTTTTTAATTGAAGTATAGTTGATTTACAACGTTTCACGTGTATAGCAAAGTGATTCAGTCACATATATATTATATATAAAAATATATATGTTCTTTTTCAGATTATTTTCCCTGATAGGATATTACAAATACTGAGTATAAGTTCCTTGTGCTGTACTGTAGGTACTTGTTGTTTACCTACTTTGTATACAGTAGTGTGCACATGTTAATCCTAAACTCGTAATTTATCCCTCCCCAGCCTGATTTCCTTTTGGTAACCATAAGTTCGTTTTCTATTTCTGTGAGTCTATATTCATTATCACAGTAATCCAAGTCTCTGCCCCAACCAGTAATGCTGAAGAAGCTGGAGATGAATGTTTCTATGAAGACCTACAAGACCTTCTAGAACTAACACACAAAAAAGATGTCCTTTTCATTGTAAGGGACTGGAATGAAAAAGTAGGAAGTCAAGAAACAACTGGAATAACAGGCACATTTGGCCTTGGAATTTGGAATGAAGCAGGGCAAAGGCTAACAGAGTTTTGACAGGAGAACGCACTGGTCATAGCAAACACCCTCTTCCAACAACACAAGAGAAGACTCTACACATGGGCATCACCAGATGGTCAACACCGAAATCAGATTGATTATATTATTTGCAACCAAACATGGAAAAGCTCTATACAGTCAGCAAAAACAAGACCGTGGCTCAGATCATGAACTCCTTATTGTCAAATTCAGACTTAAATTGAAGAAAGTGGGGAAAACTACTAGACCATTCAGATATGACCTAAATCAAATCCTTACAGTTATACAGTGGAAGTGACAAATAGATTCAAGGGATTAGATCTGATAGACAGAGTGCCTGAAGAACTATGGATAGAGGTTCGTGACATTGTAGGAGAGTCAGGGATCAAGACCATCCCCAAGAAAAAGAAATGCGAAAAGGCAAAATGGTTGTCTGAGGAGGCCTTACAAAAAGCTATGAAAAGAAGAAAAGTAAAAGGCAAAGGAGAAAAGGAAAGATATACCCATTTGAATGCAGAGTTCCAAAGAATAGCAAAGAGAGATAAGAAAGGCTTCCTCAGTGATCAATGCAAAGAAATAGAGGAAAACAATAGAATGGGAAAGACTAGAGGTCTCTTCAAGAAAATTAGAGATACCAACAATATCTCCATTTCATGCAAAGAAGGGCACAATAAAGGACAGAAATAGTATGGACTTAACAAAAGCAGAAGATGTTAAGAAGAGGTGGAAAGAACACACAGAAGAACTATACACAAAAGATCTTCATGACCCAGATAATCACAATGGTGTGATCACTCACCCAGAGTCAGACATCCCAAGTGGGCCTTAGGAGGCATCACTAGGAACAAAACTAGTGGACGTGATAGAATTCTAGTTGAGCTGTTTCAAATCCTAAGAGATGATGCTGTGAAAGTGCAGCACTCAACATGGCAGCAAATTTGGAAAACTCAACAGTGGCCACAGGACTGGAAAAGGTCAGTTTTCATTCCAATCCCAAAGAAAGGCAATGCCAAAGAATGTTCAAACTACCGCACAATTGCACTCATCTCACATGCTAGCAAAGTAATGCTCAAAATTCTCCAAGCCAGGCTTCAGCAATACGTGAACCGACAACTTCCAGACGTTCAAGCTAGATTTTGAAAAGGCAGAGGAACAAGAGATCAAATTGCCAACATCCAGTGGATCATCAAAAAAGCAAGAGAATTCCAGAAAAACATCCACTTCTGCTTTATTAACTATGCCAAAGCCTTTGACTGTATGGGTCGTGACAAACCGTGGAAAATTCTTCAAGAGTTGGGAATACCAGACCACCTGACCTGCCTCTTGAGAAATCTGTATGCAGGTCAAGAAGCAACAGTTAGAACTGGACATGAAACAGCAGACTGGTTCCAAATTGGGAAAGGAGTATGTCAAGGCTGTATATTGTCACCCTGCTTAGTTAACTTATATGCATAGTTCAGTTCAGTCAGTTCAGTCGCTCAGCCGTGTCCGACTCTTTGCGACCCCATGAATTGCAGCACGCCAGGCCTCCCTGTTCATCACCAACTCCCGGAGTTCACTCAGACTCACATCCATAGAGTCAGTGATGCCATCCAGCCATCTCATCCTCAGTCGTCCCCTTCTCCTCCTGCCCCCAATCCCTCCCAGCATCAGAGTCTTTTCCAATGAGTCAACTCTTCTCATGAGGTGGCCAAAATACTGGAGTTTCAGCTTTACAATCATTCCTTCCAAAGAAATCCCAGGGTTGATCTCCTTCAGAATGGACTGGTTGGATCTCCTTGCAGTCCAAGGGACTCTCAAGAGTCTTCTCCAACACCACAGTTCAAAAGCATCAGTTCTTCAGTGCTCAGCCTTCTTCACAGTCCAACTCTCACATCCATACATGACCACAGGAAAAACCATAGCCTTGACTAGATGGACCTTAGTCGGCAAAGTAATGTCTGTGCTTTTCAATATGCTATCTAGGTTGGTCATAACTTTTCTTCCAAGGAGTAAGTGTCTTTTAATTTCATGGCTGCAGTCACCATCTGCAGTGATTTTGGAGCCCCCCAAAATAAAGTCTGACACTGTTTCCGCTGTTTCCCCATCTATTTCCAATGAAGTGATGGGACCGGATACCATGATCTTCATTTTCTGAATGTTGAGCTTTAAGCCAACTTTTTCATTCTCCTCTTTCACTTTCATCAAGAGGCTTTTTAGCTCCTCTTCACTTTCTGCCATAAGGATGGTGTCATCTGCATATCTGAGGGTATTGAGATTTCTCCCAGCAATCTTGATTCCAGCTTGTGTTTCTTCCAGTCCAGCATTTCTCATGATGTACTCTGCATAAAAGTTCAATAAGCAGGGTGACAATATACAGCCTTGACATACTCCTTTTCCTATTGGGAACCAGTCTGTTGTTCCATGTCCAGTTCTAACTGTTGCTTCCTGACCTGCAAACAGGTTTCTCAAGAGGCAGGTCAGGTGGTCTGGTATTCCCATCTCTTTCAGAATTTTCCACAGTTTCTTGTGATCCACACAGTCAAAGGCTTTGGCATAGTCAATAAAGCAGAAGTAGATGTTTTTCTGGAACTCTCTTGTTTTTTCCATGATCCAGCAGATGTTGCAATTTGATCTCTGGTTCCTCTGCCTTTTCTAAAACCAGCTTGAACATCAGGGAGTTCACGGTTCACGTATTGCTGAAGCCTGGCTTGGAGAATTTTGAGCATTACTTTACTAGCATGTGAGATGAGTGCAATTGTGCAGTAGTTTGAGCATTCTTTGGCATTGCCTTTCTTTGGGATTGGAATGAAAACTGACCTTTTCCAGTCCTGTGGCCACTGCTGAGTTTTCCAAATTTGCTGGCATATTGAGTGCACCACTTTCACAGCATCATCTTTCAGGATTTGAAATAGCTCAACTGGAATTCCATCACCTCCACTAGCTTTGTTCGTAGTGATGCTTTCTAAGGCCCACATGACTTCACATTCCAAGATGTCTGGCTCTAGATTAGTGATCACATCATCATGATTATCTGGGTCATGAAGATCTTTTTTGTATAGTTCTTCCATGTATTCTTGCCACCTCTTCTTAATATCTTCTGCTTCTATTAGGTCCAGACCATTTCTGTCCTTTATTGAGCCCATCTTTACATGAAATATTCCTTTGGTATCTCTAATTTTCTTGAAGAGATCTCTAGTCTTTCCCATTCTGTTGTTTTCCTCTATTTCTTTGCATTGATCGCTGATGAAGGCTTTCTTATCTCTTCTTGCTATTCTTTGAAACTCTGCATTCAGATGCTTTTATCTTTCCTTTTCTCCTTTGCTTTTCGCCTCTCTTCTTTTCACAGCTATCTGTAAGGCCTCCCTAGACAGCCATTTTGCTTTTTTGCATTTCTTTTCCGTGTGGATGGTCTTGCTCCCTGTCTCCTAAACAATGTCACGAACCTCATTCCATAGTTCATCAGGCATTCTATCTATCAGATCTAGACCCTTAAATCTATTTCTCACATCCACTGTATAATCATAAGGGATTTGATTTAGTTCATACCTGAATGGTCTAGCGGTTTTCCCTACTTTCTTCAATTTGAGTCTGAATTTGGTAATAAGGAGTTCATGATCTGAGCTACAGTCAGCTCCTGGTCTTGTTTTTGTTAACTGTATAGAGCTTCTCCAGCTTTGGCTGCAAAGAAAATAATTAATCTGATTTTGGTGTTGACCATCTGGTGATGTCCATGTGTAGAGTCTTCTCTTGTGTTGTTGGAAGAGGGTGTTTGCTACGACCAGTGCATTTTCTTGGCAAAATTCTATTAGTCTTTGCCCTGCTCCATTCAGCATTCCAAGGCCAAATTTGCATGTTACTCCAGGTGTTTCTTGACTTCCTACTTTTGCATTCCAGTCCCCTATAATGAAAAGGACATCTTTTTTGGGTGTTAGTTCTAAAAGGTCTTGTAGGTCTTCATAGAACCGTTCAACTTCAGCTTCTTCAGTGTTACTGGTTGGGGCATAAACTTGGATAACTGTGGTATTGAATGGTTTGCCTTGGAGACGAACAGAGATCATTCTGTCGTTTTTGAGATTGCATCCAAGTACTGCATTTCGGACTCTTGTTGACCATGATGGCTACTCCATTTCTTTTGAGGGATTCCTGCCCGCAGTAGTAGATATAATGGTCATCTGAGTTAAATTCACCCATTCCAGTCCATTTTAGTTCGCTGATTCATAGAATGTTGACGTTCACCCTTGCCATCTCTTGTTTGACCACTTCCAATTTGCCTTGATTCATGGACCTGACATTCCAGGTTCCTATGCAATATTGCTCTTTACAGCATCGGATCTTGCTTCTATCACCAGTCACATCCACAGCTGGGTATTGTTTTTGCTTTGGTTCCATCCCTTCATTCGTTCTGGAGTTATTTCTCCACTGATCTCCAGTAGCATACTGGGCACCTACTGACCTGGGGAGTTCCTCTTTTGGTATCCTATCATTTTGCCTTTTCATACTGTTCATGGGGTTCTCAAGGCAAGAATACTGAAGTGGCTTGCCATTCCCTTCTCCAGTGGACCACGCTCTGTCAGACCTCTCCACCATGACCCGCCTGTCTTGGGTTGCCCCGCAGGCATGGCTTGGTTTCATTGAGTTACACAAGGCTGTGGTCCTAGTGTGATTAGATTGACTAGTTTTCTATGAGTATGTTTCAGTGTAATCATGAGAAATGCTGGACTGGAAGAAGCACAAACTGGAATAAAGATTGCCAGGAGAAATATCAATAACCTCAGATATGCAGATGATGCCATCCTTATGGCAGAAAGCGAAGAAGAACTAAAGAGCCTCTTGATGAAAGTGAAAGAGGAGAGTGGAAAAATTGGCTTAAAATTCAACATTCAGAAAACTAAGATAATGGCATCTGGTCCCACCATTTCATGGCAAATAGATGGGGAAATGATGGAAACAGTGAGAGACTTTATTTTTTTGGGCTCCAAAATCACTGCAGACTGTGACTGTAGTCATGAAATTAAAAGATGCTTGCTCCTTGGAAGAAAGGTTATGACCAACCTAGATAGCATGTTAAAAATCAGAGACATTACTTGGCGAACAAAGGTCCATCTAGTCAAGGCTATGTTTTTTCCTGTGGTCATGTATAGATGTGAGAGTTGGACGGTGAAGAAGGCTGAGCACTGAAGAGCTGATGCTTTTGAACTGTGGTGTTGGAGAAGACTCTTGAGGGTCCCTTGGACTGCAAGGAGATCCAACCAGTCCATCCTAAAGGAAATCAGTCCTGAATATTCATTGGAAGGACTGATGCTGAAGCTGAAGCTCCAATACTTTGGCCACCTTTTGTGAAAAACTGACACATTTGAGAAGACCCTGATTCTGGGCAAGATTAAAGGCAGGAGGCTAAGGGGACGACAGAGGATGAGATGTGATGACATCACTGTTACAATGGACATGAGTCTGAGTAAACTCCGGGAGTTGGTGATGGACAGGGAGGCCTGGCGTGCTGCAGTCCATGGGGTTATAAAGAGTCAGACACAACTGAGCAACTGAACTGAACTGATTTCTGCTTTTGTATGTAAGTTCATTTGTATCTTTTTTTCCGTTCCTTATGTAAGCGATATCTTATGATAATATTTGTTAGTTTTCATTTATATGTTCCTCTTTATCACCAATAAATGTAATAAAAGAGATTCTCCCCTCTATCCTTTCCTACACAGGTGTTCCAAAATATTTGATAGGTACGTATCATTTTGTTTGAATTTGTTCTTGTAAAATGTGAATTGTTTTATTATGGTTATATAATTTTAGTTTTTGTAAATGATGAGCCTTGGCTCTGAGCCTGTTTCTTTTTTCCACTCAGCTCTGTTTTGAAAATGGCACCACATTTGATACTAAATGACAGCTAACCGTTTACCTCTCATTGCTGCCTGAGGAGACAGTTTTGTTTTTTGACTTTTTCCTGCAGACCCAGAGGAACATTCAGACACGGTTTTGAATGTCAGATGTCTGCAGGGCCTGTGACAGGCTGAACAGGATGCTCTTGGTGGAGAAGCCTGTCACTTGGGTCCGGGCAGTTGCTGCCATTTGGCAGTGCAGGAAGTGCCGCAGAATGGTCACACTCATCAAGAGGCCAGAATCAAGATTTCCGTGTGAAATCTCCTGATTTTTTAAATGTTGGAAAATGAAGACCAAACAAAATACTGGATTCAGCAGATTGCCCCAGCCTGACTTTTACATTAAAACATTTGAATCAGAGAAGGAATGAGATCAGATTTGTTTCAGAAATTAAGAGGGGGATGAAATAGAGTAGAGGGTAGGAGACCGAAGATTATGAATGGAGGCTTGAATGTGAATGAACCTATGACTCATGGGTTGAAAATTGCAACACATGCTACATGGAGGAACCTTGGAAACATTGCGCTAAGTGAAAAAATCCAAACATAGAAAGACACATATAGTTTAATTCTACTTCCATGAAGTACCTAGGATAGAGACAGAAACTACAATAGAAGTTCCCGTGAGGCTAGTGCCAGGAGAGGGTGGGGAGTTATTGTTTAATGGTTATGAAGTCTCCGTTTGAGATGATGAAAATGTTGTAAAGATGGATGGTGGTGGTTCCAACAGTAATGTGAATATGTTGCAGAGAAGCCCAGGTTCTGATTCCTAAGTGGATTTGTTTCTTTAACTTTAACCTTTGCTTCTCATTGTTTTTATCATTGTAATCGTATGTAATAACCAGCCTCAGGGAACCCTGCCCCCTCTGATTAACACATCCCTGCCCTGAGGCTGGTCATTCCAGATATTTGCATGATAATAGCTTTTACTTCCTCAATTCCTACCCTTCTCCATCCTATAAAAGAACCTGGAATCAAGGTCAGCCAGCTCAGTACCTTGTCTCTCAGTTAACTGGCCAGCCATAGGGTAAGCTGACTGAGTTTGGACTGGGTAACAAAGGCACTTAATGTCATTGAACAATACACTTAAGGGTTAAAATGGCAAATTTTGTGTTGTGTATATTTTATCACACACAAGCTTCCTACCAAACCAGCCCTCTTCTGTTAACAGGACAGAGCTGAGTTTATTTCTTAGGGCAGTAAGAGGGAACACCACCAGGACAGAACTTCCACAGTGTCTTAGGGGTCAAGGTTAAGTTAAAATTTATTGAGAAATTGCAGTTTGGTTCAAGGCAATTATCCCCATACTAGGGACTTGATTGGGTAAGATGAGTAAGAATCATGATAAACAGACTAGGCATGGTAGGAAAAGCGGGCTGAGGATTTGAGAGGAAGAATTTAAAGGATCTTTTAAAATAACAACTTTATTGAGATATAACTCCCATACTGTAAAATTCAACCATTTAAAGTGTACAATATGATGGATTTTAGTAACTTCACAGAGTTATGCAACCATCATCACAAACAAAGTTTAGATATTTTCACTAACCCTCCAACTAAACCCCCTACCCATTAGCAGTCACCCCCATTTTCCTCCAATCTTCCACATCCCCTCTGTTGGGAGGAAAATCTTTTCTACCAAATTAGGTTCAATAGTTTGAATTAACAATTGAATAACTGGAGAAAAGAAAGCAAGTCTTATTTATAGGCACACAGGATCATTCGTCAATTTCACTTTCACTTTCAGGACCATTCAGATGGAGAGGCTCTCTGAACTGCTGGGGTGTGTGTCTGATTCTTTGTGAGCCCATGGACTGTAGCCCGCCAGACTCCTCTGTCCATGAGATTCTCCAGGCAAGAAGACTGAAGTGGATTGCCATTTACTTCTCCAGTGGATCTTCCTGACTCGGGGATCAAACCTGGATCTCCTGCATTGCAAGCAGATTTTTTACCATCTGAGCTATAGGGAAGTCCCAAACTGCTGGGGACAAGAGTTTATATATCATTTTAATAGCGTAATGAGATAGGAGAAAAAGAGCTTCCATGGGGAGCACAGAAGGCTTGCTGTTGTTTTATTTTGTTTTGTTTTAAGAAAGACAAAAGGCTTTATAGGAAAACAAATGCATGACAGTTCTTGATAAAGTTTGTTTATGCAATTTCTCTTCCTGGTGTGAAAGGGCAATCTTCCTGGGAGTGAAGCTCCCCCAGGTGATTAATGGCAGTTTTACACTTGCAAGGGCTTGTCTAGTGATCAGATAGGCATGCTCTTGAAATGCTTCTTTCTGTATTTGCTATCTCTCTAACATCTTCCATTTAAAGTAATCTTTATGTTCACAACACTGTAAATCAACTGTATGTGTGTGCTCAGTCATGTTCAACTGTTTGTGACTTTATGGACTGTAGCCCACCAGGCTCCTCTGTCTAAGGGATTTCTTAAGCAAGAATACTGGAGTGGGATGCCATTTCCTTCTTCAGGGGGTCTTCCCAACCCAGGGAGCGAACGCACTCTCGCGTCTCCTGAATTGGCAGTTGGATTGTTTACCACTGTTCTACCTGGGAAGCCCAGGTTAATCAACTGTACTTCAATTAAAAAAAAAAAAAATCATCAGTGAGACGTCCTTGGTGGTCCAGAGGTTAGGACTCCGCACTTCCACTGCAGGGAGAGAACAGGTTCAACCCCAGGTCAGGGAACTAGGATCCCACATGCTGCATAGCGCAACCAAAAACACGACAAAACAAAATCATCAGGAAAAAAAAATCTGTTTTCTTTCTTTTGTCTGCACTGGGTTTTAGTTGCCTCGTGCAGGCTTCTCTCTCTGGTTGGGGCTTATAAGCTTAGTTGCCCTGCAGCATGTGAGATCTTATTTCCCTGACCAGGGATCCTACTGTCCTGCCTTGGACAACACAATAAGATGTTAGGGATTGCCCCTCAGTGAATGTTTAGGGAAGTCAGTCACATTTATTCCCGTCACCATGACAACATCCAGTAGTTAAAAGTAGCAAGGCATTTATGGCAGAGTTAAAAACAAAGGTTCTGGACTGAATTTGCTGAGTCCAGGAATTAGGACAAACTTTAAAACAATCCCCTCCATAGTTAACTAGAGATTCAGGCCAAGAGGTCTGCTTTCTTTTTGCATTAAGTTACTAGAGCTACTGGAACTCAACAGTTTACTAAGATCTAAATACTAGTTTTATTTTTATTTTTCAATTTTTTACTGAGATATAATTCGCATACCATACATCTCACGCATTTAAAGAGTGTAATGCCATATTCCCTGGAGGTTCATATGGTAAAGAATCTGCCGGCAATGCAGGGGTCCTGGGTTTGATCCCTGTATTGGGAAGATTCCCCTGGAGAAGGAAATGGCTATCCACTCCAGCTACTCTTTCTTGCCTGGAGAATTCTATGGACAAAAGAGATGGGGTCGCAAAGAGTCGGACATGACTGAGGGACTAACACACACACACATGCTATGTTGTACAGCATGTTATTACATGTAACTGAGTGGGGCCCTCTGGGGTTCCCAGGCATGGAGGCCTCTTTGTCCCCCATTTCTTGTAGGTGTTGACTAAAAAAAGATACACAAAGTGAAAGTTGTAAATTAAGTTTTATTTGGGAGCAAAATGAAGACTGCAGCCTGGGAGACAGCATCTCAGATAGCTTTAAGAAACTGCTCCAAAGAAGTAATGGGGGAAGGCAAGATTACAGCGTTTATGACCTCTCCTGGGTTCCAAAGGTCGAATTTAAACAGTTGCTAATCGAGGGAGGAGCTGCCAAGAAATCAACTGACACGAGATTAAAGGGACCCCCTGAGATCCTGTACACACCCTAATCCTGTCAGAGAGCCCACCTTTGACCCATGGTTATGAAAACCTTCGTCAGGTTCTCTGGGGTGGAGGTGCATAGTTTTTCTAGGCAGAAGTCTGGTGTGTCTTCCTTTGCCTGGCAAAGCAATAAAGTTATCCTTTTCACTAGCCTGGTGGCTCAGATGGTAAAAAAATCTGCCTGCAATACAGGAGACCTGAGTTCAATCCCTGGGTTAGGAAGATCCCCTGAAGAAAGGAATGGCTATCCATTTCAATATTCTTGCCTGGGAAATCCCATGGACAGAGGAGCCTGGCGGGCTACAGTCCACGAGGTTGCAAAGAGTCGGGCACAAATGAATGACTTTCACTTTTCTAGTTTACCCAAAAGTCTGTCTCTAGGATTTAATTCAGTACCCATATACAGAGAGGCCGAGATCTCAGTAACACAACCATCACATAGTCCTCAAAAATGAACCGTTCCCAGTAGCTGTCACTTCCATCCCCACCTCTCTCTCCCAGTCATAGTGTTAGGGGAAGCACACTGACTGAAACCGCCCACCCTGGCCAGGCACCATAGTAACCATTTGCATGAGTTGTTTTATGACAGGAGATCCTGATAAGGAATACGGAACTAATAAGCCACCACCAACTGGAAGAGTTCGGGAAAGGTTGAAAGGAGACACTGTGTGTCCGTCCACTTCCCAGAATCCCTCTCGCTAGCATTCATCTTGGCTGAGCGATGCGTGCGCCACCAGGAAGGACTCTGAATTAGAATGATTGGCCAAAGACCACCCGGAAACTAATCCCATCACCATAAAACCCGAGACTGTGAGCTATGCTGCAGAGCAGTTCTCCTGGGTTCCCTTACCCTACTGCTCTCCACCCGGGGGGCCCTTTCCCAATAAAATCTCATGCTTTGTCAGCACGTGTCTCCTCGAACAATTTATTTCCGAGTATTAGACAAGAGCCCAGTTACGGGCCCTGGAAGGGGTCCCCCTTCCTGCAACACTAGGTGAACACTAGTCTCTATAGATGCCTATTCTGGACATTTCACATACTTGGAATCTTACAGTATATATCTTGTGTGTCTGGCTGCTTAGCACTGTGTTTTCAGGTTCATTCATGTTGTAACATGTAGCAGTTCTTTCTTCCTTTTACAGCTGAAATAATATTCCATTGTATGAATAGACTATCCATCAGTTAATGGACTGGTGGCTTGTTTCCTTTTGTTTTTTTGTTTTTTCAAGACTAATGCTACCATGAACTTCCCAGGTGGCTCAGCGGTAGAGAATCCACCTGCCAATGCAGGAGACACAGGAGACACAGGTTCAATCCCTGGGTCGGGAAGATCCCCTGGAGAAGGAAATGGCAACCCATTCCAGTATTTCTTGTCTGGGAAATCCAACGGACAGAGGAGCCTGGCAGGCTACAGTCCATGGAGTCGCAAAGAGTCGGACACGACTAAGTGACTGAGCATGCATGCATGCATGAATTTACTGCGCATGTGTGGACATATGTATTTTAAATTTTCTCCTGGGTATGTACCAAGGCATGGAATTGGTGGGTCATATGGGAAGTCTATTTTTGTTTGTGTTTTTTAGATCGTGATATAACGCACATAAAATGTACCACCTTAACCATATTTTAGTGTACAGCTTCATATTAAGTATGTTCACATAGTATGACCCATCTTCAGAAATTTTTCATCACATAAGCTGAAGCTGTTCACTCATTAAGCAATTCCTCATTTCCCCCTTTCCCCAGCCCCTCAGCAACCACCATTCCGCTTTCTGTTTCTCTGAATTTAGATCCCTCAGAATTTATCTTTCTGTGACTCATTTATTTCACTTAGCCTAATGTCTTCACGGTTCATCTTTGTTAGAGCGTGTGTCAGAATTTCGTTATTTTTTTAAGGGTCAGTGGTACTCGTATTCCATTGTATGTGTCTGTATATACTACATTTTGCTTATCTATTCTATCTATTGTTGGACACTTGGGTTGTTTACTCTTGTCTATTGTGAATAATTCTGCTATGGACATGGGTGTGTCAGGGAGGAAATACTTTTCTCTACCCTTTTAACTTGCTCTACTCTTTGACTTCCCATAGCTCAGATGGTAAAGAATCTCCCTGCAATGCAGGAGACCGGGGGTTTGATCCCTGGATCAGGAAGATCCCCTGGAGAAGGAAATGGCAATCCACTCCAGTATTCTTGCCTGGAGAATTCCATGGACAGAGGAGCCTGGTGGTCTACAGCCCATGGGGTCACAGAGAGTTGAACACGACTAAGTGACTAACACACACACACATCTGGGGCCTGTGAATTAAACTGACAAAAGACCAATAAAACAGGAGAAAAGACACTTAATTTTTAGTAATGTTCATATGCATGGGAGATGACAGAGTAAAACTCAAAGTGTACTTGGACCTAATTTACTCTTTTAACAAAGAGAATTTGGGCTTCAACAGACAATAAATTGTGAGCAAGTGATTAGGAAACATAGGAGAAACTGATGGGAGATAAGGACAATTTTTTTTTTTACTTTTTTATTTTTTTAAGGACAATTTTAATAAGGTCTATTTATGAAAACACATCTTGATGTCAGCTTCCCATCTTCAAAGATAAAAGTCTCTTTTCTCTTAGAGGCAAGTTTACCCAGGTTTTAGGCACAGAAGGTCTATGTTTTCCTGAGGAACTGCCATTTTTATTTTAAAACTGATAGAAGCAAAGAAAAAAGACACCATAGCAAAACCTAAATAAATTAAATTGTATTCCAAAAATGATGTTCCACAATTACCCCTATACAAACCAGTAACAAACAGCAACAACAACAACAAAAAGCTATTTATTTTTAAGAGAAGAAGTAAATATTTTGATTTTGGAACCATGAATGATTTTTTTCTTTGTTTTTGAATTTTGTATTTTAATCCACTTCTTTATATTTAAGAGAAAACAAATTTTGTTTGAAAAAACAAACAATCCTGGTGTGGCCTAAGACAGTCAACCCAGGGAGGAACACCATAAGGAGAAAAGCATATTCTAAGAGAAGATACCCAACAGACAAGACCACAGAGTTTTTTGCCTTTTGCCATTTTCCTAGCCAGAGCCAGACAAACAGCCCAGAAACGTTGGTAAATTTACATATCAACATGGTCTTCACAGTGTCCTGCCTATTTGGACCCCACACTAAGTAAAACAATGGACTTGAATACTGCAGGATGCTCTCTCCCTAGGTTTAAGGAAGAGAGAACTTGAGTGGAAGCAGCAGGATTTGGTCCAAGGTCCAGCCTGGAAACATCAAAGATAAACAAACCTGTCCTTCAACATCCCCTAGACTGAGATCCCCTTTGGTCCCCCTCCCCCCCGCTGCCCCCCCTTTTTTTTGGCCCTGGGGGCCATGCTGGTCTTCTTTTTTCTTTTGTTAGGTAGGTGCTGCCTATGAGAATGCAGCGGCTCTTCTTAGTAACCATGGGAACCTTATTGGCATGGCAACCTGGCAGCCCGAGGGAAAGGCAGCAAGGGGAGGAGGATGGGAGTGGTGGGAGGTAGTTCTATGGCAGAAGGGAGGAGGTAGAGCCGGCTTTCTTCCTGCTGAGGCAAGAAAAGGAGCAGAAAAGATGTCCAGCTCTCTAGATGGCCGCAAGGAGAAGCTCCTGATGAGTTTAAACCTCACTCCATAGTCCAGTTCAGGAGGAGCTTGGGCCATGGCTGTAAGCCAAACTGGACACCAGGTCCTAGACCTACTGGTGCTTCTTTATTCTATGGCATGGCTCAGCAGGGGCAGGGGGGCTGCGAGACAGAGTGAAGGATCTCATGTGAGCACATTCTCACACCACATTCTGACTACAGGCAAAATACCATGTGGAGCTGTTGTGAGGCTCCGAGAGGCCAAGCACCTTTTGTTAAAGACGTCTAGGGGAGAAGGAAATTTCCAAGCAGCATCTAAAACAAGAAACAAATCTGTGTAATATGATTAAGGAAAGCTATTGATTGGGGGCCGGGGGGGGGGGGGGTTGGAGGAGAACAGATACATGTGTGTGTGTGGCTGAGTTCCTTTGCTCTTCACCTGAAACTACTACAACATTGTTTATTCAGCTATACCCCAATACAAAATAAAAAGTTTAAAGTTTGGAAAAAAAGAAAAGATTAAGGAAGGCTGTTGCTATTTAGTCCCTAAATCATGTCCAACCTTTGGGACTTTAGCCCACCAGGCTCCTCTGTCCATGGGATCCTCCAGGCGAGAATGCTGGAGTGGGTTGCCATTCTCCAGGAGATCTTCCTGACCCAAGAATAGAATCTGAGTCTCCTGCTAGGCAGGTGGATGGCTGAGAATGTAGTAAAAACAAAACAAGATCCACTAGGGAGAAAGTACTTCGACTGGAGAGGAAGGAGTGAGCAGCAGGGTAGCTGGCTGTGCCCTGATGGTCCTGTTGCTAGGCTGAGCTAGAATCCCTGGCTTTCTGGGTTTCTCCAGCGGATAGGTGTGACTTGGGGCTACCCTGCACCGTGGACTCTGATGCTGCCTTGCCCAGTACGTACCTGTGTGTGCCTCAAGCAGATTAGTCTCTCAGAGTCCATTTAATAACACTCCATAGGGCCATTGTGGAAATGAAAGGAGATTAAGAACTTTAATAAACAGTAATAGTAATTGTGGAGAAGGAATTTATAGGGCCTGGATGCCATCTTAGGCCTGTTCATGCTGATCATGCTCGGCCACCTTTCCAATGGACTCTGAACTCTGTGTTTAGTGCCTATGAAAACAACAGAAGGATAAGACCCCCTCCAGACGGGAACCTTGAAGATCGTATCTAGGTTACTCATAGCCTAAGAGAAAACATACACTAATCACCCCTTCCTCCAGGCAGACCATACATTTTTCTGTATCTATCGGAGTGTAACCTCGGGTTTATTGACTATTGGCTAATTGTTTGACTGTTTGAGCACATGAGCACATCGCAAGTGAATGATGGGCTATTGGGCTTGTGTTCTCCTTGGTTTATGTAAGTCTCAAGGAATTTGGAGTGGTGGGTTCAGACACGTACACATGGGGTATAAAAGATTTTCACAAATGCTGGTCGGGGTCCTTGGCTAAGAGGAGACTCTGCCTTGGGCCCACCGGTGTAATAAACTGCACTCCACTATCTGCATTGTCCTTCTGAGTGAGTTTGTTTCCCGGAACTCGTGGCTACAACATTCGGTGCATTGGCCAGGAAACTCTTCACTTTGAAGAGACAGGTCTCATTTGAGGCCACCCTGAGGCTTTGTGGCTTGAATCTCCTAGAGCAGGAAAGGCGCCTCGCCCCTCTGGAAGAATTCAGCCTTTCAAAGCCCGGTTTCTTCGTTTTGGCAGGTAGTGAACGGCAGCAAGGGAACTGAGTGCTCAGGTGGGGAGGAACCCCCCAGCAGGGTGGAAGAGGGGGTCTGATCACCCCCCTGGGAGGGACTAGAACGGGCATGGACCCGGAGGGGGGGGAATAGGCAGGCAGCAGCGATTGCTTAGTACATAGGTCGACAAGCGTGCTACGGTTTAGGAAGGAAATTTGTGAAGGTCATTTAGGAGGTGTGTCCATGCTGTCTCAGGGAAAATTATTACAAGCGATCGCCAGGGGATTTTTACGATAGGAAACTGGTCCTTGTATGCTCATATTCTGCCCTCCCCCAGGAGGTGTCCCGTCTGCTATGAAATTCTTGACCCCCTCGGAATTGTCAGGCTAGAAGGAAGGGGATACATGAGTGAGTATGAATTGGCTTTCCCAGAGATGGCCTGGGACATGGCATATTTAACCCATCTGTGTTTTCATCCTCACCTGATCAAGCCCAGCAAGGCAGAACGGACTTTGAGGGAGAAACAGTCTTGGACCACATGGTTTCTGGTTCGGCTGTGCTGACCGGCAGGTGGAGGCATGCCGATCCCCTTTCGCCCTCTGGGATCTGGCAGGTAAGGCTCTTCTCACTCCAATTAGGAAGGAGGCAGAATGGCAATTCAAGTGTCATTGAGTGGAAATATCAGAAGTACATAGGGTACCAAGAACTTCGTAGACAGAACGAAAAGGAAAAGTAGAAGAAGGTCCGAGAAGGTAAGCAAGATGGGGGGAAGTGAATCTAAGGCAGCTGTATTGGAGTGCATGATTAAAAATTTTAAGAAGGGATTAGAGGAGACTATGGGGTGAAGATGAAGCCTAACCACCTCCACATACTCTGTGAGGTCGAATGGCCCCTTGCGGGAGTAGGATGGCTACCAGAGAACACCATGAACTTAAAAATAGTGGAAGCAGTCTATAGAGTAGGAGAGCCGGGACACTTGGATCAATATCCATATATTGACTCATGGCTCGGGTGAGCTCAAGACCCTCCTACTTGGACAAGCTTCTGTATCCAGAAGGGAAAGGGAAAAACATTAATGGCACAAAAATTGACTGATGATAAAAAAGGAAATTCTACAGGATTTGGACGGGTCGACCTGACCCCTCCTCCATACTGGATAATGACACTCCTGCCTCAGTGCTCCACCAGGATCGGAGGCCGCCTTGATGCCCAATCCAGGGCCAGGTGAAGTCCTGCAGCAGCCGCTGCTCCTCCGCCATCTCTCCCATAGGTCATAGAGCCGCCACCTCGGCAGGCTCCGATCCCGGTGACAGAGGCCTCTGGCCAGACTTCCAGGATCAGGCTCCAGCCGAACCGCCCAAGCTATACCTGTCTCTCCCAGTGAGTACTGACAAGAAGGGGAGGGAGACATTGGAATTAAACAGAGACTGCGCTCTGCCAGAGAGCCGGAGGGAACGAAAGAGAACAGACAAGAGATTTGCAATGCTAGCTGTTGCATTGGGAAAGTCTATCTCCGGCCCTCCGGAAAACCTCCTCTGCCCCAGGGACAGGAGAGTCCTTCAACCGGTCCCAACAGAGGCCCCGGGCCCCATTACAGCCAAACCAGTGTGCCCGGTGCGGAGCTTTTGGCCACTGGAAGAATGAATGCCCTAAGGCAAGGAAGGAAGAGGAAGCTCCCGCAGTTGTGGGGCTTGCTGACTTGGAAATTGAATAGGGCTGCCGGGGCTCAGAGATATCAGGTCCCCGAGAGCCCATGGGGACCAAAACTTAAAAGTGGGGGACCAAAACATTGATTTCATGGTGGATACAGGAGCAGAACTGTTGCTAGTAACAAAACCTGTGGCACCACTCTCCAAAAAGACTACCGCTGTAACAGGGGTATCGGGAGAAGACATGATTAAATCGTTTTGCCAGCCCAGAAAATGTCAGATGGGGGGGCACCAAGTGACTCATGAATTCCTCTACATTCCTGAGTGCCCAGGACCCCTGTTGGGAAGAGACTTGCTCTCCAAACTAGGAGCACAAGTGACTTTCTCCCCTGAGGAGAGGCCCACCTTCCGGATGGACACTATGACTTATTTGCTCTCTCTCTCAATACCAACCCAAGATGAGTGGAGGTTGCATGAGCCTCCGAAGGAAGAACCAGGTGGGCCGGAAGAGCATGAGAGAGAGCTAACTCAATTATTCCCTGAGATCTGGGAGAAAGACAAACCCCTCCACACCCAGGCCGGCTAAACATCAAGCCCTAGTGATAATAGAACTCAAACCAGGCACCATCCCGGTTAGAAAGCGCCAGTACCAGCTACCGATAGAGGCCTGGGCCGGCATACTGCCCCACATCAATAGACTGAAACAAGCGGGCATTCTAGTAGAGTGCCAGTCGGCTTGGAATACGCCGATCCTGCCAGTCAAAAAGGAAGGAGGACAGGACTATAGGCCTGTACAGGATCTCAGGCTAGTCAACCAGGCTACTGTGACTTTACACCCCTATACCTATACCCCTATACCTTACTTAGCCTCTTCCCGCCAAGGACTAAAGTTTATACTCGCCTAGGTCTCAAGGATGCCTTATTCTGCATACGCCTCGCCCCAGCGTCACAGCCCATCTTTGCCTTTGAATGGGAAGATCCAATCGGGGGCACCAAGCAACAGCTCATCTGGACTCCCCGACAAGGGTTTAAGAACCCCCCAGCCATCTCATTCCATCCGGAAGAGTATGCATGTTGGCTCCTACAATATGGGGATGACCTGCTGCTGGCTACTGAGACCAAGGAAAAATGCTGGGAAGGGACAAAAGCATTGCTCCAGCTGCTGATGGAAGCAGGTTACCGGGTGTCGAAGAAGAAGGCACAGATCTGCAAGGAGGAGGTAAGGTATCTGGGGTCTGTTTTAAAGAAGGACACAAGGGTCCAGACCTTAGTTGGGTCCTATATACTGATGGCACCAGCCTGATAAAACAAGGACAATGGCTGTCAGGTTAGCCAAAGCGGAAGGGGCCATCAAGACTGAAAAGGGATGGTGGGAATTGCCAAGTGGCAAATTATTGGTACCAGAGGAGCTGGCACACAATCTGGTAAGCCAAGCACACCAAACGACCCACCTAGGCCATGCTGCCTGCTCACAGATTGATGCTGCCTCTCGGGTATTCAGACAAAAACCTCCGGGTATTCAGCTGAAAGGCACGCTGCCCTTTGAACACCTGGGAGTGGACTTCGCTGAAATGAAACCTCACCAACACCACGGTTACCTGCTGATCATGGTATGTACATTCTCGGGATGGGTAGAAGCTTTTCCTACCTGGACTGAAAGAGCATCAGAAGTAGCCCGGTGCCTGCTTAGGGAAATAGTTTCTAGATTTGGAATTGGTTCAGACAATGGTTCAGACAATGGTTCAGACATTGGTTCAGACAATGACCCGGCTTTTGTAGCTAATTTAGTACAACAAGTAAGCAAAACTTTAAACATCAAGTGGAAACTGCACACTGCATATAGGCCAGAGTTCTGAGATGGTGGAATGAACCAACCGGACATTAAAGAGACTCTCCAAGTGGATCATAGAGACTGACTGCTCCTCGGTGGACTTGCTTCCGACGGCTCTACTCAGACTCAGGTTGACCCCACAGTCCCAAGGCTATTCTCCATACGAAATTGTGAATGGGAGGCCCCCTCCCATAATAAAACAGGTGTCAACAAATTTGCCTCAGGTAAGGGGGAATAGGATTTCACAGCAGATGAAACTGGGTAAGGTAATAAATTGGGTAACTAAGTTTGTACAAGAAAAGGGTGCCATTCCCCCTTGTGGAACAGATTCATGAGTTTACGCTTGGTGACCAAGTATGGGTCAAAGATTGCAAACATGATTTGCTAGCCCCTCGGTGAAAGGGCCCTTATGTTATTCTAACTAGCCCTACCGCAGTTAAACTTGCAGGTATTGTCCCTTGGATCCATCATACGAGGGTGAAGAGAACATACCACACAGACCCAAAAAACGCTGAATGGACTGCACAGAGGGACCCCGCTGACCCTAGAGACTAAGACCATCCTTAAGAAGAAGGAAAAGATCCTGGATGAGCCCCCTCAGAATGAAGCCGCACAATCAACTCCTCCTGCTTGGCCTCATCAACGCGATTTTGAATTTAACTTCCGTTTCAACTCAGGACAATGTTTCCATCTCATGGGCACATTCCTATGCAGACTTCCAGAACACTTCCAGCTGCTGGGTGTGTAGGGCTATGCCTCTGTCAGTGATGGAAGGGCTTCCTTGGTGGGTGTCACCGCTCTGCCAAGGAGATTTTAAACCACTCTGCTCTTTTCTGGGATGACAAAAAGAGACTTTCCTCTCTCTTGTCAATCATAACCTCTCCTTGCTCTCTTGCTGTAAGACCTATAGTCAATAGACTCGGGTCATGGGGTTACATTTGATATGAATGCCAGTGTAACAAAAGCCTGACCTACTTGTTGTAAATCTACCCCGGTAGCCCCGGTAAATCTACCTTATTTACATGCTAGGTGGACAAGATCCGTGTTTCGATGGTATGAGTATATTGCTGCCTTATCTGTACCCTCTATAGGGACAACAGGTATCATGATTAAAGTAGAGGCCTTGACTAATTTCACACAACAGGCCCTCCTAGACAGAACAAAAGCCATCCAAGCCTTAAATGAAGAGCAAATCCAAATGAGAAAAGCGGTAATTCGTAATAGCATGGCTGTGGACATAGTCACAGCTGCTCAAGGAGGGCCTTGTGCTATAATTAAGGCTGAATGTTGTGCATACATTCCTGACTTATCTGGCAATGTAACGACTGCTTTAGATGACATGAAAAACCAGGTAAGAGCAATGTCAAAGGAAAACATTCCTTTCTGGACTTCGGTCCATCTTGGGTGAAGGGAGATTGGTGGAAAACTATATTTACCACTGTTGTAGTTGTCTTAATAGTTCTGCTTGTGGACCCTGAATTTTATAATGTATTATGAACTCTGTAACCCAAAGGTTGATGTCATTCTCCCAAATTAGTGGTCAGAGAGCCAGGGTGCAATATATCCCTATGAATGATGCTCCTAATATGAGTTAAGAGTATCAAGAGGGGGGAATGAAGAAGGAATTCATAGGGCCTGGATGCCATTTTAGGCCTGTTCATGCTGATCGTGCTCGGCCACCTCTCCAATGGACTCTGAACTCCGTGTTTAGGGCCTATGAAAACAACAACGGAAGGATAAGACCCCCTCCAGACAGGGGAAACTTGAAGATCGTATCTAGGTTACTCATTGCCTAAGAGAAAACACACACTAATCACCCCTTCCTCCAGACAGGCCATACATTTTTCTGTATCTATTGGAGTGTAACCTCGGGTTTATTGATTATTGGCTAATTGTTTGACTGTTTGAGCACATGAGCACGTAGCACCTGAATGATGGAGTTATTGGGATTGTATTTTCCTTGGTTTATGTAAGTCTCAAGGAATTTGGAGTGGTGGGTTCAGACACGTACACATGGGGTATAAAAGATTTTCACAAATGCTGGTCGGGGTCCTTGGCTAAGAGGAGACTCTGCCTTGGGCCCACCGGTGTAATAAACTGCACTCCACTATCTGCATCGTCCTTCTGAGTGAGTTTGTTTCCCGGAACGCATGGCTACAACAACTGAAGCTCCTTGCATGTCAGGCACACAAATAACAGCCACTCTGGTTACTTTGCTGGCTCTTTAGAACTGGCTCTTTGTCTGGTTCTGTACCATCACCTGAGATTTGACCAATGTTGTTTTTAATGCATTGACTTTTTTTAATGTCATAAAATTTTTAGTTAGAAAAATTCATAAGATTTCTAGAATATATATATTATACATGTTATTTATATATATGTATACAAGAGCTTTTCTACACTTGATAAAAGCTTGAGAAAGAACATTAAAAAAAAGAAGAGATGGAGAAATTGGAGCACATAAACTAAATGAAATGGGATCACTGAATATGAAATAGAAAAAGTGAAAGAAACTAGATAAAAGTAAAAGATCTTCATATAGTTCAATTGTTTTCAAACATGGCCTTAATGCATTGACTTGTAAAAAAGCAACTTTATTGAGATGTAGTTACATATCATTAAAGTCACACTTTTCAAGTTGTACAATTCTGTGGATTTTAGTATAGTTTACAGAGTTGTACACATTGTCTGATTTTAGTACATTGTGATAACCTCAAAAGAACCTAGAGAGGGCCTTCCCTAGTGGGCCAGTGGTTAAGACTCCGAGCTCCCAATGCAGAGGGCCCCAGATTGATTCCTGGTCTGGGAACTAAGATCCCATTTGCTGCTGGGTTGCTAAGCTCACAGACTGCAGCAAGAGAAAGTTTGTGTCCAACATCGAAGACCCAGTACAGCCAAAATTTAAAAAAAAAAATTTTTTTAATGAATAAAGCTGCTATGAATTCGGTGAACACTGAAGAATTTATGCTTTTGAACCGTGGTATTGGAGAAGACTCTTGAGAGTCCCTTGGACTGCAAGGAGATCCAACCAGTCCATCCTAAAGGAAATCAGCCCTGAATATTCATTGGAAGGACTGATGCTGAAGCTGAAACTCCAATACTTTGGCCACCTGATGTGAAGAGCTGACTCATTTGAAAAGACCCTGATGCTGGGCAAGATTGAAAGCAGGAGGAGAAGGGGATGACAGAGGATGAGATGGTCGGATGGCATCACTGACTCAACGGACATGAGTTTGAGTAAACTCCGGGAGTCAATGATGGATAGGGAGGCCTGGCATGCTGCAATCCATGGAGTCTCAAAGAGCTGGACACGACTGAGCGACTGAACTGAACTGATGAATTCAAGTATAAGTTTTTGTGTGTATGCACTTATCAAGTTTTAGTTCATGGTTTATCATGCCCCGTGGCCTACATATGACCAGATAAAGAAAATATAAATATGAAAGATAGGTTGACATGATTATTTCTTTTTAAATTTCCCTCAGACTACTTTCCTTTACTCTTAACCTCCTCCTTACTCTTACTCTCATCTCTCTCTGTAGAACAATCTAGTCAATCTCATGCATATTTCCAGATATGGCATCTGAGATGCTCACAAAGGATATTTTCCCCCACAAAGATATTCTTGAAGTGTGGAAAGGAGAGAGGTAGAGAGGGACAATGAAGTGTAGGCCAAGTTTATTATTCAATGACAATCAAAATCTCACTTAGAAACATTGTCTTAAACTTTACTGAGATAGGCTATCCACTCTAAAAAGTGTACAAGTCAATAAATTATCACACACACCCCACCATTTAGGAATTGCCTACCTTTACCAGTCCATCCTAAAGGAGACCAGTCCTGGGTGTTCATTGGAAGGACTGATGTTGAGCCTGAAACTCCAGTACTTTGGCCACCTCATGAGAAGAGTTGACTCATTGGAAAAGACCCTGGTGCTGGGAGGGATTGGGGGCAGGAGGAGAAGGGGACGACAGAGGATGAGATGGCTGGATGGCATCACTGACTTGAAGCGCCTGAGTCTGGGTGAACTCCTGGAGTTGGTGATGGACAGGGAGGCCTGGTGTGCTGCAATTCATGGGGTCACAAAGAGTTGGACATGACTGAGCGACTGAACTGAACTGAACAGAACCAAAGTAAGGATAGATGTAGACTAGCCAGAAAAATTACAGAGATAGAGTGCCCAGTGACATTTGAACTTCAGATAAACAATGATTAACTTTTTTGTATGAGTCTATTTTAGGCAATATTTGTGACAGTTTTTTTTTTTTTTTAATCCATTGTTTAGGGCTTCCCTGGTGGCTCAGTGGATAAGAATCTGCCTGCCAATGCAGGGGACATGGGTTCGATCCCTGGTCTGAGAAGATTCCACGTGCCACGGAGCAACTAAGCCAGTATACGCCACAACTACTGAGCCTGCACTCAAGAGCCCAGGAGCTGCCAACTACTGAAGACTGTGCTCCACAACAGGAAAAGCCAGTGTGGTGAGAAGCCAGTGCACCGAAACGAGAGAGCTGCCCCCACTCTCCGCAAGTAGGGAAAGCGTGTGCGCAGCCAAGAAGACCCAGCGCAGCCAAACACACATGAGTGAATAAAAATTAACTGGATGTCCCTTATCTTTCCTTGGAAAATCCCTAGAAGGGGAAATTAAAGAACATCCAATGAATATAAATGATTTTCATGACTGGGTAATGACTGAGGTTAGGTTGTAGGAAATCTCAGAATAAAATGGAATTTAGAGCTAATTTGTTGATTTAATTTACTTTGCTCTCTCCCTAGGGTTCTGTGCGACTAAGTGTTGTGTCATCTTTCTTTCTCACAATATCTCTGCGAAATACTTAGGAGTCTACACGTGGGGAAACAAAAGCAGAGGTATTTAAAGATACTCCAAGGACTCCCCTGGTGGCCCAGTGGTTAAGACTGAGCTTCCAATGCAGGGGATGCCAGTTCAGTCCTTGGTCGGAGAGCTAGGGTCCCACATGCCGTGGAGCTACTAAGCCCATACATCAACTATTCAGCCTGGGCATCACAACTAGAGAGCCCAGGCACTGCAAGGAAGACCCAGCACAGCCAGAAAATAAAAGTACATGTATATATATATATATATAAAGACATTCCAAGTGAGTTTGGAGTCACTTTAAACAAAATGTCATGAATGGTTTTTGAAAGAAAACATAGATTTTAAGAAGAAAGGTGTGGGGATGGATAATCGGGAGACTAGGATTGACATGTACACATACACCGCAATGTATAAAACAGATGACTAATAAGAACCTGCTGTAGAGCACGGGCGGAGAAGGCAATGGCACCCCACTCCAGTACTCTTGCCTGGAGAATCCCATGGATGGAGGAACCTGGTGGGCTGCAGTCCATGGCATTGCTAAGAGTCGGACACGACTGAGCGACTTCACGTTCACTTTTCACTTTCATGCACTGGAGAAGGAAACGGCAACCCACTCCAGTGTTCTTGCCTGGAGAATCCCGGGGACGGGGGAGCCTGGTGGGCTGCCGTCTATGGGGTCGCACAGGGTCGGACATGACTGGAGCGACTTAGCAGCAGCAGCAGCAGAGAACAGGGAACTCTACTGAGTACTCTGTAATGGCCTAAACGGGAAGGAAATCTGAAGAAGAGTGGATATGGGTAAATGTATAACTGATTCACTTTGCTGGACACCTAAAACTAGCACAACATTACATATCAACTATACTCCAACAGGAATTTAAAAATAAATTAGAAATATAGATTTTAGATTCATTAAACTTAAGATTATGATAAGATTCTACTGGAAGCCCTTTATGTTAATATTAGGAAAGAGGAAACTGAGATTCAGAAAACCTAAATAATTTTCTCTAAGTCGCAAAGCTCACTAATGGTAAAGTTGATACTGAAATCTCAAACACCAGACTCCCAGCCTACGGAGTTTTTCCTAATTTAAACTAAATCGTGCCCCTTCCTGCCGGGAGCCAGCGTGAAGAACTCCGCCCATGGCAAAGGTCATGAGGAAGGAGGCTTGGCATACGCAAAGGCGTGATCAAGCCTCAGGAAGTCCCCTGTTCCCCAGCATCTAACCCCAAAACCAGAGTCTGTTTTATGCTCTCCTCCACAACCGTTTTTCTTGGAGAAGGAGTAAACGTGCAGCTCCAAGGCAATAAAAATTCTTGGGCGTGACAAGAGTGTTTCAGCTTACGGACTCCACTGAAGGTTATCTAGCCCACCTGTATAGGTTCGTCCGGCCACATGTGATTGTTTACAGCCTCCCAATCTGAGAGGCACGAGATGTTTTAGACTTACTAAAGGCAAATTCTTTGGGGGAGTTAAAAATTATTAGTATAATGCGTTGGTTAGGAATTATATTGGTGAAGGGTTTTTTCATTTGTTGGGTCAATAATTGCTGCTAATTTCCTGCTCTGGGTGGGACAAGAATGTCTCAGGTCAAACCTCTCTGCTGACAGACTAGCTTGTGTGACAGGATTATCCATACTCCTGCCACATGATTGTTTACTACCTCTTAACCATAAACAGCACGGAGAATTTTGGAGTATTTTGAGAGTCTTAATTAGCATAGGGCTTTTTCTTCTTGTTGAGTCCATGATTGCCGCCAGGCCT
This sequence comes from Capra hircus, assembly GCF_001704415.2. Taxonomy (NCBI): domain Eukaryota; kingdom Metazoa; phylum Chordata; class Mammalia; order Artiodactyla; family Bovidae; genus Capra; species Capra hircus. The sequence continues at coordinate 28,285,772 of NC_030836.1, read as the reverse complement.
CCATATCCTTAGGCACCTGGGAATATATTAATCAATATATTTGGAATAAAGCAAAGGAAATAAAGTAGTTTTTGATGTTAGCAATACTAGACTTTTTGAGTTAATGGATTTTCTCTTTTGTAATAGGTCACTGTACTTTGTTATAAATCACTGTGTCCTTGCTATGTAAAAATGTAACTTTATCATATCTTAAGACTAAATAGATCTTAAGGGGAGCATTGGTGAAAAGATTTTCATTTGTTGGGCTGATGTTTGCTGCTAAATCTCCATGTTCCCTACCCTTATAATGAATATAACTAACATATAGGAGAAATAAGTATTAACCTTTAAGCATATAGGAGAAATAAGTATTAACCTTTAAGACTAATCATGTTAACCTTGGGTTAAATAAATTCCTTTCTTGATTGTAACTCACTACACCCTCACCCTATAGGAATGTAACTTTATTTGGAGGGTGGTGCCTGGTTTAAGAAAAAACACCCTTGGAAGAAATAAGTTTTTTGGTTATCAGAAAGAAAGGATCATAAAATATCAGCAGGTCTCACTCATGGCCAGAAGATGATGTACCTTTTTTCATACATTTATGTGAAGCACCTGATTTTGATAAAGGTCAGGACTGCTGACTCCCGCGTGACTCTGTATTCATCCCTATGTGTAACAAAAGGTATATAAGCAAACCCAAACATAAAGAAATCAGATCAGTTTCCAGAAAGACTGATTCCCCCATATCGCTTCTTTCTTGCTCCCGTTTTTCTGGCTGAATTCCCATCTGGAGCATGGATGCTATTCCACGTAATCCAAGTTATTCAGCCTCCTTTTCTCCACTAATCTTCCTACTACACTATCCATTTCTAATCTCTCTATATCTGTGATTAAATATGTAGTTTTCCAAAGACGCCGACTCCATCCCCACCTTCGAATCACCCTGGATCCACCGGGGCTGGACCCCGGCACCTTCCCTTTAGTTTGTGCTTCTGTGCTCAGTTGCTTCAGTTGTGTCCCACTTTTTATTACCCTATGGACTGTACCCTGCCAGGCTCCTCTGTTCATGGAATTCTCCGGGCAAGAATACTGGAGTGAGTTGCCATGCCCCTAGAGTTCTTCCCAAACCAGGGGTAGAACCTGTGTCTCCTGAATTGCAGCAGGATTGTTTACCGCTGAGCTACTGGGGAAGCCCTCCCTTTAGTTTTCCTCTCCATTAATGTTGTCTAGATAATCAGATCTGCCATAATTACACAATTATGTGAAATGTGAAACTGGGAATTCTTCTTAGATCTTCCAAGTATTAATAGTAGAGAGCTAGATTACTTAACACGGAACAAATAGTTTCCCGTTCTAAACAAGATTTCTCGAAGGGTTTGAGATTAATTTCTTTTCATATCTTTTAGCTGCAAAGAGTTGCCATGGTCGAATTTGGGGATAATCTTTCTTTTCTAATGGGAGCTTTCCTAGCTCAGCTGGTAAAGAATTTGCCTGCAATGCAGGAGACCTGGGTTGGGAAGATCCCCTGGAGAAGGGAACAGTCACCCACTCCAGTATTCTTGCCTGGAGAATTCCACGGACAGAGGAGCTGGGTGATGAGTGAGATTACTCTGATTTATACATTTTGTATTTCCAGTGTCCAGTCATTATACCCAAATGACAAAATTCTTACTTCGTAAAGAAGCTGGATTTGTTTGAATATGCAAATCTGAAAAAAAACATCAGCAGATTTTTGAATGCTCATAGATTGCCAAGCCTCACAAATCTGGTTTTACATTCATTCTATGTGGAACTAAAGCAACAGTTTTAGTACTTGGCCTCATCACCTTCTCACACATTCCAGGGATCTGATCAATATCCAAAAAAATAAAATTTTCCTTTCATAGCTCTCCAAAACTCAGTCCCAATACTGGGTCATATCAGTATTTTTTTTTAATTTTATTTAAAAATTTATTTCGGTCTGTGTATTTTATTTAAAAAATTATTTTATGTTATTTATTTACTTGGCTGTACTGGGCCTTGGTTGCAGCATGCAGGATCTTTAGGTTTCGACTTTGGAATTCTTAACTTCAGCATGTGGGATCTAGTTCCCTGACAAGGGATCCAACTGGGCCCCCTGCATTGAGAGTGCAGAATCTTAGCCACTGGACGGACCACCAGGAAAATCCTGGTGTGTGTACTTTAAAGGGAAAAATCTTTACCATCACCAATCCAGCATTCTTCTTCGACCTTGGTGTTCAATATGGTCAAATTGTCACCTTGCCGGATGTGACAACTAGAAGAGGCTGGCTTATATGACTCCTGGCTACAATGACTTTGCCAAAAAGACTAACTTAAAACTGAGGCTTTGGGGAAGAGATGGCTTCTTTGCTCGTCATTTTCACAGGGTTGAAAACACTGTTGTCATCCATGCCTTAGAGAGGATAGCTATGGCCCAGGGCAGGATTTGCAGAGTGTGCTGGGCTCTAGGGGTTTGCAGGTGAAGTGATTTTTATATGGCTAGACTGGTGCAGTAAAACGGCAAATTTTTTTGACATTTTTACTCCCTCAAGTTTATTTCTGATTTGTCTCTGAATACCAGGGCATCCTGGGGATAGCAGAAAATAGAGAAGTTCCTTGAGATTGAGGGGGTGGGAGTCAATCTTCAGGGATTTATTCAAATGATGTTCCTGAGAGGACTAGGGAGGGGCTCGTAAAGAACCAAAAGTTAACCTAAAACTGAGCCTGTGGCTCTGAACCATGTCATGAGTGGCTTTCCCTCATGACACTGCCTCCAGGCTCTTCCCTATTGTGAGGAGGTGGCAACAATAGGCCAGTCTATTCTGTCCCCATTCACCCAGGGCACATGCTGATTTGCGCTAATGAATCACTTAGTAGCCACTGAGAAAGGAAGATTAATGACCTTTATTTTATTTCATTTATTTTTGGCCGCACTGCGTCCTTGTTGCTGCTTCGCTGTGGGCTTTCTCTAGTTGCAGTGAGAAGGGCTACTCTCTGGTGCGGCGCACGGACTTCTCATTGTGGTGGCTTCTCTTGTTGCGGAGCATCAGCTGTAGGCTCATAAACGTCAGTAGTTGCGGCATGCAGGCTTTAGGGTGCAGGGACCTCAGTAGTTGTGGCTCGTGGGCTTTGGAGATCCGGCTCAGGAGTTGTGGCTCACAGACTTAGTTGCTCGGAGGCATGTGCAATCTTCCTGGACCATCCAGGGATTGAACCTGTGTCCCCTTCACTGGCAGGCATATTTTTATCCATTGTACCAATAGGGAAGTCCAGGACCTTTCTTTTTGACCACTGGAAGCTTTCCTCACATTGGGGATTTCATTTGTGTTTTCCTATTAAAATTTGTAGTTCTCCTTTCTTGAAATATCTAACTCGTTTCTAGACTAAAAAAGTTGTCATCCCATTTGCACTTACAGCATGTCCAAGGGAAATCTCATTCTTTAAGGGATGAGATTCTTCAAGATCTTAAGGGATCTCATTCTTTATTTGCCAACTAGCTCGTGTATTTTGTCTTTTTTCATCAGAAAACAGAAGTGACTATTCTGGAGTTTATCACTGTTCTTGGGTGTGATTTATTGTCAATTTTTATAATATTGCTTATTCTTTTTGAAAGTAATATAGTCTTGTTCCTGGTTTATGTGCTTTGTGGTAGGGAATAATTACTTGCTGACTGTATGGTTAGGAATGGAATTTGAATCTTGGGGAATGTTCCATTTCCCTTGTGGAAACCAATCAGGGAGTTTAATTAACCCTGGAGCTTGAGGATGGAGATGAATACAGGCTCAAACTGAATGTTGCTGTTCAAGAAGTACCAGTGATAGAAAAATCAAGTAATCTCATAATGTTAGCAGGTGTGATGACCTCATCTTTATTTGCTGGGTTGTGATAGACATAAGTTTTCAATGAAGATTTAGCAGCTCATTTCCAGAATGTTATGGAAAACTGGCTTCTTCGAGAAGAGTCCTTTTAAGGAAGATCGAAAACGATGAGTACAATACATATCGTGCTTTCACTGAATTTCTAAATTGAAAAAGCCATTTCCAGCCTTGAAAGCCATTTAAAAAAAAGGAATGGGCAGCCCTGTAAGATCCAGTTTCTCATCACGAGAGGCATCTAAGTAGAAGCTGTGTATAACATAATCTAGAAGGATATTGGTTTCTGCATCAGGTGAGTAATTAGACCAAATGAACTTTAGGTGCTCTAGTTATGCTAAGATTCTTTGATTCCATCGAGTAAATTTGGAACTAAAATAAGTTCAGTTCGGGAACTAAAATAAGACCCTAGAATGTTTTTGGTGAAATTTCAGGGGTGGTTGTTTACCCTGTACTGTCAACAATCAGTGGTTTTTACCTCTAACCCAGTCTTAATTTTACATACTTAAAAGGTGTGTGTGTCTAGGCTTTAGTCCTGCTAATTCCCTATGTAGGAAAAGCAGCACCATCCTAGCAGAATATTTACTCCTGAAAGATTTACATCAAAGGTAGTGGTTCTCAGCTGGGGCAATTTTGCAATTTTTTTTTTTTTTCAGCCCTACAAGTCCAGTCTGGAAACATTTTTGGTTGTTACAGCTAGGGCGTTGCTACTGGCATGCATTGGCCATGGATGCTGTTAAAACATCCTACAGTGCCCAGGACAGCCCCCAAGGACAACCACTCAACTCAGAATACAACAGTGCCAGGTTTGAGACCCTTGGTCTAAGTTAGGTGACCTTTGGGGCAACCCCCTGCTCTATTCTCCACTACACATAGCAATCGTGTGTGTGTGTGTGTGTGTGTGTGTGTGTGTGTGTGTGTGTTCAGTCTCTCAGTCATGTCCAAGTCCCTGACCCCATGGACTATAGCCTGTCAGGCTCCCCTGCACATGGAACCCTCCAGGCAAAAATACTGGAGTGGGGTACCACTTCCTACTCCGATAGCAATCATAGAGCTTTGCTTAAAACATTTTTTATCTTCTTTAAAGCACATATATCTTTGTCCACTGGGAGGGTCATGTATTTAGAAACTTTTAAAGCTCTAGGATGGAGAAGAAAATGGCAACCCACTCCAGTATTCTTGCCTGGGAAATCCCATGGGCAGAGATGCCTGGTGGGCTATAGTCCATGGGGTCGCAGAGTCAGACGTGATTGAATGACTAAGCACACACTGGGTATTGTATATCCTAGGGCAAAATTCCTCTCCATTTCTGGACCCGTGAAACTGATCTGCTTCCAAAATGGTGAGACAAAGGATAGACTTTCCCATTCAGAAAGGGAGAAAATGAAAGAAGAAAAGAGATTACTAGTGTAAAGCAAGTTCAAAACCCAGCAGGGCAAGTTCCACGAGGTTTCAAGGACTGAGAATAATCCTTTGAGGCTTGAAGCTCCATCCTTTTGGCCCTGCCCTCAGAGGCATTCTTCCTTTTTCTCGAAGGATAACGTTCACCTCTATCAGCCTGTTTCTTGCACGAGATTTCAGAAGTCTTAACGGTCTACCTTTACCGTGTTCCATCTCTGTGCCTCTTAGTTCAGGCTGGCAGTGTTTCTGTTGGTATAACATTCTCAGAAACGTTACATGCAATTTGATGCTTAGGAGCCATTGGACATTAGCAGCATTTTAACATTAGCAGCAAGGAGAAACCAGGCCACATCCTCCACACTTTAAACATCTCCTCAGCTAAATATCTAAGTTCATTGCTTACAAATCTACTCACCACTCAACAGCAAAAGTCATTCCAGCCAAGCTTTCTGCCACTTTCTAACCAGGTTGCCTTTTGTCCAGTTTCTAACAATGTGTTCCTCATTTCCGTCTGAGACCATAATTACGAGAAGCACTTTACCATTCATATTTTTAGCAACATTCTGCTCATGACAATACAGGTACTCTCTATGATGACAGAAGCTTTCTCTATAATTCATCTTTTTCTTTTTTCTTGAGCATTTGCCAGAATTGCCCTTTAACTCATATTTCTACCAACAATGTCTTCAAGGCAACCTAGGCTTTTTCTATTATGTGTCTCAAAGTTCTTCTAGTTTCTATCTTTTTCCCAATTCCAAAGCCATTTCCACATTAAATTCTTTTGTTTTAAGCTGCACTGTGCAGCATGTGGGGTATCAGTTCACCATCAGTGATAGAACCCATCCTCCATGCATTAGAAACTCAGAGTCTTCACCACTGGACCACCAGGGACAGTGTGTGTTAGCCTCTCAGTTATGTCCGACTCTTTGCGACCCCATAGACTGTAACCCTCTAGGCTCCTCCGTCCATGGGATTCTCCAGGCAAGAATACTGGAGTGGGTTGCCATGACCTCCTCCAGGGATCTTCCCAACCGCGGGATTGAACCCAGGTCTCCTGCATTGCAGGCAGATTCTTTACCGTCTGAGCCACCAGGGAAGCCCAGATCATCAAGGAAGTCCTAAATATTTGTTACAGGAGCACTCCACCACCAAAGTCTGTGTTAGTTCCCTAGCATTGCTATAACAAATTACCACAAACTGATGGCTTAAAACAGGAGAAATTTACAGTCTCATGGTGCTGGAGACTAGAAGTCCAAAATCAAGGTGTCAGCAGGGCCATGCACCCTATGCAGGTTCTGGGAAAGAATGTTTCCTTTCCTCTTCTTGGCTTCCTGTGGCTCCTGGCATTCTTTGGTGTCCTTTGGCTGGTAGTTGTATCACCCCAATCTCTGCCTCCATCATCACGTAGCTTCTTTCCCATTTCTCTGTGTCCTTTCTTCTTATGAGGATATCAGTCATTGTATTTCAGTCCAGTTCAGTCGCTCAGTCGTGTCTGAGTCTTTGCAACCTCATGAACTATAGCATGCCAGGCCTCGCTGTCCATCACCAACTCCTGGACCCTAGCCAAACTCATGTCCATTGAGTTGATGATGCCATCCAACCATCTCATCCTCTGTTGTCCCCTTCTTCTCCTGCCCTCAATCTTTCCCAACATCAGGGTCTTTTCAAATGAGTCAGCTCTTCGCATCTGGTGGCCAAATTATTGGAGTTTCAGCTTCAATATCAGTCCTTCCAATGAACACCCAGGACTGATCTTCTTTAGGATGGACTGGTTGGATCCCCTTGCATTTAGGACCACCCTAATCCACTATACCCTCTTTTTTGCTAACTCTATCTGCAAAGATCCTGTTTCCAAAAAGGTCACATTCTGAGGTTCTAGGTGGATACAGATTTGAGGAAAGACAGTTTTCAACCACTACTGGTTCCAAGTAGCAGAGTTTGGAAATCGACAGACTAAATTCTGCACCTCTTGAAGACAGGCCTGAAGTTTTACCTCCCCAACGTCTAGCACAGGTCATAGAACAGTATTTTTAAAATGTTGCCTGAAAAGTGTACGCCTATGTTCAACAGCTGAAAGGCAGAAACAACCCAGGTGTCCATAGGAGAAAGAATGGATGGGTCTGACTCTTTCATGACCCCATAGACTGTATAGCCCAGCAGGCTCCTCCCTCCATGGGATTCTCTAGGCAAGAATACAGGCGTGGGTTGCCATTTTCTCCTCCAGGGGATCTCCCCAACCCAGGGATGGAACTCGCGTCTCCTGCCTGAGTATTTTACATTGGTAGGTGGATTCTTTACCACTTGAGCCACCTGGGAAGTTTGTTTTATGTACATTCAATGGAATATCACTCAGCCTTAAATGGAAATAGAATGCTTCCACATGATATAACACGGATATACCTTGATAGCCTTATGCTAAGGAAAATAAGACAGACACAAAAGGACAAACGATTCCACTGACAAGAGGTACTTAGAACAGCCAAATTCATTGAGACAGTAAAATGGTGGTTACCAGGGGCTGCAGAGAAGGACTGAGGAGTTAATGTTTAACTGGTACAGAGTTTCTGTGTGGGACCCACGAAAAAGTCCTGCAGATGGATAGCGGAAATGTTTGCAGCTTTCTTGGGCTGAAGCCAGCCCCTAACCCTGCATCTTTGGGTGCTAAAACCGTTTATTACTTTTGAAACCTTGAGTGGGTTGTAGGCATGCCTCAGCTTGCTCACGCCAGTCTCCAGCAGAATAAAACGGGGAGTCCAGAAAGTCCAGGGAGGTCTTTGAGTGTGTCTGCGGGCATCCGCCTGCGCACCCCGCCCATCCATTCGGCCACCCGCCTACGCTTTCATGATGAAGCTACAGTGCCCGGCCCTCCCAAAGAGAAACCCACACTGGGAGTTACTGCAAGTACGCATCTTGAGCTTCTGAATATTCATAAGCGAAGCAGAAAGGCCAGCGCTGAAGGGTAGTGGGGGAGGAAAGAGAAATAGTAGTCATAAATATTCATAAAGGCAAGCCACACGCACCAAGGAAAGCAAGGAATGTTAACGAGAAGATGACGTCCGGGTCCTGCGCGTGCCCGCTGTGCGGGTGCCCGGCGCGCGCCCCCCTCCTTCCCGGAGCCCGGGCACGAGCGCGGGGAGGGGGCGGAGGGGGGCGGAGTGGAGGAGGGGAGCCGAGAGCCGGGCGCCGGCGGAGCTGCCGGGGGAGCGCTGTGTGGCTCACCGCTGCCGCTGCCGCTGCGCTCCGGCCGCTCGCCGCGGCCCTTGGATGGGGGTGTCCAGCTGAGCCCCGCGATCCGCCTCCCTCTGCCAGGACCCGCACAGGTGCCGTCGCGGGGGGCGACCTTTAGTCCGGACCGACCCACTGCCGTGGGTGGGGGGTGGACCGGGTTGGTGAAGGAGGCCCCGCGCGACTTGGGATGCTCCGGTGGGCAGGGCTGGGGGCACCGAGTCTCCGCACCCCGTCCTGTCCCATCCTGGAATCGGAAAGGGAGAGCCCGAGGGCCGTCGCCCTCCTGCCCAGCCCTTCGCGGGAGAGCAGGGTGGGCTGCCGTGCCCGGGGGCCGAGGGATTTGGGAAGACCCTCATTTTGAGCATCCTCAGAGCCGCGGCCCGCCAGCCAGGCGCGCGCGTGTGTGTGGCCGGAGGCTGCCTGGTTTGGGGGCTGGGGGCAGCAGGGGACGCTGCCGGGTGGTGCTGGAGCAGTGGGTCGGTACCTCCTCCCAGGACCGTCATCTGGTCCGGCTCCCTTACACGCCCCAGCATCTTCCATGCCTCTAAGAACCTGGCCCTCAGCCCGCCCGCGCCCCTCCCTGGGATGCCGAGCCTTTCCCCAGGACCGTGCATTCCTGCAGTGTCAGAACCACTGGCAGCTGCCGCAGACGCTGGGGAGCGATTGTTTTACCACAGCAGGTCGGAGAAAGGACGAGTGTGATGCTGCTGGGGACGCACTGCGCTCCTGTGGGCCCAGGGCCTCTGGGGGCTGGGGGCGCATCCGACAGAGCCCCCCCTGGGGCCTATCACCGCCCTCTCTTCTGTCTTGCCCGTCCCTTCCCTCCTCGCAGCGACACCACCTCCTGACCCCTCTCCGTCCCCCGCGTCCGGGTCTGGTTGGGCCGAAAGGGCCGTGGCCGTGGAGTATGTGTGCGGCCTGCGTGGGGTGAGCCCTGCTTCCTCGGAGCACCAGGCTTTGTGCTGCTTGGAGGGGCCTTTCTTTACCCCGGCAGCCTGGGGGAGGGGATGTGGGATGAGGGTGGATGGAGCAGCAGGAGGGAGAAGGGGGGAAGCAGAACTACAAAGAGGTTGCTGACTTCTATGCGGTGAAATACTCTCAGTCCGAAGGTGCGGCTTGGCACTGGGGTTTGCTGAGGAGCAGTGGGGAAACCGAAGGTGGGTCAGTGGACCGTCAGCTTCCGGGATGGTTTGGAGGGCGGTGGGCACATAGAATCATTTGATCTCTGGGGCAAGTAGTGGGAAGAAGGGGAGATGGAGTGGGGCCTGTGTGGAGATGCGGAGGCCCGGCAGGGGGAGGCATGGTGAATTCTTTGCTGCTCAGCTCAGCAGAGCAGGCACTGGGAAACCGGTACCCGCAGCCTGAGCTGCGGCGACCGTGTATCATTGTGCTGCACGAGAGGCTTGTGTGTTTCCTACTGGGTCTCTGTTAAGCTCGGCTCGGTCCTTGCTTTTCCAAATTACACCATCTCTTAGGAGCCTAAATAAACGGAATAGGACATGAGCAAACTGTAGTTTGCTCTCTCGTTCTATGATAAAGAGAAAAAGACAAGACCACCCTCCTATGATTCCTTTTTTTCTGCCATTCTTCACTTTTATTTTTCCTCAAGTTGATTTTGGAAGTACAGAGAAGGAGGATAAATGCTCAACTGAATTCACCCCAGCTTTAAGGGAAGGAAGCTTCTGAAATGAGCTGTGACTGAAGACAGGCATGAGCTTGCCAAGATACAAGAATAGGACATCTCATTTGGGGGCAGAGGCACCCCGCTAAGAGAGAAGAGGAAAAGGAGGAGAGAAGGGGCACCGTTTAAGAAGGACGGCCAGCCCCAACTCCTTGAAGCTGAGGTGGGCCAGATGCTTGCCTCTCACCTCCTCTGCCACAGCCTGGGCTCTTTCTGCAAAATCTGGGCTCAGTTTGGGTGTCAAGTGCTTTCAATTTTAGCTTTATCCGCAGCTGGTCAATCATGCAGACCTTCTCCGCGCTTGGGGAGTGAGTGAGTTGATGAAAAGAAATCAGACTATATTGTGAGTTTCCCAGTGATCATGTTTCTGAACTCCAGAGTGAGTGGTGATATCCATTTCTTCTTTTATAATCTTCTAGGTGAATCCATTTTCTCTAAAGCCTGTGCTGAGGACAGGTGCTTTCAGAATAATCTTCCTTGTTGCCATCACTCAAAACTCAATTGTAGTCTTAGATTCCGATTGGATTGCCCTCTTGTTACTGGTTGATGGGATAGATTCTGTTGATTGCAGTCAGCATCCTCCTTGGTATACCTTCTCATGCCAGCTCCCTTGTCCCCTCTAGGAAGAGTACAGATTTAAAGGAAGTGTGAATATTTGGAATACAAGCTGGTTAGCTTTCATGTCTTGCTGAAATGGAACCAGTGATCTGAGAGGCTTTGACCACATGAATTGAAAATAGCAGGAGTGCCTTAGTAAAAAGCATGGTAACATTCATTCAGCGATAGTTCTCTCTTTTGATAAGCATTTTGAAGCATCACACAGGGAATATCTTGGCAAGGATAGTTTTTCTTACTTGAAGCACTGTCACCTCACATTTTCATGTAACTATCTTTGCTTTCCTAATATTATTGACATTTTTGGACACTTCATGTATTCCATACATTATGCTTAACACTTCAAAGATTGTCTCATTTACTGCACAAAGAAGCCTCCAATATAAGTACTATTGTAAATCCCATTTTACAGATGAGAAAATGAAGTCAAACAGGTTTATAATTTGCCCAGAGTCTCAAAGCTGGGAAGTGATAGGACCAGGATGGGAACCTGGGGCTCTCTCAATACAAATCTCTCGTCTGTAAACCTTTCCTTAATTTCTGTCACACTGAGTGATCTTTTCTAAACTCACTCTTTTGGCACTCAGGGATTCCTAATCGTTTTTGTGCGATGAGCCACTTTAGCATTGTAGAGGAGCCCTTTGGGATCTTTCTCAGAATATGATTTTATCTCCTTTTTTTTTTTTTTTGGCCACATTGAGAAGCATGTGGAATCTTAGTGGCCCAACCAGGGATCAAAACTGTGCCCCCGGTAGTGGAAACTCACAGTCTTACCCACTGGACCACCAGAGAATTCCCTGAAATATGCTTTTAAATGCAAAAAAAAGAAATGTGGTATATTCAAAGAACCCTCAGGAGTCTGTTGACCATAGGTGAGGAACCTCTAACTGGCAATTAGTTGTGTATTGCTTAATAGTTGGGGTGTCTGATATGGTAGCCACTAGCCATATGTGGCTGGTGGACACTTGAAATTTGACTGATCCAAATAGAGACATAATGTGAATGTAAAATGCACACTATATTTTGAAGACTTAGTATGAAAAAACAGTGACAAATGTCTCAATATTTAAAAATTTGGATTAGATATTGAAATGGTAATATTTGGGATATATTGGATTAAACTATATTATTAAAATATACAGTTAAATTATTAATTATGTTAATATGTTATTAAAAGTGACTTCCAAAAGTATTAGCTCTATAGCAACACTTTTTTTTCAACACTTTCTTTTTAACAGTTGAGGAAATCAAGACCTACAGTACTTCTCATTCAGTCAGGCATTGGCAGGTCTGTTGACTCTTGACCCTGTGTTCTTCCTAAGCTGTCATACTGCTTTTGTATCTTTTTGTATTTTGAGGTCTTATCACATTGGCTTTGCAAACTATAAATACTCAGAATGTGTTTTGTTGAGATGTGGTGGTAACTGACTCAATCCCAGTAAAATCCCCGGAAGGACTGTCCAGGTCCTTACCTGGCATGCCATCTGCCTTGCTTATGTAGAATTTTAGTTTTAAAGGTAGGGGTGCAGGATGGTTTTTGCTCTCTGTTTGCTTCTCCTTGGGTAGTGGTTCCAATTTAAGCATCTGGCTGGATCAGTCATCACACAGATAAGAGATAGAAGTTTGGTTGCCTTGCTGTGTTCCAGGGAAGGAAACGAAGTAGGTAGAGAAGGGCATGGTAGACAATGAGCTTGTGTTGCCTGCAGTGGAAAATGAAAACTCTGTGAGGGGGACGGAAGATCATTTGTCAGTGAGCACACATTGATTGATTGCCTCCCCGCAGGCCGTGTGTGCTAGAAACCGTGGAGGGTATCCAGAGGATGTCCGTGTCCTCGAGGAATTTAAATTAAAATTGGGGAAGGGCTTGGTTGTATACATACAGATGGATAAATCACAGCTGAAGGCCCGGAGCTATTGGGAAATGAAGGGAGGCCTGAATGTACAGCCTTCTGGGGTGCAGTGCCCCAGGTTGCTGTGGAGTCTGGCTTTGGAGGACATGGGTCATTGGGTCTCTCTCTTACAGGTCACTAATCCACTCTTCTAGTTACAGACATAAGCTGTGTGTCTGGAAAAAACTCAGGTGCTCGTATGAAAGTCTGTATTAGTACTCTATTAGTCCACCGTTTATTGATGAGAGTAGTAACACCCAGGTCCATGAAGCCCTGTCCAAAACCCCTGGGGCCAGGCATGTTTCAGAACTGAGATGATCTCAGGGTTTGGAATTTAGTAATAGGGTGCACAGTCTGCATATCATCCCCTGGGGGCTGGGGCAGCCATCTCTATAATTTAAAAATAAAAATAAAAATTTCTGCAGCATAATACACTAAATGGGATACATTAAAACCATAAACAGCTCTATAAGCATATATATCAGGTTTAGTTGGCAAATGAGTTTAGGTCATGGCAGGTTTTGCCACCAAGTAAGTAATGGAAAACTTCCAGGTTATTTGCTTTGGCTGTGCTGTACCACATGTAGGATCTTAGTTCCCTGACCAGGAATCAAACCCATTCCCCCTGCGTTGGAAGTGTGGAGTCTCAACTACTGGGCCACCAGGGAAGTTCCTTTTCAATATTTATTAAAAATTTTAAAAATTGTTTATTTGGCTGTGCCGGGTCTTAGTTGCAGCATGCAGGATCTTTAGTTGCAGCGCGCAGACCCTTAGTTTTGACATGTGGGATCTAGATCCCAGGGATCAAACCACAGCCTCCTGCCTTGGGAGTACATGCAGTCTTAGCCACTGGACCAGCAGGGCAGTCCCACAAACCTCCCAGTTTCGAGAGCACATGGTTAAGGATGTGCTGTGTTAATCATCACCATCACAATACAAAGAACATAAATTGAACAACATCATCGTTTATTATCTCCCAGGCACTCTTCTAGGCACTCCTTTAACCTTTAGGACAGCCCTTTGAGGTAGGTCCTGCTATTATTTCTGTCTTAAGGAGAATAAAAGAGGATCAGAGAGAAGTTAAATTACTGCTGCGATCGCCGCTGGGCAGGAGCTAAGGAGTGAGCCGATGCACGCCTCGGCAGCCTGGTCTAGGGGGCCTGCCTCTTTAATCTTTGTTAAAGTTAGGCTTTGTTTTGGGGGGCAGGGAATGGGAAGCAGGTGTGTCTCAAAAATGCATGCTTATTAAGTTACCATTATTCACACTGATAATGACATTCGCACTCCTTAAGGGTATAACAGTGAGGAAGCACAGACAATGGAGCCAGTAAAGCAAGGTCTTTGTTTTTAGGGGCTGAGAGTAATGAGTGATTATGTAATAAGTGATTGTGGCTCCTCAACAGAGCTGGCATAAAAGCCCAGTCCAAACTCAAATAACCGTGTCTATTTCTTCCAGATAAACGAATCCTGAACGTTGCAGTTTTCTGATTGCTGTGCAAGGATGGAGGCCCCACTGGTGAGTTTGGATGAAGAATTTGAGGACCTTCGGCCCTGCTGCTCGGAAGACCCCGAGGAGAAGCCCCGGTGTTTCTACGGCTCTTCTCCCCACCATCTCGAGGACCCCTCCCTATCTGAGCTGGAGAATTTTTCTTCTGAAATCATCAGCTTCAAGTCCATGGAGGACCTGGTGAATGAATTTGATGAGAAGCTCAACGTCTGCTTCCGGAACTACAACGCCAAGACCGAGAACCTCGCTCCCGTGAAGAACCAGTTCCAGATTCAAGAGGAGGAGGAGACCCTGCAGGATGAGGAGTAAGGCGTCTCAGTTGTTCCCTGTTGTCTCAGATTAGAGCCCTGGCGTCCGGGGCTCCTTGACATAGAATGAGTTTCTATCCTTGGGTTTATGGTGTATTACTTATATTTTTGTATCAGTGAGACTGCACCCTGGAAACTGCTAACCTTGTTTCATTATATCCCTTTACAGTCGTCACCTGTAGAGTTTTCTTAAGTTGAAACCGCAAAGGAATAAAGTATTTTTAGGAAAGAGATTTCCCTAGATACAAAATCAAAATTCAGGAGCATGGGAAATTTGGGGGTCTATTTTCAGCTTGCTTTATATCGTAACAATCCATCCAGATATTAGAGATAAGGGCAAGAAAAAAAAATGAACTAAGAGGAATTATGTTGTTGAAACAATTTTCTTTACAAAACACCGAAACTGTGAAAATCTCCAAGTTGTTTACACCCCCTCAGAACTGGAAAGATTATCTGCAAAAGTTAAGTCCAAATAAGAAAGCATGAACATTGAACCAAGAGATTGGGGACTTACCCTGGACAAAACAAAAATGATAAGCAGGTGAAATGGCTTTTGAGTATTCCCTGTGTCACTTAATAGACACCTTCTGGGGTCTTAACAGAAGTCAGGAACAGAGATTTGAAAAAAGTGCTGTTCAAGGAGGGACTAGCAAGAGGAGAGGGTGTTCGTTGTATGAATTAAAGGTATTTGGGATATTTAGTAAAAATAGGCATAAATTCCCCATAGGGATAAAATATGCATCAACTATTCTTTAGGGATCACACAGGAAATGTCGAGTAGTTGGTAGTGGAAATTTCAGTCAAAAGAGCAACTGCACTTTTGGTTTCTCTTTTTTATGTACTTGGGTGGGAAAAGTTGCCCATAAGTAGGTGGGGGAAGAAGACCCCTTCTACAGCAGGGGTACGGGCTGTGGACTGGTACCTCTTGTCAGATCAGCGGTGGTATTAGATTAGAAATAAAGTACACAGGAAATGAAATGCGTTTGTCATCCCCAAACCATCTTCCCTACTCTCGGTCTGTGGAAAAATTGTCTTGTACAAAATTGGTCCCTGGTGCCAAAAAGACTGGGAACCTCTGCACTACAAGATTGAACCCGATTATATTTGGCAGATAGTTGCTTATCTGAAAACTACTGAGACCGTATCTCTGTGAATATTAGGGCTGTCTGTCTGTCTGTCTGCCTGTCTGCCTTACTCGTTATTCTGTCTCCAGTATCTGACACAGTGCGTGGTATGTAGTAAGTGATCAAATCATGTTTTTTGAGTGAATATTGAATGACCTGGATGAGCAATAATAGCTAGCCTCATAGGTACACATAATGCATTTCCTCCTCTTCTTTTTAATTAATGCTAGCCTGAAGGTACGATCACAGAGGACATTTCACTCTGGTGACCAATACTGTGACTGTGGGCTATGTGTTTCAATTCAATTTTAAGTTTCAAGCTGATTTTTTAGATTTGGAGCCTGTTACAATTTGCTCAGCTCCTCGAGGTCAAAGAAGAATGTTTCTGGGGCTTTATTGTAATACAGAGCTTCTTTGACCATAGTTCACTGCAGCACGCAATGGACTAGAAACACTGCGCTGTCATTTTTACACTCTCCCTAACTCACTGTGTGACCTTGGGCTCATCGCTTAACTCTAGTTGAATGTGATGGTGCTCATCTTTGGAACCTTTGGAGCTCAGTTTCGATGAGGCAGGGCTAAGGACTGGCTAAGAGCCTCATTTCTCACCTCACCCAGGCTGTGCTCTGAAAATTCCTTTTGCTTCCAACAGATCATGTCTCCTTGTCTAAACCACCCTCTGCCTCATTAAGGACAGAGGTTCAACAACCAGGTTCTTACCCTTTTCTAGCACATTAGCAGAGGCCGCTCAATGTTAATTACCGTCACATGGGATTATTGGTCTTATCCTGATTTCTCTGACTTGCCTGCCTCATTGACTGCTCAGCTAAATGACTGAAAGCTGAATAATTCTTTGCAGGTAAAATATGATGTGGGGATAGTGTGGTGCGAAGAATCTGGGGAGAGAAATCGTAATACTGTGCTTTCTGGGCATTCAGCATGTGTTTCGTACATATCTAAAGCTTTACTGCTTAAAAATTTGAATCAAATTACACACTTTGTTTTATAGACACCCATCCAGCTGCTTCAACTGTAATATTATGATGGGGTAAAGGAAAAAGATAATTTAATATCTAACCTGGTTAATAGTCTCCTGAGCCCAGCTCTCTTGTTCTAATAAACTTGCTAGGATTTGGTAGTTAGAGGTTTCATCTGCCAATGAATTGCAAGTGTTTTGAATGGGTTAGAACTACATAATGGAAGCTTCAAACAAAAACAATGAAATTCTTGGCCAAAGTAATCTCCTGAAAGATAGCACAGATCAGAAAGCAAGGGGAGTGATTCCCTTTGAAGTTTTGATTTTTTTTTTCTCTTCTTGTTCTTGGCCCTACCATGTGGCAGGTGGGATTTTATTTCCTCGACTAAGAATCAAAACTGGACCCCCTGCATTAGACGCACAGAGCCTTAACCACTGGATGGTCAGAGAAATCCTGAAGTTTTCATTTGTAACTATTTGGCTCAAAGAGAATTGGCTGAGATATCAACTTATCTCTGCCTTGTCAGGGCAGGGAAGTCATTAAGAGAGAGTCAATCTGTATGAAAATATCTTTTCAGTTTTTTAAATTTAGAAAATATTCCAGAATCTCTTCTCTGCATATGTAGACTCACCCTTTCTTTGTCATAAGAGATCCAACCTGGAGGCCTACTGAGTGGGAATGGTCAGCCTTCACCCCACTTCCTACCTTTCTGGGTTTTCCTGTCTGTCCTCCCTAGTGACAGAGGGGCCAAATATATGAGAACACTGAGTTTCCTGTTCCTCTGATAGAATTACTGAGTTAAAGGTCATGTTAAAACTCAAGTTCCCATGATAAATAAACAGATTGTAGTCAGCCATGCTTTAAGTTGAAGACAAGTAAATCCTAATCAGATAGGGAAAGTCGACAGATAGCTGTGGTTTTTAGAAAAGTTAATTCTCTTCTTAGAGGTTCCGTTTCCCCATATGGAAAGCAGACATAGCGTAGATTCTATTGAAGCATTTGAAAGAATCTAAAAAGTTGTTCAAAGTCATTGGTGTGTTAATAATTCATAATTCATAAGCGTTAACAGCAAAATTGTGCTCATGTTAACACACATCTAAGTGTGGCCTGACTTGAAACCAACAAAACAATGGATGAGGGCAGTAGCCAGCCTAAGAGATGTTACCAAGCTGGAATGCTAATGAGCCCTTTAACCTCATAGTGTCAGGAATATGTATATAGGTGTGTGTCTGTGCAGCAGGATTGATGTAACCTTGATGGCTATGTTGCCAGTTCCAGACCCAGATATTAGTATACACGTCTTGTCCAACTTCCCTTCTGGCTCAGCTGGTAAAGAATCTGCCTGCAATGTGGGAGACCTGGGTTCGATCTCTGGGTTGGGAAGATCCCCTGGAGTCAGAAAAGGCTCCCCACTCCAGTATTCTGGCCTGGAGAATTCCATGGACTGTATAGTCCATGGGGTTACAAACAGCTGGACACGACTGAGTGAACTTCACGTTCATTTGTCCAATGAATTCTGTTCGGTTTGCTCATCCTCTGCTAGCATCTTTTTCCAAATCCCTAGCCCTCCCCAGTAAAAGACGGTTTTGTCATTTCTGCAGGTATATGTGTGTGCTCAGTCAGTAAGTTGTGTCCTGCTCTTTTGCCCTTGACTCTTTGTAGCCCTTCAGCCTTCTCTGTCCATGGGATTTCCCAGGCAAGAATACTGGAGCAGGTTACCATTCCCTTCTCCAGGGAATCTTCCCTACCCAGGGATTGAACCCAAGTCTCCTGCAACCATATAAGCCCAAGGTATAAAATATGCACTTGAAAAGGCATTTCTATTATTATAGGGACTGAGGAAAAGTGGCAGTAGTGGTAAAGAGCCTGCCTGCCAGTTCAAGAGACATAAGAAAGAAGAGTTCAATCCCTGGGTCGGGAAGATCCCCTGTAGTAGGAAATGGCAATCCACTCCCGTATTCTTGCTTGGAGAATTCCATAGACATGGGAGCCTGATGGGCTGCAGTCCATGGGCTGCAAAGAGTCGGACACGACTGAGACAACTGAGCGTGCATGAGGGAACAAACTGGATTTCAGGTGTCATGACAGCAGAATGACAAGAATTGAGGGAACTTGTTTAATCTTAGTTTTTTTGATGAAAGATAATAGTGGATAGCTTTCAAAGTCTCCTTTCCCTAAGATAAGTGTAAATAGGAGGATGCGTCTCAGGAAGTGGAATTTTACAGTCCACCCAGGGTACTTCTGACAGGGAATACATCTCTTCCCAAGGATCCGGCTTAGGATAGGATGGACAACCTCTCTGGGGACAAAAGTCTAACCCATTCTCTCCCTCCGGAAAGCTTTGAATTTTCCCCTCCCAGGCCTCTCTTCGTTCCCGGGACCGCATGCCTGCCAGGGTGCCTGCCTTTGCCTTCCATTTAACCTTCCCCGGGCTGGAGATCTAAACAGAAAGCAGGCGTGTACCCCTGCTGACCTTGCCATTTCTCCTTTCATAGATTGGTGAAAGCACCATGTCCAGAATAATGCAGTTATAGACCTTTCACATAGAGGCGGCTGCTGCCCTGCTGTTCTCGGTTGTGATTTTTAACTTGGCATATGTTCTGATGCTCACGAGAATCATACAATTTATAAAGAATTGGAATAGTCGAGTGGGTAGGAATATAGGCTGTATAACTGTGTTGCCTGGGTTCATATCCTACCTCTGTTATTACTGTGTGAATTTAGATTAGTTAATTAACTTCTCTGTGTTTCAGTGTTTTTCCCCTCCGCATCTGTTTACAGTGTGGCTGTGAGGAATGAGTGAATTGATCCACATAGAGAGTTTAGGATAGTACCTGGCTTGTGTTTGGTAATTGCCTAGTAAGGTTGGCTGCTATGGTTATTATTGTTAAACGAGCACTGAATGAATACGGGAAGGGGTGCAAATGATGACAAGGAGTCATTCTATTAAGGGTTGCTTATGAACCTCAAAGGATAAAAAATCCATCTCTGAGAAAGGAAGGAGAAAACTTGAAAGAGAACAAGGATGGCTTGAAATCCCAAGGAGACAGAGTTTTAGGGAATTGTCACTAAAAGTCTAGAACTCGAAGATGAAATCCAGGGTCTGGCAGTGAAGGCTCAGGTGAGAAAAGTTGCTGCCCTAAATGACTTTAGAGCACCTTCATGTGTCACTTTAAAGATGCAGACAGTTTCAAGGTCATTGGAAAGTGTGTAGTCCCCCATTCAAGGTCCCAGCTTCCACCCTATCCAGGAGAGGCACTGCCTGTTTTGGGCTTTGCTGAATCAGTTTTCCAGGCACTTGCTGCAGGGTCAGGCTTCAAGGTCAGTGCCTGCATGCATGCCGTTCATTCTGAGTGTTACGCTGTGATGCAGAGGATTTGTCCGTTGATCTTCCTGGTGGGTGTGGTGCCAGGACTTTTGTCTTGGAGGCAGCAAATCATGTTTGCTCCTTGGTGTTAGAATGCTAACAAGACTTGGATTTAGAATTAGGCTGGATTAATGACGGTCTAATAGTGCTTGGTGGAGGCTGGATTATGGCCCATGTTTAAGATGTAGACTCTCAGTCCTGCTGAATGAGTGTCTAATGAACACTTGATGAGCTCTGTGCAAGTGCCTCCTTATAATTGTAGGGGAAAAATGAATCAGTGGAGAGCCAAAGCAGTGCCACTGAATCGATTTTCTTGATTGCTTTTGTTTCATCACCAAATTGTAAGCATTGTACACTAGGAAAATCTCCCTGTTTATATACTTGTATATTATACATTCCATGTTTTATATATGTTAAAAAGTCATTTTATGTATCTGATTTCAAGTGTCTATGCTCTGACATACATATATACACACATAGTTAGTTAAGTCGCTCAGTCGTGTCCTACTCTTTGTGACCCCATGGACTGTAGCCCACCAGGCTCCTCCGTCCATGGGATTCTCCAGGCAAGAATATCCATCTACTTGTATATATATCTATATACTTGCTATATATATATATAAAATGTACACTTATCTTTTCAGCATCTTAAACCATACTTGGCCATGTTTTGGATTTGATCCATATGTGTACATATTTGCTTATTTTTAAGTGGCTATTTCCTTATATTAGTATATCTAAATAAAATATCCCTTCTTGTACTTGTTTCACAGGTATCAGTCCTGTTTGATGTGTACAGGCATCTGAAGGAGATTGCATCGAGCCCTCATTATTTCATTACTTTGTATTAACTCAAGTGCTGCTGACTTCCATGGAGAGCATTGTTTTAGGAGCTTGGTTTACTGATTTACATGAACTCTTGCTGTTAACTGATTTATTTTCCTGTGTGTGAAAGTTTGGGACTTCAGGATTTCCCCCAACCCCCTTCCCACTTTTTTCCCCAAGAAAACCTTTCTGAAATAATGAGTTAAACAAAAAGAATTGTCGAATATCCTTTTTTATAATGTACCTATCAGAATATTTTTAAAAGTGTAATAAAGGGGACCCCATCTCCCCCCACTAAAAACTAATTGCGTAGGCACTGGAGTGTTTGATTCCTTTCATATATTTTCCTTAGAGTCTCTGGGATGGAGACAGGGCACCTTAAACTCTGCATGCCTAGAGGTCAGGGCTATGCCATCCTGGGATCCCTGGAACATTCTGGGTAATAAGAAACTTAATAACATTGGCATCATCCCCCTGCCTCCATTAGGCGTCAAGGAGTTAATTCCTGACTGTTTGGATTGTAGGCATCTGAAACTGAAATACAGTTAAACCTTGAACAACATGGGGGATTAGCGGTGCCCACCCCTTATGAAGTGGATTTTTCTGCTATTTCTGCCTCAGAAACAAAGGAATTGATAAATGACAAGGGCAGGAAGCTGAAACAGTTTGAAGAGAATCAGGGCTCAAACCCTAGTTCTTTTGATTCCACATATTGTGATCTCTAAACTAACACAAACTTTCCCCCGTACTTTTAGTTAATATAAAGATTTGTGAAATGAAAATATTGGTACTACAATAGTCCTTGGAAGAATATCCACGTGTAAGTGGATGCTCACAGTTTAAACTCGTGTTGTTCAAGGGTCAGCTGTATCAATAAACCAGACGATGACCCTGTTCTTAATGAGATTCAGCCAGAAAATCTGCCCAGATCAGTCTCTCTCTCTCTTCCTCCCTCTTCTGCTCAGTCTTCTCTGTCCATAAGAAAGGAAACATGGGCATTTCTTAGATTCATGGGATAGGAGTCATTTGGTCGAGGGGCAGATTTAGTTCTCGAGTAGTTTCTTTATTGCCAGCGGTGTTTTAATTGTAGACGCTACCATGGGTATCTCAATGGTGAGAAATTCCTCTTTTTTTTTTTTTGGCCCTGAAGTTCCTGGCTGGGGTCCATTCTCTTGGCTCCTTCTCTCCTGGTAGTGCCTGAAATTCAGTTTTTAAGCTGCTTCACTCCTCCATGCTGGAAGGCAGATGATCTCAGCCTGGCACGCACAGAAGCCTCTCTCCTCCCCCGGCCTAGCTCTTCCTTCCTCCAGGCGGGGCCAGGCCACAGATGTGCGCTAATGAGAGCTTCTCTTTGTTTACAGGGTTTGGGATGCTCTGACAGACAATTACATCCCTTCACTCTCAGAAGACTGGAGGGACCCAAACATGGAGGCTCTAAATGGCAACAACTCTGACACCGAGGTACCTCTGGGGCCCCTAACTTAACAGGGCTTGAGGAGCTGTGGATTCCAGTTTAAAAAAAAAAAAAAAAGCATCCAGTAACTCAGCAGTCTTCCCCATTATGTAACGAAGCTCAGCATCATTGCTGGGAAGGCAGGGATTGTGGAGGAAGTGAAAAGTAAGATGCAGGAGGACATCCAGGGTATATGAGGTGAATGGAATGATTGTAAAATAGTGTAAATGCAGGTCACTTCTGTTGCTCATCTTTGCCCTACAATGTGCAGAATTAGGTGATCTGAAGTAAGACAGGAGGGTGAATATCACAGGCTTCTTTTGTGTTCAAACAATGATGGTTAAAAAAAAAAATCAGGGTTTTCCATCTAAAATGAGCAGTTCAGTCCATCAAAAAAAGAGTATTGACAACATGCATGGCTGAATTCCTCTGCTGTCCACCTGAAACTGTCACAACATTGTTAATCGACTATACTCCTGTATAAAATAAAAAGTTAAAAAAAGCAGTATTGACAGGCTTGTGACAAGCTCAGGGCCTGGCTAATGGCCATAGTTGGGGCCCAGATAATAAAGAGGTTGTCATGCAATAGAGAGCAATTCTTTTTTTTTTTTTTCCATATATTTTTTGTTGGCATATAATCGCTTTACAATGTTGTGTTAGTTTCTGCTGCACAGCAGAATGAATCAACTATATGTATATATATCCCTTCCCTCTTGGGCCTCCCTCCCAGCCCCTAGGAGGAATTCTTTATGAAACTCAACCAACCAGGCATGCATATGACTGGGCCTGAGTCATGGTCTGTGGTTACTGACACCAAAGAAGAAGGTAGCCTACTGGCTTCTGACAAAAGCAGAAAAGGGAATACTTGTTTTGAGTTGATTTGCATAGGTTACAGGAGCTCCAAAATGCCCCTCCTAGCTGAATATATGTGCAGAAAAATATTATTAAATCATATAATGGCTCTGTCCTTGCTCAAAGCCCCGTTCTGCCCTGCTTAGTTTTCTAGTTTTAGCTGCAAAGCAAATCTGACAATTCCCTGTCAAGAATGCTGTCACGATTCTGTGGGCTCAGCAAAAGAGGGAGAGAGGTGGATCTGATCTTTCTAGGTGCTCCAGGATTGAGTCCAGGGAAGGGCAAGAAACAGATTCCCCTTACCAGGTGATATTTCTGTAGACAATTGCCCAAAATAGCACAGCAGAGAGATCAGCAATCAGTTGATTTGTTGAAAGGTGGCTCTACATAGCCTTTCTAACTCTTCTAACAGCTATTCAAAATACCCAGAACCTTGAGGCTTTGTTTACTGGGCAAAATAGGCTTTGAATCTCAGAGATTTGCTACAACCCTACTTAGCATGGATATAGGATGTCTCAGGTCCTGTTTTGAACTCCTGAGTGCTTTTTTTTCTCTTGCAGTGCTTATTTGGATAGTGTTGAGTCTTTACTGAAAATGCAAAGGAGAAGATAAGCAGTAATAGAGTAAATCTCATTACTGAAATGAAATCAGGCCTGTCGTGGTGCAAAAGGCAAATTTTGCTTTATTATCTCCTTTGTCACCTTTCTAACTCACTTTGTGGATTTAGCCAAAAAATATATATAAGATAACCTCCCCTTCGAAAGGACTCTAATTTATCCTCACTTGCAGATTTCCCTCAAGAGGGTTAATATTTCAGGGGAAACTGAATGACCCTGGGAAAGATGATCTTGATCTCCTCATAGAATTTTCTCTATCTAGCCCATGGAAAAGGACGGGGTAGCAATAATGGATGGATTAAAGCTGTTTCATTTCAGCCTCCTTTATTATTTGTATTCATTACAGTAGAAGCTCTTTTCACTGACCTCAGTTTAAATGACTTGCTATGTTACCAATGCTCTGTATTGCTTCTGTAAAACATGGTAACCAAACACCCTTGGCATGCAGTGTCCCCATGGCTGGTCGGCCCCTCTCTCTGGCAAGTCCTCTTGTCTCTACTTCTACTTAGTTCATTGCCAAGGATCAGTTATATTTGCTTTCAAACCTGTTCATGCTTGTCCTTGTGACTATAACCAATTTAATGAAATAGAAGCTATAGGGTTATGAGTGCAAAGAGAGTCATTTTTGCCTTTATAAAATTAAAGTAACACATGTACGTAATTTTAAAAGTCAAATCATGCTTTTAAAATAATAGTGAAGTGAAGTCGCTCAGTCGTGTCCGACTCTCTGTGACCCCATGGACTGTAGCCTACCAGGCTCCTCTGTCCATGGGATTTTCCAGGCAATAGTACTGGAGTGGATTGCCATTTCCTTCCCCAGGGGATCTTCCCAACCCAGGGATCGAACCTGGGTCTCCCACATTATAGACAGACGCTTTACGATCTGAGCCACCAGGGAAGTAGGAGACAAAAAATACATACAGCAGCCCCTGACTTACCTTTCCCTGTTTCACAGCGGCAATCACATCTACTGTTTTTAGTTATTTTTTTGGTCAGGCATCTACAGTTTCCTAAATAACACTTTTATATTGCTATTTCTTTGATTATTTAAAAAAGCAATTTTGTTTGTTATCTATTATGGATGAGAAGATTTAATTCTTTTGCATCACCTCAAATACTCCCATTTGGCCTTCCCTCTTGTCACCAATTTATCGTTAAATCAATCTTATGTATAGATACTGGGCTTCCTGGTGGTTCAACTGGTAAAGAATCTGTGTCCAATGCGAGAGTCCTGGGCTTGATCCCTGGGTCAGGAAGATCCCCTGAAAAAGGGAATGGCTACCCACTCCAGCATTCTTGCCTGGAGAATCCCATGGACAGTGGGACCTGGTGGGCTACAGTCCGTGGGGTCAGAAAGAGTCAGACAGGACTGAGCGAGACAGGGGAGGAGGATATATAAATACGAGTATAACTGAGTAAATACTCTTTGTTGCTGAATCATGGAGTTTTAAAAAAAAAAAATACTTTCTCCCTTAACTCGGAGTGAAAAATTGCCTTGGTTTTCACTTGCTTAGTTTCCTGTACATTTATCATTAGTTCAACTCCAAATTCTGAGTGAACTCTAAATCTCATATGTATTTTTTAGAGTCAGATAGTCTTTTAATTTTTAAAATTAATTTAATAAAACCAAAATAGTACCCTCTATCTTTCTTCGATAAACTAATATGGTTGTATTCTAGATCTAATGTACAGCTCTTGTCTTGGGAATTCTTCTTGCTTCTCTCTCCTGTCCTGATTGCCATATTTTTATCTTTCTGGGTGTATTCTCTTGTTCTGGTGAAAATAAATTCAGTATATTCTTAAGAAAGGGTGGAAGGAATGTATTTGTTAGAATAGATGAGAGTGTTTTTATTTTCCTGTCATACATGTGACTGAGAATTTGACTTGATAGAGTTATTTTAGGTTGCAAAGGAATATTTGCTTAGAACTGCATAGTACCATTCTCGTATCTTTCAGCTTTCAGTTACTACTGAGAAACCCCAAATCCATTCTGATTCTTTGTCTTTTATACGTGACTCTCTTTTGGTTCTCTTTAGAAGCTTTGAGGATATTCTCTTTTTCCTTTCTCATTTCTTTTACAGTAATGTGCCTTAGAGTGAGCTGTATTTTTTTCATCCATTCTGCTTTATACTCCGTGGGCCCTTTCAACCTGGAAGTTCATGACTTTAAATTGTGGGATGCTTTCTTGTTATTTCTCTGAAGACAAATTGTTTCTGTTTTCTGCCTCTATTGAGATGATTATATGGTTTTCTCGTTTATTATGTCAATGTGATGAATTACATGAATTGATTTTCAAATGTTAAATCAACCTTGCACTCTTGAGATTAAACTCGCAGCTTTACTGAAGAATAATTGGCATGCAGTGAACGGCACATGTTAAACTGTGCGGTTTGCTAGGTTTTGACTTACGTTTATGTCTGTGAGACCATCACCACAAGATATTAAGCAAGATAGCAAGCATGTCTCCATGTCCATCACTTTTCCTTTCACCCCCTATCTTCAGGCAACCTGATTCTGTCACTGTATATTAGTTGGCATTTTTTAGGATTTTGTATAAATAGAATCGTGAAGCATGCACTCTTTTTGTCTTCTTTTAAAATTCAGGATAATTATCTAGATATTCACTCATTTTATTGCATGTATCTACATTCATTCCTTTCTGTTGCTGAGTAGTATTCCATTGTATGGATATACCATAATTTTCTTATTCATTCACCTGTTAATGGACATTTGGGTTGTTTCCAGCATTTGAATATTGCAAATAAAGCTATTATGAACATTCTGGTGTAAGTCTTTTTGTGGACATATGTCTCTGTTTTTCTTGGATAAAAACCTATGAGTGAAATGGTTGGGTCATATTGTAAGTGAATGTTTCACTTTTTAAGGAACTGCTAAACTGTGTTCCAGTTTAGAACTCAAATTACCCCACCAACCCTTGGCATACACAGCCTTTTTGATTTTAGTCATTTGAGTGGGTATATAGCAGCATCTTATTTTTATTTTAATTTGCATTTCCCTGATAATATATGATGTTGAGCATCTCTTCATGTGTATCCTCTTTGGTGAAGTGCCTGTTTAAATCTTTTGCCCTTTTTCTTAGTGGGCTGTTTGTGTTATTATGGAGATGTTCAAGTTCCTCATGTTAAAAGATAAAATGAAGCATATTAAATTTTTGACAGTTTATTTGAGCAAAAATCTGTTAAAATCTGACAGTGCCAAACCCAAAGTGGTTAAGAGTGCTCCGCCCACAGAAGTTAGAGGAAGGACTTTTACAGAGAAGAGATGGAAGCAAAGGAAGGAAGGAAGTTGATTGGCTCTAGTTTGAGTGGTTGTTTTATTTGGGAAAATCTGATTGGCTGTTTGTGTGTGGTTGTCCTTTGGTTTGATTCTTAACTTTGAGGCATTGGAGGTTTTGGTTTTGCTTTGCTTAGGAACCTCCTGAAACATTTAAGTCACCTTAGCCTAATGGTCTCTTTGTTTAATTAATTTAACACATACTTTCTAGATATAGATCCTTTGTTTGCTGTATGTTTTGTGAATATTTTTTTCTTGTCTATGGATTTATTTTTCTTGTCTAAGAAAGTTAAAACTTTCTTAACATTATCTTTTGAAGAGAAAATGGTCTTTTAAATGAGACAAAATCCAATTTATTCAGTTTTAAACAATAGCTTGTGCTTCTCAGGTAGCATTTAAGAAATTGCCAAGCCCAACATCACTAAGATGTTTTCTTATCCCCTAGAAGTTGTGTAGTTTTAGCTTTTATATGATTTATGATCCATTTCAAATTAGTTTCTGTGTATGCTGTTAGGCTAGGTCAGGGTTCATTTTTTGTGCATGGGTATGGCTATCTAATTGTTTCAATACAGTTCACTGGAAATATTATCTTTTTCATATTTAATTGTCTTGGCATCTTTGTTGAAAATCAATTGACCTAAATGTGCCGACCTATTTCTGAATTCTCTATTATGCATCTATCTGAATGCCAGTACTCTTCTGTCTTTGTTACTGTAGCTTTATGGTAATGTCTTGATAGAAAGCATATGTCTTTCCACTTTGTTCTGTTTTTTCAAAGTTGCTTTGGCTATTTTAGGTCCTTTGCATTTCCTTGAAGTTCAGCTGTGATTGTGTTAAATCTATCGAACGATGTATGTGTATAGATCAATTTTTTATGTAATGTGATGAATTACTGCACTGGGTCTTCAGTGCTGCGTGTGTGGGCTTTCTCTAGCTGTGAAGAGCAGGGGCTACCCTTTGTCTTGGTGTGCAGGCTTCTTATGGCGGTGGCTTCTCCTGTTGTGAAGCACAGGCTGTAGGTGCTCAGGCTCCATAGCTGCAGTCCATGGACGTAGTTGCTCCGTGGTGTGTGGGATTCTCCTGGACCAGGGATCAAACCTGTGTTGCCTGCACTAGCCGCCAGGCTCTTATCCACTGTGCCACCAGACGAGTCCCTTGTTAGCATTTTAAGGATTTTTGCATCTATGTTCATAGGACTCTTTTAGTGTTCTTCTCTTGTAATGTCATAAAATGAGTTAGAAATTTTTCTTCTATTTTCTGAAAAAGTTTCTTTTATGCTGGTATTATTTCTTCCTTAAATGTTTGATTGACTACACCAGTGAAACCATCCTTCTCTGTGAAAGTTTTTGATTACTGATTTAATTTCTTCAATAGATATAAGGCTATTCAGATTTTCCATTTCTTCCTGATTTTCTTTAATTTTGGTAAATTATGTTTTTCAAGGAATTTATTCATTTAATCTAAGTCACTGAATGTACTGACCAGTTGTTTCTGATATTCTCTTATTCTTTCAATGTTAATCAAAGCTAGAGTGATGTTCCCTTTTTTATTACTGATATTGTTGATTTGTGTTTTCTCTCTCCTTCTGTCCCTTCCCCTCACCCCCGCTGCATCAGTTTATTTATGGGTTTATCACTTTTATTGATTTTTCCAGAGAACCACTTCTGGTTTTTTTTTTTCCTTTGTTGCTTTTTCATTTTCTGGTTTGTTTATTTCTTCCATAACTGTATTGTACCCTTCTTTGTACTTAAACTAGGGTTTTACTTCACCGTTCATTTCTTTAAGCTTCTAAGATGGGAGCTTGTGGCTTCCTTGGTGGTTCAGCAGTAAAGAATCTGCCTGCCAATGCAAGAGACTCAGGTTTCATTCCTAAGTCAGGAAAATACCTTGAGAAGGAAATGGCAACCCACTCCAGTGTTCTTGCCTGGGAAATTCCATGAGCAGAGGAGCCTGGCGGACTACAGTCCATGGGGTCACAAAGAGTCAGACACGACTTACTGACTGAAAGCAACAACAAAGGTGGGAGCTTAGATCCTATTTCAAACTTAGAAAAAATGATTTTATTCCATTTGGGCTACAAAGTAACATGGACTGGATGGCTTATAAACCATAGAAATATACTTCTCACAGTTAGGGAGGCTGGATATCCACAATCAGGGCACCAGATGGCTGGTTCTGGTAAAGGGCCTCTTCCAGCTTGAAGACTGCCAGCTTCTCTGTGTCCTCACAGGACACATGGTGCAAGGGAGCTCTGAGAGCCTCTTTTATAGGAATACAGACCCATTCATGAGGGTCCCACCCTCCTGAGCACCTCCCCAAGGCCCTACTTCCTAATGCCATCACACTGGGGGCTAGGATTTCAACATACGTGTTGGGTGGACACAAACATTCAGACCATAGTCATAACACAGCATCTTAAAACAGGAAAGTTTTAAGCATTGCCTCAACTGAATCCACAGTTTTAATATGGTATGTTTTCATTATCATTCAGTTCAGAATATTTTCCATTTTTCTCTTGTGCTTTCTTCCTTGGCCCATGGGTTACTTAGAAAAATGTTTATAGATATCATTTTGTCATTGATTTCTAATTTAATTTAGTCAGAGAACAAAATCTGTACAAATAAATCTTTTAAAATATATTGAAACTGATTTATGACCAAGCATATGTTGTATGTTTGTGAATGTTCTATGTGCCATTGAGAAGAATGCTTATTTTGCAGTTGTTGGTTGTGATGTTTTGTACAGGTCAACTAGATTAAGGTGGCTTATAGTACTGTTGGATTCTTCTGTATCCTGACCTTTTTATCTCTTTGTCTTATCAGTTATTAAGAAAGAAGTGTTAAAATCGCCAATTATTAATATTAAATCATGGATTTGTTTCTTTCTTTAGTTCTGTTAGTTTTTGGTGTACATAGTTTGAAGATCTGTTAGTAATTACCCGCACTTTTATTATTGTTACATATTCCTGATTGACCCTTTTATCATTATGAAATGCCTTTTAATTTTATTTATCTACGTATTTTTGGCTGTGCTGGGTCTTCGTTGCTATGCAGGCTCTTTAGCTGCAGACAGCAGGGGCTGTTCTCTACGTGTGGCCCGTGGGCTTCTCACTGCCGTGGCTTCTCTTGTTTCGGAGCATGGGCTCTCGAGCACAGGATCAGGAGTTGTGGCGCATGGACTCAGTTGCTCTGCGGCGTGTGGGATCCTCCTGGACCAAGGATCAAACCTTCCTGTGTCTCCTGCGTTGGCAGGTAGATTCTTTACTCCTGAGCCACTAGGGAAGCCCTGAAATATCCTTCATCTCTGGTAATACTCCTTGTTTTGAAATCTACTTTGTCTGATATGAATTTAACCACAAAAGCTTTCTTTTGCTGTTAGGTAAACATTTTTCAATCCTTTTACTTCTCACCTATCTGTGTCTTTAAAAATATATCTTTTATAGATTATATGTAGTTGGCTCTTTTATATTTATCTGACCATGAGGATCTGTGCTTTTTAGTTTATTGTGTTTAGTTCATTTGCATAGTGTTTAATTCATTAACTTTTAATGTTAATAGTTTGTGTTTAGGCATACCATCTTGCATTTCTATTTGTTCCACCTGGGTTTTTCTTTTATTGTTGGTATTCCTGTGTTTCACCTTCTCTGCCTTCTTTTGGGTTAATCGAATACTTTCTGGTCTTCCATTTTATTTCTACCATTGGATTTTTAGTTATACCTCACTATACCTCTTTTATTAATTTAAAAATATATTTTAAATTATGAAAATATGATAACACTTTCATATTATCATATCATATCATATCATATGAAAGTTTACAGGAAAATTGAAAAATACAGAACAGAGTTACATATAGTCCCACTATATCTTAAATTGTTTTTTTAAGCAAATAAATTAAGATTTTTAATTGGAATTTCAATATCAAACTCTCAAAAATTAATAGAATGAATGTAAGAGAAATAGAAGAATACAGTAGACTTGAAAAACACTGTGAACCAATTCAACATAAGTAAGATTTATTCAATTTTCACGCAATAAGGATACAAATTCTATTCAAGTTCCCATACAGTGTAAACTAGGAGACACTGGAACATATCCAGGGACATAAAACAAGCTGCAGAAATTTCATGGAATCTGAGGACGTATGAGTTAGGTATAGCTCCCATGTTACCAGGAACTCACAGGAGCTTTCACACATGTCTGACTCTTTGTGACCCTGTGGACTGTAGCCCGCTAGGCTCCTCTGTCCGTGGGATTATCCAGGCAAGAATACTAGAGTGGGTTGCTGTCCTCTCCTCCAGGAGATCTTCCCGACCCAGGGATCAAATCTGGGTTTCCTGCATTGCAGATGGATTCTTTTACTATCTGAGTCATCAAGGAAGCCCTCACAAGCTTACAATTCATTTCAAATCTTGTTTTGCCCATGCCTGACAAATCAGACTAGTACGCTGTGCATCAGAGAGAAAAGAGAAGGCTCTAATTAGGAGTCATCCATGCTGCTGCCCAGCTTCCATGCTTCCATAATGTCTGAATGGCAGGAAGGGTCAATGCCTAAAAACTCTCTCCCCGCCTTCACCAGGATCCCAGGGGGAGGACCTTGGGCAGGGGGCTGGGATAGTTGAAAGATGCAGTATTAATAGTCAGTGAGGTAAACTTACTAAAATTGGCCATATCTCAGAAAATGTAAATATTCCATTTAAAAAATAGACTTCCTAGGACAAAAATTCTGCTTGGAAACTGACTACCACTGGCTGTCAGATGCTTATATATTATTATAAAAAATAATTCAAACAAGAAAATAAAATTTTCTGAGCAGGAGCCTAACTCCTACCACAGGACTTCCTAGCCCTAAAGAAATTTCTACCATGAGAGAGTAGTTGTGAAGAAGCCGTGGCTACAGGAGTTTCCTTCTGCACAGCTGGGAGCTGTGGGAAGCAGGCATGTACCATAGGTGGTGGACTTGGCAGAGAGAGGAGCATATGGGTTCGACAGCAGAAATAGATGTCACCATCTGGCACAAAAGCCCCTCAAATAATCCCATTACCTCGCTGTCCTACCCCTTCCCCAGGTTGAGAGCAGATGGCCTTTGAGATGTATTTGAGTTTTTTGTTTTTGTTTTTTTATGACATAGTCCTCCTTTTAAGCAAAAGTAGATAGAAGGTGATACGTTGTTGGGGGTGCCTGCCAAGGTAGAGTTTAAGGAAATGGGGAGATGTTTCTGAGGATGGATTCCCTCTGACATGACTGCTTGGACTGGAACCGGAACGTTTCCTGGGGGTGCTAATTAGAACAGGAAATGTGTAATCCCCAGTAGTCAGACAGACCAGCATGCCAGCTGTTGGTGTACAAGTGAAATTGATTCCTGGATGAGAGGTGTCTGCAGAAAGATTTCCTGGAGGCACTTCTTGCCAGGCTGGAGACGACTTTCAAATGAGACTCCTGGACACAGACAGCTTGTTAGTTTGTTTAGTGGCTTATTGTTCAGTCACTCAGTCAGGTCCTACTCCTTGCGACTCCACGGACTGTAGCACTCCAGGCTTCCCGGTCCTTCACTATCTCCTGGAGTTTGCTCAAACTAATGTCCATCAAGCTGGTGATGCCATCCAATCATCTCATCCTCTGTCTCCCCCCTTCTCCTCCTGCCTGCAGTCTTTCCCAGCTTTGTGCTTATTTTGTGCCGGATTTGACCGTCAGTGCCAGGCTGTGGCCTCTTGGGACACAGGTAGTCAAGTCAAACACGTTGTGAATACCTTGCTGGGCTTCAATATTTAGAACCTCGATGGTTGTCGACTTTCAGTCTTGCTTGGGATGGAATTTTGGAGACAGTGCAAATATTTCAGTATTTGCTGTTGCTGTTGGAGTTTGTTCTTTGGTTTGTGTGGTCAGGTGGTTCCATGGCATGTCCTGTGGAGCTCTGACACATCCCTCATCAGCTATGACACTGTGCCTAGATTCCAACAACACGATGACTTTTTGTCAGATTTTAAAAGCATGACTATTTGGGCTGGAACAACTCACCCTTTATAATATCTGCATGCTAAGTGGCTTCAGTTGTATCTGACGCTGTGTGACGCTATGGACTGTAGCCCACCAGGCTCCTCTGTCCATGGGATTCTCCAGGCAAGAATACTGGAGTGGATTGCCATGCCTTCCTCCAGGGACTCTTCCCAACCCAGAGATCAAATCCATGTTTCCTCATTGGCAGGCGGGCTCTTTACCACTAAAGCGCCCTCTTAAGTAAAATCTGGAAACAGAGTCCCAGTTGAAACTCCTTAGATAAACAAATGTGCCTTTGCTGCAGGAGTTGGTTGCCATTATTATTCACCTTGAGAAAGTTCCTTGTTCACCTGAAGGTGACCTGTCTATGGGTTAAACAACTATGCTTCTCCCCTTGGGTGAGAATGGTGCTGGCTACACATGCCTTACTGTCTTTTCCTGACCATGTTGGACCCAGTGATGTATGCTGTACGGACAGGGTATTCTTGGAATTGAATGAAACTCTACACACCTCTCAGATTCCCTCTTTACACAGTGGGTGGCTGGGGTGGTCTCTGTCAGTGCCATCTGTTCTAGAGACTGGAGAGAATCCTAGTTCTGCTGATGGTCAATCAGAATTCCATCCCCCCTCTTTCCCCCTTTCAGATCCATGAGAAAGAAGAGGAAGAGTTCAATGAGAAGAGTGAACACGATTCTGGAATCAATGAGGAGCCTCTACTCACAGCAGATCAGGTATGAATATGTCTTGGTTCTCAGGACTTTTAGTTCTTTTGATAGAGAAAAAGTTTGAGTACACGCTTGCCACATGCCTTTAAGGTGACAGAAATATGTATGGTCTTGTGGTGGCTCTGTCATGACTGAGAGTGTGTTTGATAAGGGATTGCATGTCTCTTTAAGACTCAGTTTACCCACCTGCAGTAAATGGGAATGTAACTCCTGACATGTGCATTGGGTGGGGTCTGTGTTTGGTAACAGCCAGAGAGGGGCCCGTGTTTACTGCCTTCATTTCCTGCTAAGCCTTTTTATTGCAACTCATTGTACTTGGTGTCAAGACACTTAAACAAGGGTCCCAAATCCTTGTTCTCATGAGAATAGAAATGACAGTTGAGGCTTTCAAGTGATGG
Source organism: Capra hircus (assembly GCF_001704415.2). NCBI lineage: Eukaryota > Metazoa > Chordata > Mammalia > Artiodactyla > Bovidae > Capra > Capra hircus. The sequence goes on along the minus strand of NC_030836.1, from coordinate 28,251,660 downwards.
ATATTTTCTCATATTTCATAAAACATTGAAAATGTTGAACCTTCCCAAAAGAGTCTTAGAAACACTCATTTGGTTAAAAAAAAAAGATATGCTTCGCATTTTATTGACTTACTTACATTTTGGTTTTAGTAATTTGTTACTTAGGGAGAATACTCCTGGGTCTCTGGATTCCTCTTTCAACCTTTCAGTCAACAACTATTTATGGGCACTTGCTTTGAGCAGGCACCTTTCGAGCATTTTCACAGAGCGATTCTGAAAAAGCTCTACCGGGAGCCTTTGGTGCCAGAAAGTGCTTTTCAGTAAAAGGAACTCTTTCATATCTGTGGTAAAGGGTGGGATATAAACAGATAAGAATCAAGAGATTAAAGGGAACTGGATTGAAAAGAAGAGGCGCTAGCATTTATTCTTGTGAATTTCGGGAGGAAATGCAGTTCAGTGATCCAAGTTCAACGATAATGACTTCGAGGGAAAGAGGAGCTCAGCCATAAAATTCCAAAGAGGGGTCATGTCATTTGCTTGTGTTCCATGAATGGCTTAAGTATCCCCTACATTTGTGAGTGGAGATGGGGAAGCTTTGGAATAAAATGGAAATTATTCCAAAGGAGGGAACTCTAAGCGCCTTTATCTTTGGTCCAGCCTAACATAAAGGAACCCACTTCAATGACCAGTGGCCTTGGAGCCAGAGCCCATCACAGCCTTGAGAACAAACATACAGATGCTCTGTTCTGACCAGACTCTTCAGTGGCTCCTTCCAAAGAAGTAGTCTTTGCTCATTCCCTTTTCTTCATGTGTGAACAATTAGTGTCCAAAGTCTTACGCATTGTTCAATAGTTCGCCCTTTTCCCTTTTGGCAGTTATCTAATTTCACTCTCATCTTCTAGAACCAGTCCCCTACAATAGTCTAGATTATAGTTGAGTTTCTTACCTCTTTTCTGCTGCCCAGACCCTATTTATTCTATTATTATTTGTCTTGATTTGCACTTGTTGGCCAGCTTTAGTTCTTGTCCTGGTGAATTCTGGAGGTAGAGCTCTTTTCCTCTATGTGAAAAGCAGTACATGAGTTTGAGCTGTCCTAGGAACACGGCCATTTCTGGTCATAAGCATCATCACAATGAATAGACTAGATTTTGTGTTCGATTTGGGTGGATGAAATATTCTCCCACTCAGGAAGAAAGTGCCCAGCAAATTGAAGTAAATGTTCCCTTCCAGGCGTCTCTGCTTTGTTTCCTGAAAGAGCAGTTTATTTCCAATAAAGCACTCATCTAAATGGTGTTCTTGGAAGAGGTTTGACGTTAAAGAGGGCTTTGTGTTAAAGGGAGAATGTTTGCAAGCCTTCGGTCAGATCTATTTTTATTATTATTCAATATTTATTAAGTAACAATATTGCTTTAGGAATTTTACAAAAACAGCAAATGAGGCACCTCTTTCATTGACCATCCTTCACGATGAGATATTCCTGCAGCAGAGAAGAGTGAGTGCTCTCTTGTGTACCCTCTTCAGGTGATTGAAGAGATTGAAGAAATGATGCAGAATTCCCCCGACCCTGAAGAGGAAGAGGAGGTCCTGGAAGAGGAGGATGGGGGAGAAACCTCCTCCCAGGCGGACTCGGTCCTCCTGCAGGAGATGCAGGCCTTGACCCAGACCTTCAACAACAACTGGTCCTATGAAGGTGAGGGTCCTGGGGGTGGACTCGGGAAGGATGAACTCGGCTCTGCTGGGTAGGGCATGTGCTTCACATGCCACTAATAGAGCCTCGGGATCTAGGGAGTTGACATCACTGTTCTTACTGCGTATCAGTAGAGAAGTTTGCATCACAGAGGGTGGGGAGGAGGCAGTCGAGCAAAATTAAAATGGTAAAATGAACCAAAGAACAAGTAGAGGAAATCTGAGCTCACTATTCCGAATGATGCTTCCCTGGTGGGCTCCCTTGGCAGTCCAGTGGTTAAGACTGCCCTTCCAAGACGGGGGTGCGGGTTCAATTCCTGGTTGGGGTCCTAAGGTCCCACATGCTGCACAGAGCACCCCCCAAAAACCCCGCATGATGCTACCATGAGGTCAATGAAGACAATCTACAGTGATGACAATAATAGCGCGTATATTTAGAGAGCTTTGGAGTGCCAAAGCCTGTTCTAAAACTTTGTACGCATAATCTCATTTCATGCCTGTAACAACCCCATTAGGACTGAGCTAACTGAGTTTCTGGATGAGTAAGTGACTTGTTTGGGGCCATTGTCGGGGAAATACGATTTAAAAATAATAGCTCCTCCCCACCCGAGAAACCTTTTCACAGTAAGAGAGAAAGGAAACAACTTTATTACCGAATAAGCATGAAGCCAGAATATGGTGCATATCACAGTTCAGTCAGTTCAGCTCAGTCACTCAGTTGTGTCCAGCTCTTTGAGACATGGACTTCAGTCTGCCAGGCTTTCCTGTCCATCACCAACTCCTGGAGCTTGCTCAGACTCATGTCCACTGAGTTGGTGATGCCATCCAACCATCTCATCCTCTGCCATCTTTTTCTCCTCCTGCCTTCAATCTTTCCCAGCATCAGGGTCTTTTCTAGTGAGTCAGTTCTTCACATCAGGTGGCCAAAGTATTGGAGCTTCAGCTTCAGCATCAGTCCTTCCAATGAATATTCAGGACTAATTTCCTCTAAAATTGACCGGTTTGATCTCCTTATCACAGTCATCCACTAAAGGGCTTGCAAAACCAGAAAGAAACCTCACCTTTACCTACAGGCAGTTGGACACAACCCATTACATTAAGGAAGTTTTGCAATTTGGAGTCAGATGATGAGTGAGGCCCCTATTTTGTTTCTTGGTGATGACTTTTCAAAGCAGAGGCTCCCAGATCTTTCAGGAAACATTCCTGAGTCCTGAGACTGGCAGGAGGTGTATTTAACCATGAAAATGAATGACACACATTTGAAAAGGACAGAGAAAGAGATTCTGGAAGAAAAGGGAAGGAAGGGAGAGGGGAAGTCTCTTCCCTTTTTTTCAACAGGGAGAATTGAGCCTCTTTTTTTTCCCCCCCATCATGTGGCACGTGAGATCTTAGTTCCCCAACCAGGGATCGAATCACACCCCCAACAATGGAGGCATGGAGTTTTAACTGCTGAACCACCAACGAAGCCCCAAGCCTCTTACTTTTAATGCATATTTGCTCCTACACCACCTTCAAGTCATAAGGGGGTGGAGCCAAAGTTTGAAGGCAGACAGGTTAGCTGCAGAGTCCACACTCAATCTGCATATCGTATTAACTCTCTGACACAGGTTTGTAGTAATTATGATTCTGCAAACAAAGGGGCAGATGGAGCGTGAAATTAGAAGATGTAACACCAGTGGCAAAAGCGGGTATAAACTTATCAATCTGTAGGGATAATGGTAACTGTGCTGCCAGAAGGGCCAGGTCCCCTGGGAGCGGATTTGCATGGGGGTAGGGGGACTTACCAAACGACAGAGAGGGAAGGCGGGATGGTCAGGGTATAAAAGTCCAAACTCTGATTAGAATAGTGGCGGAAACAGAGGCGAGACCTGAGGGACCGACTGCTGTAAGTAAGACTGTGGCTCCAGAGTGGAAGCAGGGTGATGTTAGCAGAAAGAATCTGCTGGAGCCGTGGATTTGGCCCCAGCACTGCATTCACAGCGGCTCCAATCAGGCCATTCTCCGCCACACAAAGGTCCCATACACAGAACTCTCAGTGAAAGACTGGGAGAAACAGCTGAAACGCAGAGTGAAATGGCAAAAACAGAAGGAGGAGGACAACTCCAAAGAGTGAATTGAAGGAGAAGGTTGAAGTAAGTCAGCAAATACCCCGGGCAGAGCAGGGAACGCAAAGAGAGAGGAGAATGGATTCTGATGTAGAAGAAACAAAAATGCCGTTAGAAAGGAGCGCATTCGAAAAGATGCTCCCGAATCTACTTTAAATGAAGAAGTCTGAGGGGATAAGAATTTAAAATAAAGTGATCGTTTTCTGTTCTCCCAGGTTCCCTTTTCTTTTCTCTGACAGTAGCAGAAGACTTGGTGCCAGCAGGCCAGGCTTCATTTTTCCATGCGTATTGCCTGTCTTTACATGTCTCACGTATTTCTGGACACGTACGCTGTGACACAGGACAGTTGGTGTAGAGAGGCCTCAGATCACTGCCTGTTTTGCTGTGGGCTCTCTCTTGATCAGGTCTTGGGAATAGACACCACCTCTCTACTGCTCTTTGACGGAGATGTCGAAATCTTCTTTATGTCCCTCTCTCCCAATTCTTGACCCATCTCACGTGAGAAATATTATATGTACTCAGTTGCTCAGTCGTGTCTGACTTTTGATGGCCCCATAGATAGTAGCTCTGTAGACTCCTCTATCCATGGCATTTTCCAGGCAAGAATACCAGAGTGGGTTGCCGTTTCCTCCTCCAGGGGATCTTCCTCACCCAAGGGTCAAACCAGCCTCTCTTGTTTCTTCTGCATTGGCAGGTGGGTTCTTTACCGCTGGCACCATCTAGGAAGCCTGAGGAATATTATAGAGACAGAGGAAGCCTAGGGAGACCGATCAAGCGATCAAACAACACAGTCTGTCCACCTGCATTTTTGTGGACAGAGTCCACAGGTCTCCCCGGGGGTTGGTTTTTCTCTCCCCTTTGTTTTCCCGAGATGATGTTTTCTTTCACAGTCCGTAACTGGTCCTTTGCGCCTGAATCGTGCAGGTCCTTCTGGGTCCCGGGAGCCTCTCCCGTGGGCTGGAGGCAGTGACCCTGCAGGACGGTCTTCCCCTGCAGGCCTGAGGCACATGTCTGGGTCTGAGCTGATGGAGCTCCTGGACCAAGTAGAAGGCGCCATCCGAGACTTCTCGGAGGAGCTGGTGCAGCAGCTGGCCCGCCGGGACGAGCTGGAGTTCGAGAAGGAAGTGAAGAACTCCTTCATCACGGTGCTCATTGAGGTGCAGAACAAGCAGAAGGAGCAGAGAGAACTGATGAAGAAGAGGCGGAAAGAGAAAGGGCTGAGCCTGCAGAGCAGCCGGATAGACAAGGGAAGCCAGATGCCTCTCAAGGTAAGAGGACAGCCCGGCACGAGGACCAGGAGCGTCCAGCTTCTGGGGTTCCCGTTGCGGGTCCCAGGACCAGACCAGCTGTGGCCCCAGACAGACCTGTCCTGAGCCATGACTGGGCAGGAACCCCTGGCAGACAGTGGGGCCATGAGAGGGAGAAGAGCCTACCCATCTCCTCTGAGCCCCCAGAGGACACCTGGTCTAATTGAAGGAGACAGGCTGTAACTCTAGAAGAGAAATGAGTACAGCTATGTGCTTTAATAGGCAAGACTCTAGGAAGTGGGGTGAAGGTATTTAAGACTGAGTGGAGTTGTGCCCTGGTGCCAGCAGTTTATAGTTCTCTTTAGGAGGTCATTAGGGTGTTTCAGGATTGAAAATTATGACACCTTGTTATAGTGACCGGATTCTTCCAACCAGTGATTCTTAATCAGGGAGGCTCAGCAGAATCATCTAAGGAGATTTCTCAAAATACCTATTTCTGAGTTCTCTCCGAGAGCTACTGAATGGGGCTTTGGGCATGTGCATTTTGGAAAAAGCTTCCTAGATGAGGACAAGTGCTTCACATCCACCCTTCTCAATGACTGGGCATTTTGTTTTCTTCCCTGAGACATTTTCACGGTCATCTGTCCAAGTTTCCCTGTGCTGCTTTATTTTCCTGTTTACATAACAGAGGCTGAAATGAGGAAACCCAGCAGTGCCTGGGGAGGTGGGGGGGCTGGGTCTTATCACCCGAGGGACTTACTGAGATAAGAGACTCTGAGATGCTGCTATTTCTTCTTACAAAGCACAGGCTGAAATTTTGGCCTGTCTCATAGCCCTGATCTTTACTTTCTAGTTATAAAACCTCCGGGCCCTGATCTGGGATGGTGTAGAAGCTGACAGGTCTGGGTAGCTTAGGGAAGACTTGCCCTTCTGAGTCTCGCTTCTCTCCCCCAGCGCTTCAGCATGGAAGGCATCTCCAACATCCTGCAGAGTGGCATCCGCCAGACTTTCGGCCCCTCGGGAAGTGACAAGCAGGTACGGCCTGTCTCTCTGCTCCCAGTTTCCTTCCCAGACTCTTGCTACTGGGTCTCCTCAACAGAGTGGGGGATGGGGACACACTAGAATTATCCCAGCATGGGGGAAGATTGGGGGGTGGGGTGGGAGGATGTCCTAACAATTTCTTCCATTCGAAGGAGAAGCAGAATGTGTTTTTTTAAAGGCAAATGGTTTTTTGAACTTTTGTATAAGAGGCCATGGTGAAAACTCAACACTCCTTGTACACCTGTGAGTTCAGTTGCTTTCAGAACAAAATGCGTTAAAGGAGAACCCGCTTCATGAAAGATGCCGTCCAAGGCTTAATTAGCTTTACCACACTGGGCTTCCCTGGTGGCTCAGCAGTAAAGAATCTTCCTGCAATGCAGGAGTCACAAGAAATCAAGAGATACGGGGTTGATCCCTGTGTTGGGAAGATCCCCTGGAGGAGAACATGGCAACCTACTCCAGTATTCTTGCTTGGGAAATCCCATGGACAAAGGAGCCTGGCGGACTAAAGTCTATAGTATTGCACAGAGTCAGACACGACTGAAGTAACTTAGCAAGCACACTGGGTTCCTAGTGGAGCCAGTCCCCCCAAGATTGCCTCTTCAGCTGCCTTGGTGACTGTAACCCACACTGCGGGGTCTCCAGTTTGGCTTCACTTAATCAATTACTTCCCTGAGAAATGGTTTGCATTTCTGGCTCTCTGGTGCCTGCCCTGTGCTGAGCTCTGTTGCTAGGCCCCCAGGCAGTACATAGATGAGTGAGTCCTGGTCCTGCCCTCAGGAAGTGCGTAGTCTAACAGAGAGTCGGTGTGTCCAAAGACACCTTTGAGAGCGTGCACAAAAACTGTATGTTTTAGGCCTATTTGTGACTGAATCCTAGGTATTAGAATTCTGGAGCTACAGACTGGGGAGAGATCCTCGTCGTGGCTCAGTCGCTCAGCCGCGTCTCACTCTTTGCGACCCCGTGCGCTGCAGCATACCAGTCTTCCCTGTCCTTCACCGTCTCCTGGAGCTCTACTGGGAAGAGATTTTATGAACGTGTAACTTGGTCCCCTGAGTTCACAGAGGTAGAACGAAGGCCCAGAGAGATTAGGCAGTTTTCCCCCAGGCCACACTGCTAGTGGCAAGGCCACGTCTAAAACACAAGCCTCGTGGTTTAGAGCTTTTCTCAATCATGATGTCAGGCTCCCTCAGAACCTTCCAGGTCCCTCTGGCCAGTGTTTTTAGATAGCCCACTGGACACTAAGATGATTTTGTTGTAGGAGCACCTCATCTCCACCAGAGGGAGCAAACCCAACATTCCAGACCCTGGGCTGAGTTGAGGTTTTCTCACTGGTCATTTTGACAAAAGAGAAAGCATGCATTCTCTAGTTGCACTGCAGAGGAGAAGGAAATATACGCCCATAGAATGTTCTCTGCTTTTAGCCTGAAGGACCAAAAGCTCACCAGTATTCCTAAATAATCCAAAAGTTTCTAGTGTCAGAAGACTTTATTATTTGGAGTGGAGGGACCCTTTTCCTGGCTAATAGGATCAAATCTTACTTTTGGTGGGAAGGAATTTTACTTTCTTTCTTATTTTTTTAAATTATGAAAGTATGGTAACATATTTACAGGAGACCTGGAAAATACAGAACAAAGTTACATATAGTTCCACTATATATTATAATTATTTTTTAAGTAGATAAATTAAGATTTTTACTTGGAGTTTCAACATCAAACTCTCAAAAATTAATAGAATAAGTAGACAGAAAAGTAGAAGGATATAGCAGACCTGAAAAGCACTATGAACCAAAATATGGGGGTTATTTTCAAACATCTTTTGGTGTTGACTTCTAACATAATTCCATGATGATAGAATAGACTCTGTTGATTTGAATACCTTTAGACTATGGCATTTTTGCACTCTGCTTTATGTCCCTAGATATGTTCCAGTGTCTCCTGGTTCATAGTCTATGGCAACTCAGAATTTGTATCCTACTGTTTTGTGAGAATTGTATCAATCTTAATTATGATAAAGTCTTCCTTTAAAAGAGACATTTTCCAAAGATGGGGGGAAATCCTGAAACAATGGTGCGCACATTGTCATGTGTGTTGTTGAGAACATCAAATTTGATGGAGCGCTTGTTTTTTAGAGAAAACCCCAGTTCCCACGCAAGCTGTCAACCCGTGTCTTGGCCCTGGAAATGGGGCTTCTGTCTCACGTGCAGCATGCCCTGTTTGTCTCCTAGTACCTGAACACAGTCATCCCTTACGAGAAGAAGGCCTCACCCCCATCAGTGGAAGACCTCCAGATGCTGACTAACAGTGAGTTCCTCCCATTCTCAGCCAGATCAACTGCTCACTTCTGTCCCTCTTGCCCTGTGAGTTATACCCTTGGTGTCTCGGACCTGAGGTTTCCCCAGGGCAATTTCTTTTTTATTTTTGTTACTATTATTATTATTTTTAACTGGAGGATAATTGCTTTAAAATGTATTGGTTTCTACCGTGCAACAATGTGAATAACTCATAACTATATATGTATCTATATCTATATCTATATATATATATCCCCTCCTTCCTGAGTTTCCCTCCCACCCCCACTTTTAACTTTTTATTTTATATTGGAGTACAATATATTCCAATATATTGTGACTAACAATATTGTGTTAATTTCAGATGTACAACAGAGTGATTCAGTTATCCATATACATGCATCTGTTCTTTTTCAAATTCTTTTCCCAATTAGGTTGTTACAGAATATTGAGCAGAGTTCCCTGTGCTATACAATAGGACCTTGGTTATCTATTTTAAATATAGCAGTGCAGTTTCAATGGATCAAAATGTGCTCCACACCATTGCATCATGTCCCCTCCATGGGGCAGAATTAAAGAGCTCTTCAGTGATACTAGGAGCTGCTTTGTCTTTTCCTGGTTCCTGGAAGGGGAGAGACTTGCCAGAAAAAACAAGCTGATGGAGGAGGTTGAGCAGGGGAGCTTTCTGTGGTTCACCCACAGGTCTCAAGGCCGTGCGCTCTCCGCCTTGCCTGCAGTTTGAGGTTGCCTTGTGTTCCCAAAGCAGGGAGCTCCTTCTAAGGGACTGACTGTATTTAATGAGAAGCAAGGTTTCTTGGGTGGGGTAAGGCTGATGTGAGAGAATAGATTCTGGTTTTCCTCCCAGGCCCTGACTCTATTGTCAAGTAATATTAGCAAGCATTCAGAGCGGTTGGGGAAAACAGCCTGTGATCGAGAGCTTTTTTAGGCAAAGTCTCTTGATACCCATTAGACACTACAGCCCCCAAAGGGCTGGGGGCACAGGGTGTTAGCCATCAGTGTCAGCTTGATTTTTCAGGAAGAGAAAAATCCTAGGCTGAGATGTGAGGAAGGGCTCGGTAAATCACAAGGCCATCCATCACCCTGGCAACCATGCTCTGCGCTGAGCTGCACACTAACAGCGTGCGCGCCCTTGCCGCGCTGCCTCAGAGGGAATGGGCCACTGCAGGGCTGTTTGATGCCTAAGGGGAGGAAGGGGGTCTTCATCTATTTGGCTGAAGAAGATAGATACCTCCTGGGCCCATTGCTTAAGGTGTCCAAAGAGTTCATTTTCATCATTTTGGAGAATGAAAGAAGAAGTTTCTGATAAATGGAAAACTTGCCTCCATCAATAGACACCACATCCTTGAGAACCTGGAAGTTTAAATTCAAAGTGCATCAGCTTCCTCTTAACTCATCTGAAGCTCTTTTATTTGCATAAATATGCACTAAGATTTTTTTTTAATGGGAGCAGATAGAAACGAGCTGACATTTATAGGTGTTTGTGTTTTCACAAGCAGCAAGCATTTGGAAAATAATTTGGACAAATTATGAAGGTTGATATATGTAGAGCACTTTGTCATGCTGTTTTTTAAAAAATAAAGAGCTATAAATTTATTACAGATACCCACTCAGGAATTTAGTGTGAAATCCTATCATTTAAATCAAGAAACAGTGGTTTGTGTACACTTTTGAAGTTCATTTAAAAAATTAGGGCTAGAGTATATCCATCATTTAGAATACTTTGGAAACAGAAATGTGAATAAAGGAAAATAAACAGCTTCTTCCTCCCTTCACTGCGGTTACTGTATGGTGTTTTTCAGGCATAGTATTTTATGTCTTTCCCATATAGCTGGGATTACACAGGCTATTAAATTTCATATCATGATTTTAGTCACATCAGTTAACATTTGGTTAACATTCTTTTTATGGCTCTCTCTTCTGTCGTATAGATATACCACATTCCAATATTTTATTTCTTTAAAAAAACTGCCAACTTTCCTGTATGTTCTGAGAGCTCTCTTTTTGGGCACATCCGTATATGGGTTTGTGAACAGTAATTCCTCTTTTCCCAACTCCTGAGTCAAGAACATAGGCCCAAGACTGGCTCTGGGGACTGGACAATTCTTGTAAATTTTGGATTTTGGAGACCACCTTAGTCACATGTTGGCTGGGCTCAGTGCAATTATTGTATTTTTATTGCTATCTTCTTGGTGGGCAGCATTTATTTTAGTCTTCGCATGCCCAGCTGCAATGTATTTTCAGCCTGTTATGTTGAAAAGAATCCATGTCTAAAAATAGAGAAGAAAGAAAACAAACCATTGCCTGAATGGCCTGAGGTCCAGTCTTTTTCTGGACCTGGCCAGGGACTCATGCCAGCGTCAGCCTCTGTTTCTTACCCGCTCCTGAGTTTTGGAGTCAAGTGGGCTTCCCTGGTGGCTCAGATGGTAGAGAATCCGCCTTCAGTGCAGGAACCCTGGGTTCAATCCCTGGGCTGGAAAGATCCCCTGGAAAAGAGAGCAGCTACCCACTCCAGTATTCTGGCCTAGAAAATTCCATGGACAGAGGAGCCTGGCAGGCTACAGTCCATGGGGTCACAAAGAGTCAGACATGACTGAGCAACTTTCACTTTCCATGACCCTGATTTGCAGCTTGTTAACGTAATCAATGGAGAACAGGACCTGGGAATGGACTGGGGAGTCTCTCCATTGTCAAGGTGCCTCCTGACTTCAGTCATCAGGGCCAGTTGATCTTCCGTGTTTTCTTCACTTGCAAAAAGCAGAACACGGACACACTGCTATGTTTAAAATGGATAACTAACAAGGACCTACTGTACAGCCCAAGGAGCTCTGCTCAATGTTTTGTGGCAGCCTGGATGGGAGGGGAGTTTGGGGGAGAATGGATACATGTATAGATATGGCTGAGTCCCTTCCCTGTCCATCTGAAACTATCACATTACGTTGATAACTGGCTATACTCCAATATAAAATTAAAAAGTTAAAAAAATGAAATTAAGTGCAAAGATTATTATATCCAGTGGGAAAAAAGAATAATACATGTTCATGGAAAAAATCTGGACCTTACAGCAATATGATGCCAAAGAGAACATCACCTGGGGCCTCATACTCAGAGGTAACTGCTTTTTAGTTTCATGCACATTCTTCCAGATTTTATTCTATGAATATTAACATTTATTACTCTTTTAAAATTAATACATTAAGTTCCACAACCTCCTTTCTTCATTGATAAGTATGTCTTGTATACATACTCATCTATCTTTTTTTATGAAGCTGTTTGAGATGGCATAAATAGCATACACCAGAGTTTGCTTAAGGCATCTATTGATGAAATCTCTTGTTGGATACTCCCATCCCTTCCCTCGTTTTTGGATAGTATAAACAAGGTCCAGATATTAATATTTTTTGAAGGATTTTTTTACAGAGCTGACTTCTGCATCATGAATAATGAATATGAGAAGGTACTTCTTAGTGTAATAACAGAAACATCTGTTCTATGAAAACCCTTAAGTTTTAATCACTTTCCTATTGTTTGCTTCATATGTACTTTATATCCCTTTTCAACAAAAAATCTGTAAGCTCCTTGAAGGTCATCAGTACTTTTGCATTTCCACAAATTCTAGCACTGTACTGGGCATAAAGGAGAAGATATTTGTTGAATTAAATTCATTTGCTCTTAATAAACTGGAGATGAGAACTTTTCTAATAATATCTGTATGAGTAGGACATCTTTAAAGACAGATTTATCAGAGTTTCAGCAGTGTGACAGCTGTTATTCTTAACATTTGGATTGCATCTGAAAGTTGATTCCTTTTTTAAATTGCTTAATTTATTTTTATGATCATTAAAGACACATAATTCATAGGTGATGGGGAAATTACAGATGAGCACATGCATACAGAAAGGAAAGACTAAAAGAAAAAGAGAGAAAAGAGGAAAGAGGACGTCAACTCATCAGTAGGGCTACCCGGATCCTTTTGATGGCTTCTCCCTCACCAGCAGGTGAATGCTGGCTCTTGACAGAGGCTTCTAGACTTTGCTCAACACTCAGCAAGAGTCTGATTTCCTTGACTCCTCTCTCACTGTCTTTGGGTTGGTGGACTGTCTGGCCCAGAAGTAAGCTGTGTGCCCTGATTCGTCTTGACTCTTCTCTCTCCCCTCCCTCCAGTTCTCTTTGCCATGAAGGAGGATAATGAGAAGGTTCCCACTTTGCTGACGGACTACATTTTAAAAGGTAAGAGCAGCCCAGGTTTCTGGGAGCAGAAGTGACCTCTGAGGCTCCCCTTCCCCAGGACTCTTTGTTGGCTGGAGGCACAGAGCCCACACTGTGGGCCTCCCAGAGCCTCCACACTGGGTCAGACCAGGCAGGGCCGGGGAGCTCCATGGACAACTGTGAGCGGGCCCTTGCCTTTGGATGTTGCTAGGAGGCCTGAGGAGGACATTCCATCACCCCCGAGTCACCAGAGCGACTCCACACAAAGAGCAGCCTAACCAGTACAAAAGGCTTATTGTTAAAGTTCTGTGGAGCTTGGGCTGTTTAGTTGGCAAAAACAAAGCCTCAGGATACCTTTAACAATCTCGACTACTTGAAAGGCAGCAAACTAGGGACATGATTAGCTACATCCTTTTATAGCTATTTTTTGTTTCATCTTTCCTTATGGATCATAATTTTTTGTTTCATCTTTCATTTAACATATGTAAAAATAGAGCAAATGGTGTAGTGCAGCAGTACCCAGCGTTTTTGGCACCAGGGACCAGTTTTGTGGAAGAGAGTTTTTCCAGGGGGAGGGGAAGGGGATGGCTTGGGGATGATTCAGGTGCATACATTTATTGCACACATTATCTCTATTATTATTACATGAGCACCACCTCAGATCATCAGGCATTAGATCCTGGAGGTTGGAGACACCTGGATAGTGAACCGTCACGTGCTTAGCATTTGGCTTTAAAAATTATTAACTCCTGGCTGATCTAGATTCATTTATAACCACACCCAGCTTCTCCCCTCCATATTGTTTTGAAGCAAATACCAACCATTATATCTTTTTTTATCCATAATTATTTCAGTATGCATTTCTAAAACATAATCACAAGATCATGATCACAGCTAGAAAAATAAAACATTTTAAAGTATCTTAGAGGGACTTCCCTGGTGGTTCAGTGGTTAAGACTCCACACTTCCACTGCAGGGGGCAAGAGTTCAATCTCTGGTTGGGGAACTAAGATCCCTCATGCCATGTGCATTGGCCCCTCATCTCCCCTGTCCCAAAGTATCTTTGACTCTTCAACCAGTGTTCAGATTTCCCTGTAAAATTTTTTCAGTGTATTTCTTTGAATTAGGACCCAAAGAAGTTCCATGCATTACAATTTCATAATGTTTCTCTTAAATCTCTTCATTTTATTTATTTGACTGCACTGTGTTATAGTTGCAGAATGTGGAATCTTTAGTTCCTGCGTGTGGGATCTAGGTCCCTGACCAGGGATGGAACCTGGGCCCCCTGCGTTGGGAGTGCAGAGCCTTAGCCACTGGACCATCAAGGATGTCTTTTAAATCTTTGTTAATATGTATACACAGTTTCCCCTTTCCTTCATCTCTCACATTCTTTGAATTTTATTTCATAAAGAAACCAAGTGATTTGATCCATAGAATTTCCTTATTCCGGCTTTGACTTGTTAGTTTTGTCCTCATGGTTTCATTTGATATGTTCTTCCACCTTTCGCATTTCCTGTTGTCCAGTGGATCCAGAGGGCTGAACACATTTAGAGCATCCACACCAGACCGGACCGGGCAAGGCCAGAGGACTCAGTACACTAACATCCACAGTTTTTTGGAGAGCATTGGTTTATCAGTGGTTGGGACCTTCCATTAAGAGACACCTACCATCTGGTTGTCTTTCTTTGGGGGGATGCTAATATCTATATTAGTGTGCTCAGGCTGGTAAAACAGAATACCACTGGGTGGCTTAAACATCAGAAATTAATTTTCTCACAGTTCTGGAGAGTAGAAGTCCATGATTAAGGGGCCAGTAAATTGGGTTTCTGGTGAGGGCTCTCTTCTCAGCTTGCAAGCAGCTGCCTTCTTGCTGTGTCCTCACATGGCCTTTCTTCTGTTGATGAGGGAGTGCCAGAGCCTCTGTGCTGCTTCTTACAAGGACACTAGTCCCAGCAGATCAGCACCCCACCCACATGACCTCATTTTAACCCTTCTTTCTCAGAGGCTCCATCTCCAGGTATAGCTGAGGGTTAGGGCTTCACCATGAATTCTTAGGTGGGGACACAAACATTGACTCTGTAACACTTTCCACTGATAGTCATTCATGGTCCAGATTCTTTTTCTCGTTAGATTTTGCTCCACAGGCGCAAGACAACCTTGGGTGCAGTTTCTGAAGGCTTGTGGACTTCAGTTTAGAACCTCTGAGCTGTACTGTTCTGTAAGGATCAGAAAGATGAATCTTAAATTTCTGCAGGATGGATTTAGGCTCAACATTAGGAAGAACTTCTGGCTCTTAAAGGTTTTAAAAGAGCATCCCTTTTCTCAGAGATTTGTGGAAATGGGTTCTGTAAGTCTGGGAGCCCAAGGGCTAGACTTTACCCCTCACGATCAGCTGAAATGTCAGTGAATGTATAAAACTAGTTTACATTTATGAGCTCTTTCTGTTTGCCTCTGAGCAATGCTGTGGGCTGGGCAGAGGCACAGGCTACTGTATACACGAAGAAAAACAGACACAGGTTATTTCCCGAAGGTTGTGGTTAATAACAACCAGACCCAGGATTTGAACCAAGGTGGCTGGGCAGCAGAGAAGACCCACTTCATCACTACACTGAACCACCACCCATCAGGGGGTCATTCTCCTTCTGGAAGGAAGACACGTGATTGCCGTCCTTCCCTGGCTCTCAGGGGGTGGGTGGCTCTATGCTCAGGACACTGGCGAGAGGGCAGGGCCACTCTGGCCCGGGAGGCCCGGCCCCACGCTTGCTCTGACGTGCCCTCTCTCTCCTTTCCTTCCAGTGCTGTGCCCCACCTAACCCTGCCCTCGGGGGCAGCCTTGCTGCGGAGGTCACGGAGCAAGAGTCATCCCACCGCAGGGACTGCATGACACCACGTAGCCTCCGCCGTGTATTTAAACGTGTATAGCTTAACCTGGATTAAACATGAGCAAGCGCGCGGGGTCCTTTGCTGTTGGCTTCTAGTCCTAGTAACCATTGGATGCATGACTGTCGGGCAGGGCTGGTGATGTCGCCCCTTCTCCGCCCGTGTCGGAGGGAGGCAGATGCTGTCACCGCTCATGATGTAGTCTGGCTCCAGCCCTCAAAAACAGCTTCCACTCTAAGACTAATTTTGAAATAAACCTTCATTTAATTAGTATGCTTCATGTGCTTTGGCGTGTGGTATCCCTCGGCGCTCTGGTACAAACCTTCAGAGAAAGGACACGTCGCTGCCTCCACGCGAGGCTCCTGGCCACGGCAGCGATGGGGTGTTAGGGGATGGGGTGGTACCTGTTGTGGCCTTTGGTGGGTCGTGGTGGCACTGCCATTGTCCAGACAGGGAGGAGGCGGTCCACAGACTCGAAAGATCTTGTTGCTTGACAGTTCCAGATGGGGCCACACAAGGTGTTGTAGGAAGTACTGGCGGGGGAGGAGACTGGGAAGTTAGCAGATGGAAAGTGAGGCTTAGGGGGAAGCAGGGCGACTCTAGTGCCTCCTGCTGGGATGGCCGGGTGGACACCCTGAGGTCTGAGGGCTGGACGGCGTGAGCTCCGCTGGGCTCTCTCGGTGTGGGGGCTGCGGCTGCTTTCCTGACCGCCCCTTCCGACCCCTGGTAGCCTCTGGCTGTCTGTGTCCTCCCCAGCTCCCCGTGGCCCTCGCCTCCCACGTGCTGTCCCCGGCATTGGTGACAGGCAGCTGCGACCAGCCAGCAGGTGAAAGCTGTCCTTGTGTCTGGAAGGGGCTCCGCTTCGGCACAACCTGAACTGTCTCGGCTTCCACCTTGTGGCTTGACTGGCATTCATTCTGCGGATTCCCCCAGTCCCGTCTTTAAAGAAAAATCTTTTTTTTTATTGTGGTGAAAGTTGTGTCATATGAAACCTGCTGTTTCAACCATATTGAACTTTCAGTGGCACTAAGCACGCTCACCTTGCTATGCGACTCTGACCACCATCATCCAGCGCCCCAGTGTTTTCACCTCCCTAAACTGAAATTGTCCCCATTAAACACAAACTCCTCATCCCCTTCCTCCTTCCCAACCCCTGCCCCCTGGCTTCTACCAGTGTACTTTCTGACTCCATGAATTTGACTATTCAAGGTACCTCGTATAAGTGGAATCAAACAGTGTTTGCACCTAATATATATTGGAATACATTTTTAAGGTTAACTTAATATATGTGCTACAAACAAGACTTCTACCCCACACGCTATACAGCAGGTCCTTACCAGCCATCCACTTCATACATAGCAGCGTATATATGTCAATCCCAACCTCCCAGTCCATCCCAACCCTTCCCCTCGTTGGTGTCCATACATTTGCTCTCCACGTCTGTGTCTCTATTTCTGCTTTGCAATGGATAGGTTCATCTGCACCTTTTTTTCTAGATTCCACATGTATGCGTTAATGTAAGATACGTGTTTTCTCTTTCTGACTTACTTCTCTCTGTATGACAGTCTCTAGGTCCATCCACCTCTCTGCAAACTGCACAATTTCGTTTCTGTCTTAAAAACTTTTCTCAGGTACTTGCTATGTACCTGCCACTGGCATCATCACCTCGACAAATTATCTTGCATCTCAGCATTGCCCTGATAGACGGATGAGGACACCGAGAAGCAGAGACGCTCAAAGCAGTGGAGTCAGCTGGGCACATCGGCCTCTTATGCACCTAGATCTCCACCCCTCCTTAGGAGTTTGGCGTTTGTGTGCCACATGGAAAGCTGTGCTTCGTCACACGGGCAGCTCCATAGAAGGTCACAGATGGATGCAGGTGACAATAGAGGGCATCCTTGGCACTCTCTCAGTCCCTGGGCCTCTGCTTTTCTAGGAGCTCTGCTACAGAGCAGTAGCAGTCTCCCCTGGGGGGAGGGGGGACCTATCGGGGAAACTGCCCCACTGCCGGCAGCTCTCCAACTCAGGCATCCACACAGAGCAGGGCTTCCATGTGGACAGCACCCCGGCCACTACAGGAAGATGGAAACAGCACGAGGTAGTTGTACAGATGCTCAGGCTCAGCACGTGGACCTAAGTACCGGAGCTTTGACAAAAGGGACACCTGCAGCTCTGCATTCCCTGGTGCCACGGTCACAGGGCAAAGGGCCACTGGCAGGGTGAGGTCCTTAGCGCAGTCCATGCTTTGCCAGCTCTGGGGGAGCAGTGAATCCCCCAGGAGCCTGCCTTCCTGCCTGGGGTTTGTCATATCTGGGTCAGCCGCTCCTTTCCCCCAATTTATCCTGCCAGCAGGTGTCTGAAGCAGCAGTGACAAGCTAATCAAAGCTGCCGGCAGTTAAAAATAAATCTCAAGTGTCAAGGAGATGCTCCATCTCCGGGGAGGTGAGTCTTGGAGGAGGGGTGGAAGCAGTGGCTGCCGTTTTTCGCCTGTGGTCCACATCAGGAGCCGAGCGGAAAGGCACATCCATGACCTCTGGTTTTGCATGGCCCTTTCTTCTGTCCTTGCTCCTCAACACGTGGGGCCCAGCCCAGCAGCAGACAAAACATCTAGAAATCTATTACAAATGTAAAGAACTCAGATCCCAATCCCCCGCCCACCCATCCTCTACCCCAGTCTGAAGCTGCAGGTTTTTTCCTTTTTGCCATGCCATGCAGCACGTGGGGTCTCAGTTTCCCTGACCAGGGATCGAACCCATCCGTTCGGCTGAGGAAGCCTGGAGTCTTAACCGCTGGACTGCCAGGAAAGTCCCTGGAAGCTGCATTTTAATGCGATTTCCAGGCAGTTGGTGTTTGTGTTAAGTTCAGAGGCACTTTGAGAGTTGCTCGAGCCCTGACTCTCGAAGACTGATCCTGGAAACCGTGGATGACGTGATTAACACGTGACCGCATGTGACTGCACCTCTCCTCTCCTCATCTTTCAGAAGTCCCAGGGCAGGTGATTCTTCAGGCCCCAGTCAGTTTGGACGGCAAAACTCAAGTCCACCCAGGGTGTCCACTCTCAGCCAGGGCACTGGGGAGCCAAGTCCTGCAGGTGCCCTCCTGGGCAGGTGGGACTTGGTCTGGCCAGCGGGCTCCTTTACTGAGGCTTATCTCCATCAACTAAAGGCCTCCACGTGGGTTTGCGAAGCCTAATCTAATCCAGCCCTGGTGAGGAAATGTCCCTGTAGGGCCTGACGCCAGCCTTCAGTTGTGTAGAGTTGAAACAAATGACCGTGTGAAAGTGAAAGTTGTTTAGTCGCGTCCGACTTTTTGCAACCCCATGGACTATAGAGTCCATGGAATTCTCCAGGCCAGAATACTGGAGTGGGTAGCCTTTCCCTTCTCCAGAGGATCTTCCCAACCCAGGTATCGAACCTAGGTCTCCCGCATTGCAGGCAGATTCTTTACCAGCTGAGCCACAATGACCCGGTGGGGACAAGCTATTGTCCACATGGAATGTCCACGCATTCCCTAATCTGTATCTTTGAGACAGATGGGGTGTCTCAGAAAGAAAACCCAAAGGGAAGGGTGTTGGGGCAATATGTTTTATGGGATAAATTGGATTTTTAAAATGAAATAAAACTTTTGCATAGCACTGGAGTATGATCTGGACTAGTACTGTCTTCACTTAGAGGTCAGGGAAGAGACTCGAACAATCCAAGAAGGTGCGCTCCTCTGGAGGTCTTAGGATGCACGATGAGCCCAGTCCTAATGGACATGATGAGTCTGTTCTGTGGGCTTTGAGCATCACTGTGTCCTAGGGACTCCTCACATGGCCCCATTATGCAGAGCACTTCGTCTCACCAAAGGCCAGGAGCAGGGGCCGCCAGGAGCCACCCCTCCTCAGCAGAAGCCTGAATCGGAGATGGGGGGCTGGCCTCCACGATCAGTATGCGTGGAGGGGAGAGTAATTAGTTGCCACTCTTGGAGAAGAGACACTCGCATTCTTGTTGGGCCCTGATTATTTATTTTCTTGGGAGGATGAGAGGAGAGTCCTTAGGTTTTCTGTCTGAGCCTCAGCTTTGCTCTCTTCCTCTCTTCACCAGAGAGGTGGACGCAGAGGCCACTCTGCTGACCAGGAAGGTGCTTGGCGTCATATTAATGCCTTTCTTTAAAAAGAACGATAAGCCACCTTAGCCCACAGCCCTGCAGCTCCACACCCCCACCCAGGCCCTCATGCATATTCATCCTGCTTCAAAGAGCACAGCATGGAATATGCAAATCGGCCAGGCAGGAGCTGGTTGGCATTTTGATAATAGCTTTGTCTGAAAAACCCCAGAGACACAAGCACATTTAGTCCCTCTCTCTCTCCCCTCCTCTCCCTCTCTCTTCCTCCAACCTCAGTCCCCGTCTTGGTTCTCTCTTCACTCTCCAACTGCCAGAGAACAGCAAAACGAATCACAGAACCAGAGAAGGGAGTCAGTGAAAGGCCAGGGGTCTGTCCTCCAGCCCCATGTATTTCCACTACTCCTCCTTGAACAGAACCATTTTGCTTTTCCCATTAAAGCGTCCCTGACCTGACCATGCTGGGGTCCCTGGGCCTGCCCTCTGCTCTTAGCAGCCTCCCCCGCTTCATCTAGGCTCCATGCTTCATTCTCTCTCCCAGAGATGAGCGAGCGCCCTTCTCTTTGTCCTTCTTCCATCTTTCAACCTGGTTTTACTCTCAGCGCGTGCAGGCTCGGTCCCTCGGTTGTGTCTGACTTTTTGCAACGCCATGGACTGTAGCCCACCAGGCTCCTCTGTCCATGGGATTCCCAGGCAAGAAGACTGGAGTGGATTGCCATTTCTTCCTTCAGGGGATCTTTTCAATTCAGGGATCATACCTGGGTCTCCTGCATTGCAGGTGGCTTCTTGACTGTTGAGCCAGCAGGGAAGCCCTCGGTATTCCAGCCTAAAAAGCCCGGGAATCTGGCCTTGCCCTCTGAACTGAACGGAGGGCATCATCTACAGAGGCTGGAAGCGAGGGAGGGAGGTCTGCTGTCATCACTCAGATCACTGACCTCGCGCATCTGTCTCTACTAGAAAAGGACGCAGAGAAATTTCTTCAGGGCTTACGTCCTGCCCCTTCTCCCAAATGTAAATGGTTCCAGTGGGAGCCAGTGGACTAGTGGGCAGATGATCTGTTGTGGGAGAAGCAGCTAAGGTCTGGATCCTACTTCTTTAAACCTTTTTGGCCGCACTGTGCACCATGTGAAATCTTAGTTCCCCAACCAGGGATTGAACCAGCACCTCCCGCATTGGAAGCACCGAGTCTTAACCACTGGACCACCAGGGAAGTCCTGGACCCCATGTCTTTGAAGGCTGTTTCATCTTGGAAACTAAGAGGAGGAAACCAAAGGCAGATGCAGGGATGCATGGACCTCCGAGGAATTCAGGGACCAGAGGAGTCTCTTCCCTTGGTCTTGAAGCTCAGCCCTGGTCAGGCCAAAGCTCAGGAGGCAAATTATCTCAATCAAGGAGTGTGGGTTGGAGGCTTGGGGTCAAATCCCAGCTTTACTACATATTCGCTGAATAATTTTTGAGAAATTTAATTTCTCTATCTCCTTATTTTGGGGCTTTCCAGGTGGTGCTAGTGGTAAAGAACCCGCCTGCCAGTGCAGGAGACATAAGAGACACAGGTTCGATCCCTGGGTCAGGAAGATCCCCTGGAGGAGGGCATGGCAACCCACTCCAGTATTCTTGCCTGGAGAATCCCATGGACGGAGGAGCCTGGCGGGGTACAGTCCATGGAGCTGCAATGAGTTGGACATGACTGAAGTGATTTAGTATGCACACATCTCCTTATTTTAGAAATGGGAATATTAATAATAGCAATAATACCAGTAATTCTCTCAGGGTTGTTTTGAATCATTTACAGTATCTAGCATATAGGCAAAGTGTTCAATAAATTGTGACTTTTATTTTTGCTGGTAAACTTCAAGGAACTGAGCCCTGGGGCTTCTTGAGCCTCATCATTTTTTCAACCCAGTGGTCATGGAAGATTTGAAAACAAGACCAAAACAAGACAGGGTGTTCCCCTAAAATCAGCCCCACCCCACCCTTTATGCTCTCTAAATCCTGCTTAGTGGTGGCCCATCTGATTCTAGAACCCATGGCCTCTGGGCTCTCCTGCATAAGGAGACAAGCAAAGAGCTGGATCATGTTCTGATTTCTCAGCAATTTCACTCAAGGCAGGCAGTGGAGGAGGGGCGGTGCAAAGTCACATTTATTTTTGCACTTAGAGAAAAGATTCTATTTTCACTGGCAAGGAGACAGGTGGAATGACAGCAGAGGAATCACAGATACCACCCCAGACACACTCTGAGAAGCCTCACATGCTTTGTGATTAGGCCACACAGGTGGGGACTAAGGAGCTTCCTGGTAAATCAGCTGGTAAAGAATCTGCCTGCAATGCAGGAGACACTGGTTCAGTCCCTGGGTGGGGAAGACCCGCTGGAAAAGGGATAAGCTACCCACTGCAGCATTCTTGGGCTTCCCTGGTGGCTCAGCTGTAAAGAATTGTCTGCAATGAGGGAGGCCTGGATTCGGTGGCCACTCCAGTATTCTTGCCTGGAGAATTCCAAGGACTGTATAGTCCACGGGGTCGCAAAGAGTCCGACATAACTTTCACTCTAGAGGGTGGGGAAAGGTGTTGCAATTTCTAGCATAGGCAGTAAGCCTGGAAGACCGCCGCTCCCTGCCACCGCCGCCAGAGGGCAGCCCTCAGCTCGCAGGGTGGAGTTTGGCGAGATCACTAGGAGACACCAGGTTCCCTCGCTGGACTTGGATGGTAAAGGTGGATGACAATTTACAATGCTGTGAATGAGGTTCCCACGGAGGGTGAGAAAGTTAGGTTTAATGACCTTTAGTTCCCTTTCTGGGACTGAGAAACGATTGTTTTCACTCTAGGCTTGGATCCTTGTCACCTGCAAAGACCCCTGGAGGGGGTGGTACTGAGGGCAACAAGGCTCTTTCAGCTCAGAGCGACTGGCCGCAGAACTTTTTCCGAAATCAGGCTTGGGTGAGACAGTGATTCGGCATCTCTGGGTTGCTATTCAAAATGCACTGACCTCGGCCCCACCGTTGGAGGGTCTGCTCTAGCAGATCAAGAATAGAACCTGGGTGCCTGCACCTTCAAAAGCCTGCTCAGCAATTCTAAGGTGCCCCCAGCAGAGTAGTCCAAGGGTGGGAGTTGGGGGTGTCATAGATGAAGGTGGCCTTGGACCGGGAGGTGCTGGGGGATTTCATCACAAGAGTGCTGGGTTATTTCATCTCCTTCCAAAATGTTGAGGGACTTCCCTGGTAGCTCAGATGGTAAAGTGTCTGCCTAAAATGCAGGAGACTGGGTTCGATCCCTGGGTCGGGAAGGTCCTCTGGAGAAGGAAATGGCAACCAGTACTCTTGCCTGGAAAATCCTGTGGACGGAGGAGCCTGGTAGGCTACGATCCATGGGGTCGCAGAAAATCGGACACGACTGAGCGGCTAAACTTTCCAAAATGTTGACCCCACGTGGATACCAAGCACGATACAGTCAAAGGGGCAGCAGTGGAGAAGCCTGGCTGCTGGGGGCCTGGGTGGTGGCGTGGTGTCAGCTTCTCTGGCAAGGTGTGGGCTTCCTAGGAGGAGCAGCACTCCCAGGAGGCGCTGGGGGCCCACGGTACTGTCGTCTGTAGGACAACATAGAAGATCCCCCGAAGGTGGACTTAGCAACCATCCCTTCTCGCTTTCTCACTGTACTAGGGAGGAAGTAAATTTACATGGTCCCTGTGTGTGAGGGGCTGTATTGCCAGAGTCTCCCCCAAATCCAGGGGAATCCAGTGTTCTTTCTTCCGCTGCAGAGGAGCCATGGGAGGCCCACAGGTGGGCAAAGCTGGCCTTCCATGAGTCTGATGTCATAAAAATGTTGCAGTACCACTGCAGAAATTCACAAAAGAACAGGTGGAAGAGAAAACTACACACCTGATGTGAGTGCTCTGGATAATGCTTGGGTGTAATAAGATGAAAAAAAATCTGAAAATGAAAAGGTATAATGAGATGTACACAACTGAAGGGAATTGTCTTAAATGGCTGATTATAATGAGATGTACATAAATTGTCAGGCTTGTAATGAAATGAAAAAAAATTCTTGCCTGATAATACTGGGTGTAATGTCTACACCTGAAATAAGTCGTCTCAGTGCACTGAGTAATGAGATGCACATAATTTTAAAGAGTGTAATGAGATGAAAAATAAATCAAACACTTGTCTTAAAATGAAAGATGTACTAAGATGCACACACCTGAAGGGCATTGTCCTAAATGGGTTTGGTTTAATGAGATGCATTTAATTTGCGAAGGGGCTAAATGAGATTGGCCCAGAGAGAGGCTGAGAAATATAAAAGTGTAAGGTACACTTGACAGTGGTATAATAAAATCTGCCTGGGGGCTTCCCTGGCCATCCAGTGGTTAAGACTTCATGCTTCCCCTGCAGGGGACTCTGATCCCTGAAGGGGGAACTGAGATTCTCAAGCTTCATGGTGCAGCCAAAAAAAAAAAAAAAAAAAATCTGCCTGGTCTGAGGGATGAAAATAAGACACCACCATAGAAACATGGAAACATGTGAGGCTTCCCAGGTGGCTCAGTGGTTAAGAATCCGCCTACCAATGAAGAGGATGCGAGAGATGCAGGTTCGATTCCTGGGTTGGGAAGATGCCCTGGAGAAGGAAATGGCATCCCACTCCAATATTCTTGCCTGGGACATCCCATGGACAGAGGAGCCTAGTGGGCTACAGCCCATGGGGTTGCAAAGAATCGGATGCGACTGAGCGATTGAGCACCTGAGCACGTAAAAATGTGTGGAGTGTGATGCTATCGGCATTCTTCCTGCCAGTCCTCTGGGACCCTTGCCCTGGGATGCTCTGCAAAGTTGAATCATTCTCTGTCCCTCATTCGATGCCAGGCACATAGTAGGCATCCGTGGATGCTCACTGAATGATGAGTGGGTTCAGGGGGTTGTAGTGTGTTTAGCAGAAGGAAGTTCATGGGAGCAGCTGTAAAGCAAGGAACTTCTAAAAGGCAACTGAGAGCGATTTCCTGAGAGCGGTGTTTCTCAGTCTTCAGCATCTTGATCAGAATCTGGGAACGAACTAGTTGTGCGACCTGATCTGTGTGTAGCACAAGCAACCCCAGTGGCTTTTATGCCCCAAGGCTCACAACCCCCTCTGGAGGTCAGGCAGGCAGGTAACACAGGACTGAAGGCGTCTGGTTATAAGACACAGGTACCTCTGCAATTAAAGGTGGGAGATTCTTCTCTTCCATAGGCAAATATAATTCTTCCCATTTTTTTGTTATTTTAATGCAGAGCCCTCTTGGATTATCTTGTTTTCTCACTCTGGATGGAGCAATGGGTATAGAGATATGTTTTCCTTTTTATTTATTTTTTTAATGAAAAAATCTATTATTGTTATTTGTGTGGCTGCATGTCATGTGGGATCTTAGTTCCCTGACCAGGGATGGAACATAGACCTCCTGCATTGGAAGCTCAGAGTCTTAACCACTGGACCACCAGGGAAGCCCCGAGTTTCCTTTTTAAAGACAACTGCTCAAATATTGGAGGGAAAGGCAAAAAAAGGAAAAGGAAAAAAGAGAGGAGAAAACATAATTAGCCAGTGAGCCAACCAAAGGATGGCAGGCCAGTAACAAATGGCAGCTGACCCTCAAGCTCCGTGTTGGGAGACCGCGTGAGTGGCCAATGTCACGACCGCCTGGAGGCCACACTGTCAGGGGCTGCAGTGACTCAACTACCCTCAGCTGTGGCTGGGTGGGAATCTAGGTCCTAGGTTGCCTGTTTGCTCGATTTTTCGAGAGAAATCAGGAATCCGCATTTTATGTGCAAACTTCTGACTTAAATGTTGGCCCGCAAATTTTCCAAAACAAAGTATGGTCCAACAAAACATTACTGTAAGCTGGATTTGACCTAAGTGTCTCCTGTTTGCAACTCTAAATAATCAAGTTGGAGGTTATTGTCTAGGATAAGGTCATAGCTCAACCATTTTGAGGATACAATGAGTTCTCTTTCAGTCTCAATCTTCCCCTAGAGTGTGAATTCCTTGAAGGCAAGAACTGTGTCTTCGTTGATCACAGCTGTAGTCTCAGTATCTGAAACTGCCTGGGGCAGAGTGTTGCTCAGTGCTTGAATGAATGAGTCCGTGCTGGCTGTGTTGCGACGGTCACTGCCCTTATCTGGTCACGTGCAAGGCAGCAGAGAGGTCACATGGTCCAGGAAGTTGAGCTCTGGTCAAGAACTTCCTTGGGCAGGAATCTCCAATCAGGTCATCCCTGATGGGTTTACGGGGTTGGGGCCAGAAGTCAGTCTGAACATTCCCAGGGTCTGGATATCACAGCTCCATCTTGAGGATAAAGGAGGTCTTCCTCATCCCCACCCCACATTGTTCCATCTCTCTTCTTTCCACATGGACTTCGAGACATCTCTGCAGGTTGGAGAGGGTTGGGGTCTAACACAGACAGAGGTTGCTGCCTTCTCACAACACAACTACCCACATCTCAGATGATTTAGG
The DNA here is from genome assembly GCF_001704415.2 of Capra hircus. NCBI lineage: Eukaryota > Metazoa > Chordata > Mammalia > Artiodactyla > Bovidae > Capra > Capra hircus. Next base: position 28,225,632 of record NC_030836.1, on the reverse strand, counting down.
AGACCGCTTTTTAGTTAGCTGCTTTGTATACAAGATGGCAGAACTTGAGAGAAAAACTTAGGAAGGGGTGGGAGAGGCTGGGCTCAGGCTATTACATAATTTCTCAGAAGTTTGTTTCCTAAAATGCGTTTTGTGCAATGCTAGTATGATTGATTAGCTATTACTTGAAAAACAAAAGATAAATACATTTGGGGAACACGTTAAACAGGTTTCTTTGCTGTAGGACCTTTCAGAGGCTTTTATATACTAATTTACATTATGAAACCCCTTTAACAAAGTATAATACACAGTTCATCCTAGACTAAGCCGGCTATCTCTTAAGAGTGTGTTCCTTAACTCCAACTAAAAAATCTTAATTTATTGCCTTCAAAAAATAATTGTCACATATAGTGGAATGATAAGTAACTTTGCTCTGTATTTTCCAAGTCTCCTGTAAATGTGTTATCATACTTTCATAATTTAAAAAATTAACAAGAAAGAGGGAAAAAGTTTGTCCCTTGGAAATCACTGCTTTGAAAGTCGTCTTTCTGGCTCTCAGGGCTGTGGTTCCAGCTGTCATCTTCTTGTGACTTTGGAGGCTTTTTCTACTGCCCAGAGGTGGGGTCTCTGCGGAACTTTTCAGATGTGGCCAGGGTTTGGGTTCTGGGAGGGCGGGGACCCAGGGGACTGCTATCCACCCTTTCACCTCCAGAATCCCTCCCTTTCCCAACTTCATCCTAGCCAGAGGTGTCCATGGTTAAGCATAAGCTTGCCAGCCCTTGCCAATGGGAATGAAGAATTCTAAACCCATGCCGGGACATCTCAGCACATGGCCCAAGTAAGGAAACCTCTAGGATGAAAGTAACAAGGCTGCCTCTCACTTAGTTGGGGAGATGAGCTGTCTCTCAAATTCTTCCTACCCCAGAGAATACAGTGCTGAGCTCTGGGGTTCAATGGGCAGGCTCCCCTTTGAACACAGTTCCTGGATTCAATGTGGCAGTCAAGACTGCCCATCATTCCTGATTTCTGGGACCTTTCATACGAGGGATAGGGCGAGGGGGGCATGTGAGTTGGGAATGGGCAGTGGTGGCACCAGCTTGGATGGAGGTGGGATAAGCAAGGGTCTTTGAGGTGAAGAGGGGACTGAGTTCTGAGCTCCCTTGCTACGACAGGAGACCGCCAGGAGAGGGCAGTGCAGAGCCTCTGCCTGTCTCTCTTGCTCTCTGTCTTAGAGAAGATACCTCTGCCGTGATTGTGCCAAACTTGGCCATCTTTCTCCCCAGACTGGCAAACTGAGGACACCCAGAAAGCCCTCTTCCTAGGTCCCTTTCATGGGTAGTCGAATGAACAAGGATTATGGTAAGGCCTCCAAATTTCCTCTGGTCCAGGGTCCCCGTAACCCTTAACCACATGAAAAGAGATCACGCACCAGAATTAAGGTAGGTAATAAGGTTTACTGAAAACTCGGCCACATTCAGTACTGGTTTGGTGGATACATCAGAAGAGGTTGCATAACATTAGGCAGGTGGAGGGGGGCTGGGAGGAGGATGTGTGGGCACGTGTGTGCAAGTGTGTGGGGTGGGATGCCTGTCCAAAGTGATAAGTGGAAGGGTGTATGTGTGTGTGTGCATGTGCGCATGTGTGTGTATGAACAAGAAAAATGAAGCAGAACAGGAAACATATTTGTCCCACTGCACGTTGCCAAAGTCTCACGCCAAAAAAGCTAGACTTTCTTCTACCTATGGCATCAAAAGGGAGTAAAAAAATGATTGGATCACCCAGATTATAAATAAGGTTATTTGTTTCTCAAAAATCCCTATTAAAACATTAAATATCAGCTCTTTTGGGGGAAGAAATACATTCATTTCAGGGAGACCTCAGGAAAGCCACCATCCTTTTGCTCCACCTTACAGGGCCCTGGCAGGGGGCCCTCAAGTTGAGCCCAGCAGCCAACTCACATCCTGCTACTGCCAGAGATGGCCAACACATAACTGACAAATGAAGCTGCAAGTCCATTAAATTAAATTCAATGGAAAACACACGTGTGATCAGTCCTGTGGTTCACAGCCGTAGGGGTGGGAGGGAACAGGAGGGCGGGGTGCCGATCCTGGGGGCCTGGGGGTGGATGCTGTGTGTCAGGGCAGATGGTGGGAAGACTCCTCCTCCTTGCAGAGCCCAGGTTCCTCCAGGGCTGTGGTAGGGATGGTGTGTGGAACAGTGAGGCAGGTGGGTGGGCACCTCCCCCCCACTTTGGATATTGATGAGAAGGGGGATGTAGCTAGCACCTTCTCCAACCCCTGGCTTCACACTGGGCTGGATGCTTCTTTCCAAAGTTTCTTCTGCCTTCTCGGAAGGATAGAGTGAAGAAGAAAGGATGAAGGCTGGTGGAGCCAACCCCGGGGGCAGAGGGACAGTGGCGAGGGACAGGAGGGGTGGACAGCTGCCAAGCTAACCTGGCTCCACCCTCTCCAACAGCCCATGGAAGGCGTGGAACGTCTGGAGAGCTCCATCCCAGGGCTGCAACATCTGGCCTAAGAGACCACTGACCACCTGGGGACGGCTGTGGTTCCCCAAGGTCACCTTGATATGGCTCCTAGCCCAGGTCTTGCCATCTCCTTGTGTCCTGGAGCCAACCCAGGTGAAGGGCCTCCACTTAACCTCCTATAATTTGAGCCCACCAGCTTACCACTGATTTCCAGGAGATAGACAGAGAGAGAAGGTGGCTCTAACGGCTCTCGTCCCCCTCTACCAAGTCCATGGGCCTTGGAGGACCGAGGGGAGCCCTAGAGAATCCAGGTCCCATCTTATTCTACAGGATGTAACCCCTTGGCCCCCCTCTCCCTCCAGCCATGAGTCATGCATTCTGGTTCCCTCTTGCCTTTGAATGTCTCTCAAAGAGCTGAGGACCCTGTGGAGGTGGAGCCCAGACCCCCTTTGTCTCTTTCCTCCTGACTCGGTTCCCTGGCAGAGGTTCACTCCATGAACAGCATTGATCCATGTCCCAGCGTGGGGCTTGTAAACAACTCAAGTCCTTCAGTGGCAGGGGCATGGGGGTGCCCTCTGTCCTCAGGGATGTGGTGAGTCCAGACCTCACTCCTGCCTCTCCGTCCAGGCTGCTCGACCGGCCCCGCCACGCTGAGTCCTCTGCAGTACTAGGGAAGTGGGGCCGGGGTTCTCGGTGAAGCTTGGTGGTTGGGAAGGAGCGGGTGTTTTCTGTGCATTTCCTCCAGCTACTGATTCCGGGAAGCCAGGGCCCAACTTCCTCTGTGCTGCCTGCCCCGTCCCCTTCCCCCCCACCCCAAAGCCCTCCTGATGACGCTCCTCTCCCGCTCGGTGACCAGTGCCACCTGGGCGGCTCGGCTACTCCAGCGAGTCACTGTGTTCCAAGCCCAGGTCGCTGACATTCGTCGTCTGCAGCTCGTCCGCCTCCTCCTCCAGCTCCTCCTCCTCCTCCTCTTCTATCTCATCCTCCTCCTCTTCTTCCGTCCCGTCCAGGGAATCGTCGTGTGCCGCCATCATAGCCTGCTGCATGGCCATGGTGGCGTTGTCTGAGGACAAGGACTGCAGGTTGTCCAGGTTGATGGACCCTACGGGAGAGAAGAAGGCCAGGGTCAGGCCCAGGAGCCCCTGTGGATGGGGTGGTGAGCGCCTATACTGGACAGTTCCCTGGTGTGGAGACTCCCGTCCATCCACCTGTCAGCCACCCCTTGCCCCATCCCAGGCAGCAGCACTCCTGGGTACCACTTCCTGCCATCTTCTGTGTAAGTGTGGCAGACACTGTTGCCTTTCGAAGAATTCTGTAAGTAGGTATTGTCATCCCCGCTCTAAAGAGGAGGAAATAGTCTCAGACAGTTGAGTCATTAGCTCAAAGGAACACAGTCAGGCATGATATTGCTGAGCTTCTCTCTCTGGTGTGTTTGGCTGAAAATCTGTTAATTTCTACTCTACCTCAAAAGACTGTTGCCCACCACACAGAAACTGGTTCAAAGCCATATACATGCACGTATACATGAAGGTATGCACGCACACGTGTACACCTCCACTCCACTTCCCACACAGAGCTAGCTTCACATGCCAAGCTATAAAATGCCTGGCTCATGGCTCGTTGAATTATTCATTGTGCACCAGGCGACCGGCAATTAGAAAAGTGTATACGGAGGGTGTGATGGAGAAGCTGGGAAAACAAAACTCTTCCTGGCCTCCGTTCACAAGCCAGCTGCCTGCCTCAGTATTTATAGATGGCCCTGGCTCCTGGGGGACTGTGAAGACACCGATGGGTGCTAAGATACTTCGGGTGGGTGTGGGGGTGAGGAGGGGGGCTCTGCTGAGCAGCCATTGACTCAGATGCCCACCAGTGGACTCCCCCTCATCCTGGTGAGATTGCTTTTGACTTGTTAAAATATATACCAAAAAATCCCCTTCTTTCAGGCTTACGTACATCCTTTGGCGGGGATCAGGAGAGTTAACTATTGTGACAGAGCTGACGCTGTCACTCAAGTGAGTAGACGTTCAACCCTTGACTCTGCACAGCCGCACTCGTAGGAACTGCAGGAGCCCCTCTTCCATCCCCCCACCCCAGGCTCTAGAGTACCCTCAGCCCCAGGTCTTACCATCAGGGTTTGTCCCTGGGGCACCGCCCTGTTGCTGCAGCACCCCTGCAGCGATGGAATTGGGCCAAAATCTTTGGGTGGGCCGGTGCTGCGACTTGATTTTCTTGGCTTTGGGGGCAGGGTCGGGGTTGCTGGCATCAAGCATAGGCTGCAGGATGCGTCTTCGGGCATTGATGAACCTGCCCCGGGGTCAGATGGAGACAGGTTAGCCACCACTGGGGGGCGGGAATGTGTGTGCGCAGGTGTGAGCATATGTGTATGTACACGTGACAGGTGCAGACGTGTGCAAGTGCACACACATATATGCATGCATGTGTGTGAGTGTGCATGGGCGCACGTGTATGCACATGTCCTCTGTGCATGCACGCTCATGCATGTATGCACACGCGTGCATGGGCGCACATGCGTATGCACACGTGTGCAGGTGTGAGCATATTTGTGCACGTGCAGGTCTGTGTACATGGATGTGTACATGTGAGCTTGTGTGTGCACACGTGTATGTATGCATATGTGAGCATGTGTGCAGGTGTGCAGGTGTACCCACATGTTCAGAGAGCACTAAGCTGCTTCTGGACTCCCACCAGCTGGTCCTTGAATGGAGCAGACTGGGGGTCTGGTCCAGGGTATGAAAGCACAGCAGTGAGGAGCCCTGGGCACCAAGGAGCTTATGCGTTCACCAGGGGCTTGGGGACCACAAGTTGGGATGAACGTGTGAGAAGACCTGGGAATCTGCTCCAGACCCGTCAGGACTGAACAGTGAAGGAAGAGCTCCTTAGTCAAAAGCACTAACCTCTGACCTCTCTCTGGGGGGCCAAGGGTCCACTCCCACCCACCAGACCTTGCCCTCTGAGATTCCCGTGACACCCTGGCCAGCCACAGAGGAGGGAGCGCGGGAGCCCTGCGGGTCAGGCCTGTTGCCTCCTCCCTCCTTCCGGCTCCCAGCTCTGCAGAATGTTTTAGCTTGAGCTCTGTTTGTTTACACAGGTGGTGAGCAGAGCAGATAACCCCTGGGGGCCTGGGGGCCTGAGATGCAGCCACCCTGTGTGTCTGTTCGTTTTCCGTGATGTTCTTGACACAGCTTCCCAGCAGAGGGCGCTGAGAAGCTGCAGATGAAACTCTAGGTGTGGATTTCAGCTTTCTGTTTCCAGCCAACATGGGAGGGCTGACACGGTGGCTGGGCACAGACTGAAGTGAGCTGGGCACTCCCAGCTTTTCCCCTGCTGTGCATCCCCCTGCCGAGCAAGTGGCCCCTGGGTCTGAGAGCCCCTGGGCAGGCAATGCTAACTCACCAGTTATTCACTTGCAAGAGGGTGAGGTTTGTCTGGGCTGCGATCTGCCGCTTCTCATCCTCCGTGGGGTAGGGGTGCTGAAATGAGAGGTAAAGAGCTAGTGAGGGGTGGGCACATGGTGACCTGGTCCCCCTAGAGACCATGCCTACGACACACGCAGCATCCCAGGCAGGCGGCCTCAGTGGTTTGGAAGCCCAAACAGGGGAAAGTTAACGTTTGCTCCCCAGAAAGAATGGACCGCTGGCCTCGAGGGAGGCTGCTCTGTGCCTAAGGAGGGCCACCCACCCTCAGCCCAGCCCCTCTTTGGTGGGGACCCAAGTGGTCTCCCAGGAGCCGGTACAGTCCAACAGCGGTCGCTCCCACAGCACCGTCACATCCTCCAGCCCACATCCTCCCCCCGGCGGGCAGGTCAAGCATGATCTGCATTAGGATTTACAGTGGCCTCCAAAGCCCAGGGGACTCTCAGAAGGTGGTAAATGGGGTGAATGAATCCGTTTAATTTACACTAACTGACATTTACTGAGTATCTACTCTGTGTGCAGATTCATGTAGGCATCCTAGGAGATGAGATAAATATAAGGACAACTACAACTTGTATAATATTTCACAGCCTGTGAAATGCTTTCATGCACTAACTTCACTTAATAAAAGCACCTCACTAAAACTCAGTAAGGGGCAGGTTAGGGGTTGTTCTTCCCACTTTACAGATGAGGAAACTGAAGAACCATCTCCATTGTCCTCCAGAGGGTGGCAGCAGCTTGGAACTCAGTTCTCCTGACTGTGGCCCGGGAGCCCCCATCACCGCGCGCTGCCACTTTGTGACATGGAGTCAGTGTCTTTGGAGGGGGTGAGTGAGGACGTGGGCCAGGGCCTTCAGTCCCTGCACTGATTCCATGCTTGTCTGTCTCTCAACCTGTGCTTCATGAGGGCAAAGACCAGCTCGTATTAATTCATCTTATTAATGTATTCCCAGCGCCCTCCACATGTACCTAATGCACAAATGACGTCATGACGTCAGTGACATTCAATAACACCCAGTGAAAGGAAGCAGACACAAGGCAGTAGATGCTGGGATTTGGGTGACGAGCACCAGAGAAGCTTGGAAAGAGCAGTGGGGTGTTGGCCAGAACATTGGGAAGGCTGCACAGGTCACATTAAAGACTGGGAAATTTGGGGGTGGCAGTGGGTTAGGGTGGTGAGCCCCATGATGACCAGTTCTATGTGTCTTTGTGTCTTTCTCAGGCCTCTGCATGCCACCTGGTACCTGGCAGGCTGGCAATAGGTGTGATGAGAGTCTGAATGGGTTGGAGCCTTGCCCAGGCAGCTAGGGGAGGTTTGGCGGCTCTTAGGGTAGAGGGCCCAGCTGTCCTCAGGTTGAAAACATCCCCTTATTGAGGTGGTATGAGATACTGGAGCTTGGGTCTTCCAAAGTCCTGAAGACCAGGACTCAGATTTTTGCTCTGTCATGACAACCGGTGAGATCTCCGGAGCATCGCTTTACCCTACATCAAAAAGTCATGTCATGATTAAACGAAACTGTACTCGTAAAGTGCTCAAGAGATGGCTCTTCATAATATTATTGGATGATGCTGGCAAGGTGCTTAAAGCTGTCTGAGGGATGAGCTTGAGATCAACAGCCTCGGTGGAACGCTCATTATCAGTGACAAAGGAAAGCAACCTCTTCAGTGGCCTCAGCGTCCCCCGGCTGAAGCAATCGGGATTGTGTGTTGTTTAAATTCACACCTCTGACCCTGCCTGCCACACCAGGGCAGCTGGGGCTTGTGAGCCACATAATATTAAGATTCTAACAAGAAGGAAAGCGCAGCGGTGTCTCAGGAGCCAATTCCATCTAAAAGGGGAGGAGCAGAGGGAGGTGGGATGAGGCTGTAGCCCTCAGTGGCAGAGGAGGAGGGGCTCTGTGTCTTCTGGCCCCCTCTGTGGAGGGGTGGTGGCTGAGCCCTCCTCCCCTGCCCATGGAGTTTCAATCTCCATGGCCCTCATTAGAAGCCGAGCAGCCTCCGTGTCATTCATGGCAGCTGGTCTGAGGATACAGTAAAAACAGAGCAATGTTTTGGCCTCTCTGGGCCCTACTAGCTCCTTCACATCTTCACGCCTTTGCACATGCTGTCCCCCTGCTGGAATACTCCATCTCCCACCTTTCTACTGCGTGCGTTTCTGAGCTTCTGCAAAAGACCTCTCCCAGGTCAAGTCCTTTGTGAGGTCTCTCCCAGCTCCCTGGGGCAAGTCAGTCACTGCGGCCCTTGAATAACTGCCTTCAGCCCACTCTCCGGTGACAGATCTCTCCCCTATCCTGGGAGTTGCTCAGGCAGGGACCCTGTCTTATCAGACACCGCATCTCCAGTGTCCAGACCAGTAGCAGGTGGCGTGGATATTCGGTGTATGAGACAGATGAGAGAACCAGCACGGGAAGGAGCTGGGTGACTTGTTCCCCGAGCCTTGCCAACCATGCCGGCACATCAGCCACAAAACTCAGGGAAGCCGCTACGGCCCAAGTGAGAGACACCCGCCCATGGAGCCCACAGCTTAGAGGGAAAGGCTTCAGCCAAAGAAGACAGCCTCTATTAAAGAGGACTGTGTAGCGGACTTCCCTGGTGGTGCAGTGGGTAAGAATCTGCCTGCCAACACAGGGGCATGGATTCGATCCCTAGCCTGGGAAGATCCCACAGGCCACAGAGCAGCTAAGCCCTGGGGCCACAGCTACTGAGCCTGAGCTCGAGAGCCCGAGCGCTACAGCTCCTTAAGCCCGCGCTCCACAACAAGAAGCCACCACAATGAGAAGCCGTGCACCGCAGCAAAGAGCAGCCCCCACTCGCTGCAACTAGAGAAAGCCCACCGCAGCAATGAAGGCCCAGGGCAACCGAAAAGAAGATGCGTAGTGTGTTTCAGTGCACACTGGGTGGCCAGAGCAGTCAGAGGAGCCTTCTCCAGGGAGGAGGGCTTCAGCTGGACTTTGAAGAATGGCCAAGCCATCTTAGTAATGGAGGGCACAGGCTTTCCAGGCAGGGGCTTTGCACTAGGACTTTTTGTCAGAGGCAAATTTCTCCCGCTGTTAAGATCTCCAGAGAAGGAAATCCTTCAGCCTCCCGCAGATAGAGTTTGCTGTCTCTAAGGAGCCTTCCAGTGTAGGCCTCCATTCTGAGTGGATGTCATAAATCCACAGATTAAGTTAATGGGAAGGGATGAGAGGCAGGGTCCCCCAAACTGGCTGGTTATTCTCTTACAAATACAGACACAAAGCCCTGATCCTCCTTCAGTGCAAGCCCCCCCTCCCCCATGGCTCCTGGGATGGGCATCTCAGGAAGCATGCGGTGGAGGCGGGGGAGGTTGGGGGTGGGGGTGGTGAGTGCAGGGTTTGGCATGGCCTTGGGGACAGGTGTGTTGCCAGAACATTCCTGGCACCCCATCTGAGTGCTCGTGGGAGCAGTCCAGCTTGTCCATGCCTCAGACCAGCTGATTCCTGAGGACAGAGTCAAAATAGCCCCTGGACAGCCCTTGATTTGGTCAGCACTACTTTTAGCACCGTCGGAAAGGCTGGGGGCCAGGGGCAGCGAGAGGAATCCAGTGTGATGGCGGTGAGCCCTCGGGCTCAGCTCATTATTTGGATGAACTTCTCCTCCGCAGCCAGGAGGGAAGGGTGAAGACAGAGGGCCTCTGGAAGAGACACAGATGGGCCAGCAATGACAGCTCCTTCTCAGGCAGGCAGGGAGCCCCTGTGACCGGGCAGGGCTGCCTGCTGGTTAAGAGCATGGCCTCTGCAGAGCTCACTCACTCCAGTATTCCTGCCCTGGAGACCCCATGGACAGAGGAGCCTGGGGTCACAAAGATTCGGACACAACTGAGCGACTACACCGCCACCTGTACCATCTTTGCAGAGGTCAAGTCTTGCATCCACCACTTAAGCAGACACAGGACCTTGGCAAAGTATTGTTTCATGGCTGCCATCTTCGGTTTCTGGTCTTAAGATGGAAATACCAAGATGGGGCCTACTCCTTGGACTTTGAGGATGATTGAATGAGAACATGCTGTGATAACTCACTCTGGACCAACAGTGACACCTGCCAGACCTCACCGTTCAGTTGAATGTTCAGTTGAATATTCAGTCTCTGGGGAAGGGAACTGCCGGATTTAAGCTGAAGAGGCATTTCACGATACCACAGTTGCCATCAGGAAGCTCCTCTGACATCTAACCCAACTCTTTGCTGACACCTCCCTTTGGGCCCCATGACTCAAGTCTCATCTGGGCTAAAGTGAAGCTGAAGGCATCTTTCGGTTTGAACTACGGGTTTCCCTTTAGGGTCCTGGGTCTGAAAGCAGCTCAACCAGGCTGGTACATGGGCCCTTGGCCACTTCTTTCACTCAAAGCCCACCCAATAGGGAGCACCCACCTCCTCACCCAGGCAGACAAGCAGGAGGCCGGCCAGATCCCCGAGGGACACGGCGCATTGGAAGCAGCAGCCTGTAGGTGTGAGATGGAGCTGCTGCTGGAGCAGAGCTTGAAGCTGCTATCCTGGCCTGCTTTCCCACACTGGGGTCAGCCACACCCTCCTTCCCTTCTCACTCCTGACCAACTGTGTGCATGCAGCCTGCTGTGGCTACAAAACTTCCTAATGTGGCCACTGCTCTCGCAGGGCCAGAAACCAGCCAGAGGGAGGCAGCTGGGATGGTGAGGGGCCCTGAAACAGCCACATTGCATCACACAGAAGATGCCATTGATGGCAAGGCACACCCTGACCTCAGAGACGCTAAAGTGGGAGAGACAAGCAGTTTAGAATGGAGAGGGGTACAGAAGGTACCCAGGGGCCCTGCCTTTCCTGCTAGAGCTGTCCTGGCTCAGACGTCCCACTTTTCCATTCCTTTCTCTTTTCCACTCACCTCCCCACTTACAATTGTGCACACGCAGAAAAGCACGGGGGCTTCCCAGGTGGCTCAGTGGTAAAAACCCATCTGCCAATGCAGGAGACAAGAGATGCGGGTTCGATCCTTGGGTTGGGAAGATCCCCTGGAGGAGGAAATGGCAACCTCGCTCCAGTATTCTTGTCTGAAGAACTTCATGGACAGAGGCGCCTGGTGGGTTACAGTTCATGGGACTGCAAAGAGTCCGACATGACCGAGTGACTGAACACACAGAAAATCAGAACTAAAATGCATAGCTTGGTGTCACTAACACTCATGTGACCACCACCCAGGTCAACAAAACAGATTTCTACTGGTGCCCCAGAAGCCCCTTTTCTGTCCCCTGCCAATCACTACTTCCAAAGATATCCTTCCCCAAGATAACCCGATGTTCCTTGTAATTCTTTTTTTTTTTTCGCTTTTCTTTATACTTTTACAATCTAAGTTACATTCTTAATCAATATGGTTTAGTTTTGCTTGGTTTTTGGACCCTATATAAAGGCAATCATATAGCATGGAGTATTTCACTCCATAGTATAGCTGGGAGATCCATCCATGGTTCTCACCATGGATGTTGGTGCGAAGCATTTCACGATACCACGGTTGCCATCAGGAAGCTCCTCTGACATCTAACCCAACTTTTTGCTGACACCTCCCTTTGGGCCCCATGACTCAAGTCTCATCTGAGCTAGAGTGAAGCTGAAGGCATCTTTTGGTTTGTTGTCCTGGTTGTTCTATGTAACAATCACCTTCATGCTCATTGCCATATAGCTTTTCATTGTAATAATCTACCACCTTCCTGCTCTTCACTTGTTCCTCCAGTCACTAAGTTGTGTCCAACTCTTTGCAGCCCCATGGACTATAGCCCACCAGGCTCCTCTGTCCATGGAATTCTCCAGGCAAGAATACTGGAGTGAGTTGCCATTTCCTTCTTCAGGGGATCTTCCTGATCCAGGGATCGAACCCTCATCTCCTGCATTGGCAGGTAGATTCTTAACCACTGAGCCACCTGGGAAGCCCTTCCTGCTCTTCACCCTTCCCCCTGGTTTCTATTTCAATCAGTCCTCCACAGAGTAGAAAAATTTTGGTCCTTAACCTGCCCCCAACCCCTTAAATCCATTTGGAACACCCCCTCCACTGCCATGAGGTCTGAGCCCTCACTCTATCCAGAATTCCACACACTAAAAGGATGATCTGTTTTTCACCCCAACCAGACAGGGTGCAAGTTTTGAGAAAAGGGTCCACACCGTTCTTTTCACCCCCACCTCATTGGTGCTGAGGAAAATGCCAGGTTTGTGTCAAGTGTTTAATACGTCTTTGTTGAATGATTGTAGGATCCTGGGGGTTAAGTGGTACTTGTCACCATTCCCTTTGTGCGTGTCTGTGGGTGTGAAAATGAGTAGGAAGCGGGTGGGGGGCATCAGTGATTCAGGCTCCCCGGGCCACCTGCTTATTAACAGTGCTGTTCACACAACTGATGGTTTCAAACATATTTGTGGGGGGATGAGAAGGAGAAGGGGGTCCTTAGGAGTCAACTGAACACACTGGCTACTTCTCTAGAAGGGTCTCGGAGGCAGCATGGTAGCAGTAGGCAAGGACAAAGAAGAAGGCCTCTAGGGACTTCCCTGGAGGCACAGTGCAGGGAGCCCGGGTTGGATTCTGGGTCAGGGAACTAGATCCCACAAGCCCCAAGAGTCTGTGTGCTGTACTAAAGCTCCTGCATGCCACAGCTAAGACCTGGTGCACCCCAGAGAAGAAGAACAGGGGCTCTAGAATCAGACTGCCCGGCTTTGAACCCTGGTCTCTCACCAGCTCGAGACCCTGGGCTCTAGTGTCAGCTTCTCCTTCTGTAAAGCGGGGAGAGCAAATACACCTTCCAAAGGTTGTTAAATAACAATCAATGTGTTAATATTTGAAAGGTGCTTAGAAGGGTGCCTGAACACTCCATGTTGCTGCTGTTTAGCCTGTAAGTCACGTCTGACACTTTGTGACCCCTTGAACTGTAGCCCGCCAAGATCCTCTGTCCATTGGATTTCTCAGGCAAAGATACTGGAGCAGGTTGCCATTTTTCCCTCCAGGGGATCTTCCCGACTCAAGGATCGAACCCATGTCTCCTGTTTGACAGGTGGATTCTTTACCACTGAGCCACCTGGGAAGCCTAGCTCACTCCATGAGTGTTTGTTAAGTAAATCAGTAACATAAAATAAACCTGCTGCTCAGCGCAAGTAGCTCTCTCTCCGGGAAAGCCACAGCTTGTTTTTCTGAGGGCAAGACCCCAAGCAGCCCCTGTGTGCGTGTACAAATGTGCTTTCTTTTCAAATAGGTTTATTTCCCTGACGCTGGGACTGCACCAGCCCCTGGGTATATATGATGGGGCATTTTCTGCTAACCTGCCTTCAGGCTCCTTGAGGGATGCTGTGGAGGTGTAAATCTCCCCTGGCCATTTTCAGGTGGAATCTTTATTTTATTTTTTAGTGTTTGGCAAGTGAGATCTTAGTTCCCCAACCAGGGATTTCTCTCTTGAACTGATCTGCCTCCCTATTGTCCAACCAGAGAGCAGAGACTGTCTTCCAGAGCCACACAGGGTCCGAAGCACCTGCCCTCGCCTCCTAACAGGGCTCACCGCCACTTCCTGGAAGCGGACAGCTTTTTGGAGAACTCTGAGCACTTAAAGAGCAGAGAGTACCCTGTGAGAGTACTTGACATGTATTCTGATTGAATTCTCAAGACATCAATGAAGTAGGCATCATTATTCCCATTTTACGCACGAGAAAACTCAGCCGAGAGGGTTAAAAACTGGCTCCAGTTTACACAAGGGGTATGTGGCAGAGTCAGGACCCACACTTCCTGTATTTTCTTTTTTGCTGCTGCCTCGGGTCATCCTTGCCGTGTGCGGATTTTCTCTAGTTGCAGTGAGCAGGAGCTGCTGTCTAGTTGCCGTGCAAGGGCTTCTCATTGCGGTGGCATCTCTAGTCGCCGAGCATAGCACTGGGTGCGTGGGTTTCATTAATTGCAGCACACAGGCTCAGTAGTTGTGGCTCTTGGGCTCAGCTGCCCTGCAGCATGTGGAATCTTCCCAGACCAAGGCCTGAGCCCATATTTCCTGCATTGGCAGGCAGATCCTTAACCTCTGGACCAGCAGGGATGTCCAACCCCCTGCATCTTTTTTATTTTCTCCTGTATCTTTAGCCATGTCCACTTCACCTCTGTCAGCCACTGCGCTTTTTAACAACATATTATTGATCTTCACAATATATACGTATTATTGCCTTCACTATATGAAAAGGAAATTGACATCAGAGAAGTTAATTGACTCACTCAAGGTCATGCAGTAAGTAGAAAATGGAGCAGGGCTCAATCTCAGGTCTGTCTGCCTCCACAGTCTTTCTTTCTACCGTACAGGCTGCCCCAAAGGTCCCACAGACCAACAATCTCCAGCCCTCAGCCCTCATCATGTGACGTGCTTCCTGTAGGAGTCATCTGAACAGATATGTCCCCATCCTGGCTGCCCGTCCCTGGACATGACTTGTCAAAGGACCTTTTGGAATATGATGCTCAGTCCTGGATACACTATGCTGGACATGTCTGACCAGGAAGACGGGCGAACCCCCTCCCCTCTATTGAGTTGCCAACCCCCTGCAAGTGTGTTTGTGTGAGAGCGCTTGGTTACATCATGGGCTGACCATTTGTAGGATATGTATGATTTATTCCCTCAATTAAATGACCAGTCCTAGGAGTGCTGAATTCATCTCCCTCACCTGAAGCTCAGGTGTTAGTGGACAGATGTATTATTTGGAACTTAGATCACCTTTCTCTATAGAAACAAGTTTTTTAAAATAGGTAGTTTTCTGGGCTAGCCTTAAAGACTGATTTGGTTGAAGATCTGTGTTCTGGTGGAGAGAAGCCCCCAGGATTCAGGATGAAAAAATGAGAGATCTTCCTGTGCTTTCAGGGAAGAGAATTAGACGCAGGTAAATGCTGAGACTAGTGAGCACAGACTTTCTCAGCGTTTCCCTTTCCATGCTCCATTGACTCTTCCCAGTCCCTCCTGTGACGAATCCCTGGATCCTTATGCTATCCTCCCATCTGCTTCCTCAATCGGAGGAGTCCAGCCTGTAGGACTTTACAGTCAAATCCCCTGCGGTGATGTTCATGAAGATGAAGATAAAGCTTTCATCAGATTCTCAAAAGGGTCAGGAGAAGTTGAAGACAATTGCTAGGAGCCTTTCCTCTGGCACCCCATTCTGGCCTACTTCCTCAAAATGCTGTGCTTACAGATGCTCTGATCTTCATCTTCCACCACTAATAAACACTGGCACTCTTTCCCTGAAACTGATCCTGGTGGAGTGGGTGTAGAAAACCAAGCTTCTGGACTAATTCATACCTAAGCTATGAAGGAGTGATGGCCTCACCGTGGGCATTCTGATAGGATAATTTTAAATGGATCTCTGATGAGTGAGATTTCAGATAAGGCGATGAAATTACAGGAAAAAATAATAGATAATATATGCTGGAGCAAGAATGGTGCAGTCTCCCTAAGCTATTTTTTTGCTTTTCAGTGTTTTTTTTACTCTACAGTTTTCCTAGAAGTGTCAACTTTTCTCTTTGAGGTTTCCAAGGCAGAGCAGATTACAGGGACTTTCAGAGGTAGCCTGCAGGTATTTGTAGCAGCAGCTGTGTCTGTTTCAGGACAAAGGACCTCCACATCCATCATCTTATTCTATCCTTGCAACAGTACTATGAGCTGGATATTGTGGCTCCCATTTTACAGCAGAGGAAACTGAGGCTTGATGAGGTCCAGCAATTCACTGCAGTTCTGCTGGCTAGGCACAGGGGGCATGTGTGTGTGCATGCAAGCTCAGTCGTCTCCGACTCTTTGTGACCTCGTGAACCAGAGCTGGCCAGGCTCCTCTGTCCATGGGGTTTCCCAGGAAAGAATACTGGAGTGGGTTGCCATTTCCTCCTTCAGGGGATCTTCCCTGACCCAGGGATTGAACCCGGGTCTCCTGCTTGACAGGCCGACCACTGAGCCACCTGGTAAAATTCTTTACCACTGAGGGGCCAGTGAGACTTAAATCCAGATCTTGTCTCCAAGTACCATGCCTTTTGCATAAACTGTCTCTATCTGCTGTGTAGTGGGTGTCTGACAGGGGCAGATGCCCTCTTTCTTTAGACTTCATGCAACGCTAGGCACTGGGAAGCAGGCAAGGATGTTTGCTGAGTGATTGAAGGCAACACTGAGGTGCAGAGGCAATCGACTGACTCTCTCCTTCACAAGCCCTTCTTGGCCGGGAGCCTGCGTGCAAGGCACATGCTGTACGTGGGTGACTTCCAGCAGGGATGAGCCCAGCATGTGAGGCTCCAGCCCTGTGGGTGAGAACAGCTGGGAACCGGACAAAGAGTCTCAGAGACAAGAATCATGAGGTATACACCAACGTGTGCAGCAGTATCACTCAGAGCCAAGAAGGTGAAACCCAAATGTTCATAAAGTGGTTTCTCTAACACAATGGGATATTCATACACAGAAATGAAGCACTGCCATGTATTACAAGAGGGTAAACCCTGAAAACATCATGCTAAGTGAAAGAAGCCAGCCACAAAAGATTCCATATCATACAATTCCACTCATGAGAAATATCCGAAATCAGTAAACCCCTCAAGACAGAAGGTAGACCACTGGCTTCTAGGGGTGGGCAAGTGATGGCTAATGGGTTCAGGGTTTCTCTCCAGGGTGATAAAATGTTCTAGAATTAGATAGTGGTGATGATTAGACAATTTTGTAAATATACCTAAGGCCTCTGAACTGTATAGCTAAAGAGTGGATTTTATGGTATGTGAATTACAGTTCAATACCCAAAGAATCAAGCAGAGGAGGCCCTTGGTGCTTTTGTGCACTCAGGTTTTGTGACTGCAGCCAAGTGTATCTGAGGGCCCTGGAGCAAGGTCGTCAGCTCCGTGGGGTGGGGGCAAGGTGGCAGCAAGCAGAGTGCAACCCTGGAGAGATGTACACCTGGCTGGTGGATGCAATGGAGGCCGAAGGAAGAGGAACGGATGAGATAGTCAGGCAGCCTCACTGTATCTGGAAATGAGGGCCAGACTATCAAACCCCACACCTGTCCCAGGATGGGGCTCAGCGCCTTGACTGAGAGTTGGGGTCCCCTTTTACTTTATCTAGACTTTGTGTGGGAGCCAAGAGATGCTGCTGTTTCTTGAGCCAGTGGAGAGGCAGTACATCCTAGTGGGAAGAAATTCAAGCCACACAGACCTGTTTCAAGTCCGGTTACCTTTTTGGAGCCTAGTTTTGTAATTGGTAAAATGAGGATGGTAGCACTACTCCCTCCTAGGATGACTGGGCAGGTGAAATGAGACGATGCAGAAAGAAGCTTAGCCCGCACCCAGCAAGCTGCAGAAGCTACTGGAGTAGGGGGCTCTGTTGGTGGTGGTGGGGCCACTAGGGCTTGGTTTCCTCTCCAGGATCCCCCATAGTGAAAACATTCTGTAAAGTGGCTCCTGTGCCTGGGTGGCAGCAGCAGAGAGCAGTCACATTTTTTGATGGAAATGAGCAGAATCACGCAGGCAGGATGGTGGGGGGAAGCTGTGATCTGGACCAGAGCGGATGAGGGCAGAAGTGGGGACTGGGAAGCCTGGGAATAGCAGCACCCCCCTGCCTCCACAGAAGGGACCCTCTGCCAGGGTTTCCCACCCGATCTGGATTTGCAATGAAATGATCGCTTCCAGCAGGAATTTAGCTGCTTTCAGCCTGAATGCAACAGCAAGAAAGTCTCACTGGAGCAAGGACCTAACGGATGAAACCATCCCAATCTCACAGTAGCCTAAGAGCAAAAAGGCTCGGGAGTTGAGCCTCTATCTCAGGAGCATGCTGTCATCTGAACACATTTCCGGAGCTGCAAGTGCCATGGGACAGCAGAAAGGACAAGAAGTCTCGGACACAGGGCAAAAGGAATGAAAGAGTACCAACTTCCACCTGAAGGAAAGAAGACAACAGAGGACCAGCACCTACAGAAGAAGTTCTGATGATTGATGGCTACTAAACAAGTCTGCATATTATACCGCGCTCTCCCTTCCTGCTGTCAGCCATCAGAACTGCTGTCTACATCCTGAAAGCTTAGGACGAATAGCTTACTTTGTAGAATGTTCATTAGCCAATTTATCTGCTTATCAGGAAGACAGCATTTTTTGCAATGCCTAGTTTATGCTACTTCTGTGTGTTACTATAATTATGGAACTTAATTAACTATTCTATAAACCATGAAATATGAGTGCAAAAAGCAAGAGTTGTTGCTAAGAAAACTAAGTGGAGTGCTTTGGAAAGACTCCAGAATCAAATTTGCTTAAAAGTGAGATCAGGTGAGACAAGCGAAAGAGACTGGGATACACAGTAAAAATCTAAAAAGATCCTACAGCCAGATTACTTCCCCAAAGCTAAAGTTCTTATTCCATTGTAAATAAAAATGAAATTTATAGATGCTATATTATAGGAGAAATGTGTGCAAGTAAAAATGACAAACTTCAATGAGAAAATGACCTTGTTTCTATATCAAAACATTAGCAAACAAATATGCATCTTTTAAATCCAAATATAATGTGTCTTTCTTTGCCTTGCCTGCACGTGTGCTCAGTCATGTCTGACTCTTGGCGACTCCATGGACTGTACCTCACCAGGCTCCTGTGTCCCCAGGGTTTCCCAGGCAAGAATACTAGGGCAGGTTGCCATTTCCTACTCCAGGGGGGTCTTCCCAACCCAGGGAGTGAACCCACATCTCTTGCATCTCCTACACTGACAGGTGAATTCTTTACCACTGAGCCACTGGGAAGCCCACAGTGGAATATTACTACTACTACTACTAAGTCACTTCAGTCGTGTCCGACTCTGTGCGACCCCATAGATGGCAGCCCACCAGGCTCCACCGTCCCTGGGATTCTCCAGGCAAGAACGCTGGAGTGGGTTGCCATTTCCTTCTCCAATGCATGAAAGTGAAAAGTGAAAGTGATGTCGCTCAGTCGTATCTGACTCTTAGCAACCCCATGGACTGCAGCCCACCAGGCTCCTCCATCCATGGGATTTTCCAGGCAAGAGTATTGGAGTAGGGTGCCATTGCCTTATCCGAGTGGAATACTGCTGCTAAGCTGCTAAGTCACTTCAGTCATGTCCAACTTTGTGCGACCCCATAGACGGCAGCCCGCCAGGCTCCACTGTCCCTGGGATTCTCCAGGCAAGAACACTGGAGTGGGTTGCCATTTCTTTCTCCAATGCATGAAAGTGAAAAGTGAAAGTGAAGTCGCTCAGTCGTATCCGACTCTTAGTGACCCCATGGACTGCAGCCCACCAGGCTCCTCCATCCATGGGATTTTCCAGGCAAGACTACTGGAGTGGGGTGCCATTGCCTTATCCGAGTGGAATACTACTTAGCCATAAAAGTGAAACAATGCCATTTGTAGCAGCATCGTTGGACCTAGAGATGATCATACTGAGTAAAGTAAGCCAGAGAGAGACAGATACCATGTGATATCCTTTATGCATGGAATCTAAAATATGGCACAAATGAACTTATCTACAAAACAGAAACAGACTCACAGAGAGGACAGATCTGTGGTTGCCAAGCAGAAGTGAGGGTGCAGGAGGGATGGGTTAGGCGTTTGGAATCAGCAAAGGCAAACTCTTATACGTAGAATGGATAAACAACAAGGCCCCACTGTACGGCACAGGGAACTATATTCAATACCCTGTAAACCACAGTGGAAAAGAATAGGAAAAAACATGTATGTGTATAACTGAATCACTTTGTTGTACAGCAGAAATCAACAACATTGTAAATCAACTATAATTCAATAAAATAAAATTAAAATGTATCTTTTTAATGGTTGTTCCTTTCTTCAACAAACTTTTCCAAATAACCAATCAACAAATTAGTTGCCTTGCACTGGATAGGAGAACATCTACTGATATTGAGATATGCCCTTATTCATACCTTTTCTACCCTTCCTTCCTAAAACTGAGCAGCTACTATGTGTCTAACACAACATTGCCACAGAGCAGTATTCGCCAACAACTGTATAGAGTTGTTCCTCAAAGCAACGATGAAAACAAGAGTATGACTCAGAGTGACCAAATGTCTGGGGAAAGCTTCAAGCCACGCACCCTCTTGCAAATTCATGAAGCCCTCTAGTACACTAAGGGTAAAGAAATAAGCTAAACTTCATATAATCCAGATTTTCCTAAACCTATTTCATCACGCTACTCTTTCTTGGGAGCAATACCTATAATATCCTGTAAGACACATACTTGGGGATCGATCAGTGCTTTGGGGCCCATAGAAGAGGTATCATATATGATCCCTGTTGAGGAATTTACAACTGAGTCAGACATAAAATATATAGACTGGACACACACATGTACAGACAGTAACAGAGTTAGCCAATGCATTCTTAGGATCAAGTGAGAATCAGTAGCTATCACGGATGAAAACAGATCAGTCAGCCACCTCTAAATAACTTTCACAAATGTTGAGTCTTAGCCTAAAAACCCTGCCCATGGCCTACTCTTCTAGAAAGTTCAAAGAGAATTCACATTTCTTAAGTGCGATTGTGTGTCAGGCATGGCTCTTTATATATGTTATTTCATTTAATCTTCATAACTGTGGGAAATGAGTTACTATCTCCTTTTTCAAAGAAATCGAATGAGTGCACAGCCAGTGGAAGGCCCTCAATTCACACCTCTGTCTGCCTGGCTTCAGAGCCTGTCTTCTTTTCACTGTGCCCTGTGACCAAGAGCTTTCACAGTGCCTTTCCTGAGCTGGTGTTTAGCGGGGACTGTGTGTCTGCCTGTATCTGCAGAGCCAGCCTTGGGCCTGAAGAGGACAAGCTTGTCATGCTGAGTTACTAGAGCCCAGACTTCTCCCAACCCTCTTCCTCCCCCTCATCCAGAAGTTCTGATCTCTGACTTTAAAGGCCAAAGGGTCACTCCCTTGTCCTCTCTCCATGGCCTCTGGGGGGAAGACTTGCTAATGTCAAGTGTTTTATCAACAGTATCCACTCTGAGTGCACTCTGAGCTGCAGAGGGCCTGGGGTGGGCGACAACCTCACTCCCGCAGCTCAGCAGGCCCCCCGATCGTTCCAGGTCCTTCTGCAGCTCTAACCTGGGTCCTTCCTTCCCCTCTGCTTTGCTCAGCTGCTCTGCTCTCTCTCGTCTCTCTGGCTGGAGGTGGCAGTGGAGTGGAAGGCAAGGACCCTGAGCTATGGAAGGAGCTGGGCAGCAAGGGGTGAGAGGCAGGGATGAGAGGCGGGACATTGACCTGAGTCCAAGGTCAGAGGGCAGGCACAGCCAGGAGGGATGGATACTGTGACCTTCTGCCTCAGGCTGAAGGCTTAACTCGGGGGGTGGGGGAGCTTCCATCTGGGGGTGGGAGGCAGCTGAGGTGATGGGAGGCAGTAGGCGTGCTGGCCTGGATGCTGGGCTCCTGGGCAGTGGGGTGGGGACTTGTCTTGCAGCCTCCTCTCCCTACTACACTTGCGTTTTCTCCCCTGAAAAGCGAGGTTGTAGATGTGTTCAGTCTTCAAAGATACACTGGAGGGTGGGGACAGGGGAGAGAAGTCAGCTAACACTTTTTAAGACCCAGGACGCCAGGGCCTCCTCACTCATTTCATTCCTTCGGCATGATCTCCACAAGAGATGAGTGTGGCCAGACCACAGAGGATTGAGGGAAATCCTAGATACGAAGTCATGCTTGGTTGTCTCAAAAGCCCACGCGTTCCCACCATTCTCACTGCCCTGCAGTTACACATTCTCACAGCGGGACACAGGGAGCCCCTGCTATGGCCGGGGAGGTTGCCTGGGTGCCGCAAACCTGGGTGTGACAGGTCAGCACAGACACAAAACCTCCCCTACTGAAGCCCTCTTCCCGGGGTGGGGCAGAGGGCTGGAGCTCAGCACAGACACCAGGGTCTTAGGGCCGCCACAGCCCTCTGCTCTCTTCCCGTGTGGAAGAGAGAGCAGGCAGGTGACCTGGGCACCCCCACCACGAGCTCCAGATCCTGAGTTAGAGGAAGAGGCTGGGCCTGGCCCTGGCTCCCTGGCTTCTTCACTAGGTTCTGGGCATCTCTCCAACCTCCTCTCCTCACCGTAACCTTCAGCCTTCCAGCTCCTTCTTTCCAAATTTGGTTATTGTCTGTGCCCAAGGTGCTGCTTTCAAAATAGGCTTCCTCAGCAAAGTGCTGGGGCGGCCCCATGTCCCCAGAGTCTGGGGGAGGGTGTGGATCTGGTGGTGGACGCAGAGCTCCAGCCGCATCCAGCACCCCAGAGCCAATGCTGGCCATCTGCTGGGTGGGCAGGCCCCCTGCTTCCTGGGCGGAGATCCTCAGTTCAGTTCTGTTCAGTCGCTCAGTCATGTCCGACCCTTTGCGACCCCATGAACTGCAGCACACTAGGCCTCCCTGTCCATCACCAACTCCTGGAGTTTACCCAGACTCATGTCCATTGAGTCGATGTGGCCATCCAACCATCTCATCCTCTGTCATCCCTTTCTCCTCCTGCCCTCAATCTTTCCCAGCACCAGGGTCTTTTCCAATAAGACAACTCTTCTCATCAGGTGGCCAAAGATCCCCAAATCCTGGGCCTGGGCCCCATGGCTTTTGGAGGCTCTCCCATTTCAAATAAAGGGCTGATGATTAAGTAATTAGTTCCCAAGATCCACTGACTTTCTCTCCTCTCTGAACAAAGAGCCTCCCTAATTCCTGGTTCTTCTCCACACTTTGCCAGCCAATATGCCTACAGCCCTAAGCCTGGTATTTATCTCCTGTCTGTCTGTCTATTACTGCCATGCCAGGCCAAGAGCTTGCAGACCACTGGGAGCCTGCCTGTGCTTGAAGATTCTGCCTCCCCATCCCAGACATACACACACACACACACACACACACACACACACACACACACACACACACTCAGCCCAGACAGAGTCACTGGCTTTATTGCTCCAACCCTTGAATGAGGCAAGAAGGTCACAGTTTTGAAGTCACTCCTGATACTCAACCAAAGGCCTGTCTGTTGCAACTTACCGTGCACGCAAACACAACCACCATCCTGCTCGGTGCACATGGCAGGTTTTTTATAAACCCACGCCCCCCACAGTGGAAGCTCAGAGTCTTAACCACTGGGCTACCAGGGAAGCCCCTATAAACGTTACTCTTTTTTTTTTTTTTTTTAGTGAAAAAAAATTTTTGGCTGTACCACGGCCTGTGGGATTAGTTCCCCAATCAAAGACTGAACCCAAGCCACCTGCCTTGGAAGCGTGGTGTCTTAACCACTGGGTCATCAGAGAAGTCCCCCATAAATGCTACGATTAAACCTCAGGCTGCATCATCATCTCATGGAAGAGAGCCAAGAAAACAACTGCTCTGCATCTCTGAGCTGAGCTGGCTACCTGATGCTAGGGTTTCAGCCTGGGCTGCCCACCTCAGGGAGGGGGTGGACTTAACCATGGCTCGCCAGTCCACGCTTCCTCTGGCTGCTCCAACCAGAAGGAAAGGGATGCACACCCTCTGCTCCCCGCTCAGCACCAAGGACTCAGGAAACAGAAGGGTTCTCATGGAGAATCAGCATTTTCTTCCACGGGAGAGGACAGGGGTGAGCGTGGCTCCTGCAGGAGCAGTAACCACGGCCCCGCCCCCACAGAATCCCTCTGTTCATGAAACAACACTGTCCTCTTGCCCACAACTTTACGCTCTTCAGAACGTGTGCATCCCCATTCCCTCATGGACGTCATATTCTTTTGAGGCAGTAGCCACAAGCACTGGAGGAATCTCCAGCTTTAGGTCCCATTTAAGCCTCCCTCTACCCTGGCCTCTGGAAGATGGTATCCCTACAAGGGAGCCTCTCTCTGAGGTCATGCCCTCTGCAGATGTGGGAATCATGGGCTGGTGTCCCAGGGCTTATTCATACCCCACACTGAAACTCCACACCCCATCACACACACACTCACCATGAGATGCTGGAAGAGCCAAGAACGCATTATATTGGTGGCATGCTTGGGCAAGACTCCTCGTTTGTTCTTGGACTTCTTATCCTCATTGTCCAGGAGGGAGGTGAGGTCAAGGTTAACCTTCAGGGCACGTGGAGAAAAAATCAGCATCAGCAGCCTGGCGGGCCAGCAGCTAGGGACCTGTTGCCATAGAGACGGCAGGCTCTCGCTGCCAATCCCCTATCCCAACTCATTCTGAGGGTCCGGGGGAGGTCACCTTTCCTGTCATCTGGCACCAAACCCCTCAGAGAATGGGAGAAGGGAAGAAGGAGAGAGAAAGAGAAGGAGGAGGAGGGGAGGAGCGGTAGGGGATGAGAGAGCAGACAGAGGAAACAGGCTCATGCAGAAGGTATGGGAGAGAGAGGTTTGCCGTAAACCTTCCAATGGTCGTTAGCATTTCTGGGGTACATGAGCTTTTTCGGAGGGCTTTCCTATCCGTTACCATGGTCAGACCTCACATCAGCTCTGTAGGCTGGTGGGGCCGTGGGCAGCTGATGTGAGTCCCTCTTCTGTGGAGAGGAACTCGGAAGTTCAGAGGGATCAGCTGACCTATCCAAGATGGTGGAGCCAATGTCAGCTCTCCAGCTGGGATGGATCTTCCCATCCCAGCCCGGCCTCTGTGTGTGCCCTCTACGCCACTGAGCTACAGACTGGCTCAGAGTGCAGAGCAGGAGGAGGAAGTGTAGGGTCCCTCCACGTGACCCCGAGAGGCACTGAGATCTCAGGAGCCCACCTCTTGCCCGTCAGGTGGGGGTGATGATATCTCTCTGGGGAATGATGAGAGGCGAGGGAGCTAGCGGCCGAAAGCGCCTAGCAGGCGACTGGGCACGGAGCCCTCCCCCACGCCATGCACGTGTGCATACACCTGCACTGCACACACACACTCACCTGTGTGTTCTGGATCTGGATGGCTCCCTGGGGGATTGCCTGGGTGACCACCTGACCCTGGGAGGTTACCATGGTAACCGGCTGGTATAAGGCTCCACCTGAGGAGACAACCAGTTTTGGGGTCCCCTGCCATAGGGATGGGTAGGAGTGAGGGCAAGCAGGGCTCCCAATCCACTTGGCACTCACGTATAAACACTCTCTACTCTGGAGGCCTTCAGCCCCTGTGGGGAAGGGGTGGGAGGGGATGGGGTGCAGAGAACAGAGTCTCTGTGTGTTTGTGGGTGGAAGGGTCTTTGGTGGGACTCATGAGACTCCGACCCAAATTCGTTCCAAACCACCAGCATCGCCAGGTCTTGCTAATGATCTGTAAGCTTACGGAAACTCAGCTGGGAGCCCTTCCCTTGCCAGGGGGCACCCCCTCCCACATCCTAGGACACTTTGTTCAGTGTCTTGCCCCCCACCAACCCTGGAATTCCCTCAGGGCCACCCACTCTCCTCCCAGGGGTGTTCCCCAGAATCCCCTGCACAGACCTGACACCACTTGTGAGTTGACGGTTGTCATGGCGATGTTGCCCTGCTGGAGCGCTGAGGCTGGGACCACAATCCCCTGGGGGTTATTGGAGACTCCAGACATGGAATTGGGGGAATTCTGCAGGAGGTCCTGGCAGCAAGGGAGGTGTGGTTTGTGACAGTGTCACTAAGGGCTTAGCTGCCACAGCCTCAAATTCCTCCTCTTCCCTCCCGCCTCCTGCCTTCCTGCCTCCCGCCTCCTGCTCCTGCTCCTCCCAGACCCAAATCCAAAAGGCGGTTCTTCCTAGAAAGTGTGAATAGGGAGGCTCAACTTTACAAGCAACCAACCGACAAGAGCCATCGGCTGACCTATTCCATTCCCCCGTGAACTTGAGACAGAAATTATCCCCCACAGTGGCGCCCACCTTGGCTACACCGTGGAAGCTCCAGTACTGATGCCTGGGTTCCATTCCCAGACATTCTAACTTAATTGGTCAGGGGTGTGGCCAGGGCTCTGCGGGGAAAGTGCGTGTTGAAAGCTCTGGGTGACTTGGATGTGAAGCCAGGGCTGGGAACCGGACTTTACCTGCTTAGCACATACTCATCCTTCACCCGCAGCTATCCCCAGGAGCCGCCTGCCACCAAGGGCCTCGCAGCTCAGCATCCGTATCACAGCATTTATGACACAAAGCTCCACACAAAGCAGCCTCCAACGTACTATCTGTACTTAGTTCAGATCTGCCGTATTGTGGCTACTAAAATATTTGCTAAATAAAAATAAAGATAGCCCGCTGTCCTCTTCATCACCTATCTTCCAGGGCATCCCATAGGAGCGTCCGCTCAGCTGGGGGCACATTTCATCGGCTCCCCCTGCTCCTTAGGCCCCAGCACGGAGCCCCTGAGGAGGTTCACTCTCCACGCTGTCACCTGCTGGCCCCTTTCCTGCAGACAGTTCAAAGCAGCTAAGGGGCCTTTTTTTTTTTTTCTGGCACCCTCATCATTGCCACCTAAGAGATGGGCAGAGAGTGCTTGGACTCTGACATAAGTGGACAGGAAGCAGGCTCAGCTGAGGGCCTCCAGGAAGGGGCAGTGAGGCCTCCCTTCTTGGTCACCGGGCGCTCTTCTCCGCTAGGGTGGGTTTGTGAGGAAGGAACTGACTGTGAGGGTTGGGGTCTCTAGGTTTCGTTTGGAGAAAGCAAGGCAGGCATGAATGGCGGAAAGTAAGGGAGCCTGAGAAGACCGACTGGGGTCACTGAGCACCCCCCAATCACAGTTGTTCCTGTGAAGACAAGACTTATACCAGGTAACTTGCTGGCTAGGATGGTCATTTCCATGCCGAAGGCCTGGAATCACAGGCCTGACGCTTTTAGGATTTAGACAGGAAAATGGTTAAGAAAAGGGACAGCAAGGTGATCAAACCAGTCCATCCTAAAGGAAATCAACCCTGAATATTCATTGGAAGGACTGATGCTGAAGCTGAAGCTCCAATATTTTGGCCATCTGATGCAAAGAGCCGACTCATTAGAAAAGACCCTGATGCTGGGAAAGATTAAAGGCAGAAGAAGAAGGGAGTGACAGAAGATGAGATGGTTGGATGGCATCATCAACTTAGTGGATAGAAGTGTGTGCAAACTCTGGGAGACAGTGAAGGACAGGGAAGCCTGGTGTGCTGCACGCAGTCCATGGAGTCGCAAAGAGTCAGACATGACTGAACATGACCATGGTTAAGAAAATCGGGGGGAAAAGAAAGCCCCCAGCTCCCTAGCTTTGGTTTAAGGACTGGACTAGCTTAGACCATCAGATGCAGGAAGATAGAGAGCATGGAGCAAGAAGTGTGCGCCTGGAGCAAAACCTGGAGCCACTGCCTGCGAATCTGGAGCCACAGACCAAGAAGATACAACAGGGGCCGGGGGACAGCCGTGGCACGTCACTTCCCAGACCCTAGCTCCCAGGAGCTGGCTGAGCCTTGCAGGTGGAGACAGTCAGTACAGACAGTTTCACTCGATTCAGCTGCTTACCCACCCTTGGCATCTTCTCCAGAACTGCCTTTTTTACCCTCCTAGACTGTCCGGCCCAGGGCTGAGGAGATCAGGCTATAAATAAGCAGCCGTGGGGCTGGAGTCTGGTTGCCCCTCCTCCACGCCTGCACCTCCCATCTGGCTTCTGATGGGGTGGGGTGGGGGAGGAGGCCTTGCTTCCCCACTGGGCTCACCTCTGTGGCTGTGACCTTGGGGAAGGGAGGAGGGGCCAGCTCCTGCCTCGCTTTTTCCTTTCTGGGATCTGTGAGGGCCTCCTTGCCAGTGAGGTTTATTCTTTGAGCAGGACTCTCAGCCTTTCCATTTGGACAGCTCAAGTGTAACACCATCTGACCTGCAGAAATCTAGAAACTGGAAGGGCCCTTACAGCCTGAGTATTCCAGCTCCCTGGGGTACAAATGAGGAACTGAGGTTAAGAAACCCAAACCACTTGCTCAAGGTCCCCCAGGTAGGTAGCAACAACAAGGTTAGGCCACAGCCCTCCTTCACCCACAAACACTGCACGCCCACCCCAGGGCCAAGAACTGGGCAGAAAGGTGCTCCTGGAATCACAGGGGTTCAATGAATATGAGCAGGTGAGCAGATAAAAACAACCCAAACCCGGACATACAGAGGCGGCATGGGGACCCAAGGAAAGGATGGAGGATTAGGAATTAGCACCTCATGGCTCTTTGGCCCCATGGCAACCCACCCCAGTATTCTTGCCTGGAGAATCCCATGGACAGAGGAGACTGGCAGGCTACAGTCCATGGGGCTGCAAAGAGTCAGACACAACTGAAGAGACTCAGCATGCACTCACGCCCTACTGTGTTCACACCCAGGAATCCTCGAAGCCTGCCCCTTCAGCTTGCATCTGCTCTGAACTTGAGCTCCCCTTGATCCAGCCTCCCAGCCAACCTTTCTCCCAGGGTGCAAACCAGTACTGAGATTATGAAAAGCTGGGACAAACTTGAAAATTAAAAAAAAAAAAAAAAACACAACTACTTATTTATTTTATTTGACTGTGCCAGGTGTTAGTTGTGGCCTGCAGGTGCTTCAGCTGAGGCATGTGGGATCGAATTCCCTGATCAGGGATTGAACCCACACCCCTTGCGCTGGGAACATGAAGTCTTGGTCACTGGATCACCAAGGGGTCTCTGGAAGGTACATTTAATAGCTGGGGACAGCCACTCCATTGACACTCACCATAATACTCCTGGCAAATGACTTTTCAATGACCTCTGGTTTGGAACCATCCATACCACGGTGCTCATCACTGAATAAGGATATTTGGGAATTTCCAACATAAAAAGTTGTTCCAGACCTTCTTCCACCCCCAAAATAAATCCAGCAAGGTTAGGAAAATACAAGCAAAGCCAGTAAAATAAATACAAGATGTATGACTTGGGATTCAACCAGCATATCTTTACCAGCCAGAGGCAAGAGAGTGAGTTATCACTTGGATCTTCCCTGGCTTAGTCACACTCTGACTGGTTCTCAGCCTTGTGGCTTGGTTAGCTTCTGCACCAGCTTACCTGGTTTGGGTAACTAAAGGCAATTTATTCTTTGCATCAGACCCTTCACTTTCCTACCCTCTCCTCCTACTTTGGGTCTTTGCTAGGAGGTGCTGGGAGGCGGCTGAGTTACATCAGTAAAGGAATGAAACAGAGAACCTCATGTGGAGACTGTGGCCAGGGGCCTCTGCTGACCACAGCTTAGCTGGGACAGAGAAGAGGCAAAATATTGGCATCTCTGGGGCCTAGGGAAGTGATATTCATCTCTGTTCAGTTGCTCAGCTGTGTCCGACTCTTTGCGACCCCATGGAGTGTAGCCTGGCAGGCTCCTCTGTCTCCCGGAGTCTGCTCAGAGTCATGTCCATTCAGCAGGTGACGCTATCTAACCATCTCATCCTCTGCTCCCCCTTCTCCTTTTGCTGTCAGCCGCTTACATTTGTGAATATGAGCTGTTTCACAAACCTGCCTGAGCACTGGGGTGTTTTTAAAGACACAGATTCTCAGGGCCATTAAGGGAGACCATCAGCCATCTTGTGATTCCTTTCTTTTCTTTTTTTAGTTGTTGGCATGTGGGATCTAGTTCCCTGACCAGGGATTGAACCGAGGCTCCCTGCCTTGGGAGCACAGAGTCTTAGCCGCTGGACCACAAGGGAGGTCCTAGCAGTCTGTATTTTTAAAAACCCCTCTCAGATGGTCCCAAAGATCAGCTGGGATTGAACATGACATTTTTATTATACACACTGAGTATCAGAGAACATTCTCTCACTGCACTATTTCATTTTAACCTCACCACTACCTATGGGGTCAGCAGAGGAGAGAATTCCCAAATATCGTCGATTCTGCTTGCCTGAGGAGGAATCGAGGTCCTGAGAAGGGAAGTGACATTCTTGAGTCACATAGCTCTTGAACCCAGGTCTTCCAGTCCCAAGTGTGGCACGGATGCTGCGGTGGGGAGATGAGCTTTGCAGTCAGTCAGCCAGGCTCCAAGGTAAGCATGGTGCCTGGCGCATTTAGGCACCTAGTAAATCATTTCCCACTTCCTCTGGCTAAGGTCACTCCACTAGGGAATGGCACAGCCAGGGTTTAAAACCTGTCCTAGAATTCGCAGAGCCTTGCGGGTTCCTTACTTAGCAACAGCAGAGGTTCACCCAGAGTTGCACACCTAGCCGTGGTGATCAGTGCCACGTGCCCTGTGCCAGCCTCCCTGCCTAAACGGTGTTCCTGGGCCAAGGCCAAGCCACAGAACTCGAAGCTGCAGTCTCTGTCCCAGACGAGCCCCGTGACTTGACTTTGCAGCTATTTCTGGTCCTGCCTTAGTCTCCAGCCTGCTAGAGCCTTGTCTCTATGGAGACAAAGGGACTAGGTCTCTGGGGACCACCTCCTGGTCTTTTCTGAAGGAGGAGCTCGTTTGGCAGCAGCAGGAGCCCCCTGGGGAGAAGACGCTGGCTAAGCACACAGTGTTATTATCTTCCTGACAGCTTCCTCCTGGGGCACATCACACTCCAAACCAGGTGGATGCCACTCCATCTAGACCCAAACAGAGCTGTTTCCTGCCAGGTTCCTTGGCCCCGTGAAGAGGTGAGAAGCACATGCGGTAGTTTCAGTGACATCCCAATATCCTGTGTCTCACATCCCTTGAGTTGCCCAGGAACCAGGGGCTGAAAGCTGGTTATCCAGCCCAGGAGTTCTTTGCTGTGTTCAGGATCATGGCAGGGGTGTCCCCAAGCCTGTGGAAACTGCCAGAAGCCTAGGAATCATGGACATTCTTCCTGGCTTCTCTGCTGGAGCTGTTCCACTGGGTCTCTTACTTTCTAGTAGGAAATGGGCCAAAAAGCTGAAAGCTTAGTTTCCCAGGGAGGACATCCTTTAGGGTGGGGACCAGATGACCAAGAGGTCCGATGGAAACCAATGAGCTGGCCTCCCCAGGCCTCATCCCTCTCCTGCTCCTTGTGTGCTGTTTCTCAGAGACACAGGCTGAAAGCCCCTCGGGGAGGTGGGGAGGGGGGTGGAGAGAGGCAGGAGAGCGGCTTTAGGACAGCTGAGAACTTGTGCTCCTCAACACCGCCCATGGGCCAGCTGCCAGGCCCTTGGTCCCGGGGGCCATCGGTCATTCTTTCTGACCCACAGTGGTCACTGGGTGAGTTCTACTCCACATTTCATTTCTGGAACAAAAAAAGATGACTTGTTCAAAAGGAAGCCCTTTTGAACTATGAAAAAGTGAAAGGCTCCGTGATTACTTTTAAAAGCTGAGGGTGGGGTTGGGGGTTGGAAATGAGCTGGCATTGACTGTGAACTCTGACACTGTGGTCTGATGTCAGCCCAGGGGGAGGTGTGCCAGCTCCTCCGACTGTCTTCCTTCACTGTTATTAAGGGGAGGGCTTGTGTTGCCTGGGAAGACTTAATTTCCACTCAAGGAAGAAATTCCTGGAACAAACTGTGATGGCAGGAAGAAATGAAGAGTGAAGGAAAGGACTGATTAGAGTTTTCCTTTAAGTTGTTTCGCAATAGCTGGAATTTGTTTTATCTTATTAGGAGGCCTGCGAAACAGGGGAGTGAACTGGATGAACTTGCAAAGGCCCTTCCAGTTGGGGATTTTAGAAAAAAACATCACCACTCCCTGAGATGTACTGTGAGTGGGTGGAGGGTATGGGGGGATGGGGGGGCGGAGACAGCCGGAGCGGGCTGCCTCAGCTGTCTGCCATCCACCCCCAGGCCACTAGGGGTCTCTGCTGATCCACAAGCCCAAAGCCTCCCCAGCCTCCTAGGAGGACCGGTTCGTGCCTAACTTGCCTCGGCTGGGGGTGGGGAGCCAATCCTGAGAGCCTGGGTTCTGCTGGGAAGCTTGTCTTGACCCACTCGGGCATGCCCTTGGCCCATCCTCTCAACTCCTTTTTAACGCTTCCTGTTGGCTTGGCACACTGGGCACACAGCACAAGGGATCTTTCTTATACATGTGTCTTTTCCCCCTGTTTGGTTGCAGGGTTTTTCTTTTCTTTTTTCTTTTAGGGAAATGGGGGTCTTTAAATTCCCCAAACTACCCAGCACAGCACTGGGTGCCTGATAGATGCTTGGTAGGTCGGTGGCCTGCCTGAGCTGAGGTCTGGACCTGGTGAGGAGGTTACCGTTGTCCCCAAGCACCCCATTCCTGGCAGCGTCCCTCCATTTCTGGCAAAGCCAGCGTCCTGCCCTGTCTCAGGCTGAGAAGAGTTGGGTTCCAAAACCCGGGAAGCCAGTCACATGTAAACAAGCCACCTAACCCCGTTCCTCTTCCTCTCCTGGTGAGAGCTGACATCTCAAGGGAAAGGCACTTGGCCTGCAGGGACACGCAGCAGCTGCCGCTCTTAAGGAACACTCCCTCGGAAGGAGGGAGCCGCTCTGGTTTCTGAGCCTGGCAGGGCTGCCTTCAGCGGGTCCTGGCCCCTGAGCTGGAGGGTGGGTGGGGTCGTGGGGGGTGTGCTAGGGACCCAGAAGGGACAGCCTTAACACCCATGGAGGAGGAAGGCAGTGGAATTCAGTGTCCTGTCACTTGGGTCGCGTGTGTCCCCTTTCCATCTCAGTAGTGACCCTGCAGAGTAGACCACCACTCCCACGCTCGGCCACAACGCAGAACTTCCAGGGGCTGGCCTGAGGTGCTGGCCCTCCACCCCCGTGGCTTCTTGCTAATCCCGAAAATGCAGACTCCCTGTGGGTCAATCGGCAAGTCCCCTTCCCCAGGTGGGGGTGCACTGATAATGCCCTTCCCGTATTTTTAGAGAGCAGCCCACCTGCAGAGTGACATTTGGTGGGCCAAGCCTGGCATCTCAGAACTCTGCTTTCTGCGGCCTCTCCCCTCCCTACTTTCAATTAGCAAATCCAAATTCTTTTTTTTCCGCAATTGCTTCCTCACTCGCTCTCTCATCCCTGATCGACAGCTAGACAGGGTCATGGCTCCCCACTCGGGGTCCAGGAACCCTGGTTCTCCTTCCTACACATCACTGAAAAAGTAAAAGGACCTAGGAAATGAAAATGGACTCTGGAGGAATCCATCCCTGACTCTGTCGCTTATTAGGCATGGGGCCTTGAGCTTTAACTGCCCTGAGTTTCCCTTTCCTTGGGTATAAAGTGGAGAAAAGCATGTGCACTTTGCAGGCTGGTTGTGATGAGTAAGTAAGAGAATCTGTGTCAAACACCCAGTACACACAGTGTCTGAGACCGGGGAGCTCAATAATCGTGGACGTTTTCTCCCTTTTCTCTGCCAGTTCTCCCTTGAGCGGCTCAAGAGGTAGCAACTTAGTTCAGTTATCTCCAATGCATCTTCAAGCCTTAACCCATTGCCCACATTCTCCACTGAAGAATGGAAGTCTTTGGCAATTATGATGATCAGACTCAAGGCACAGCCCCTAGAAATCTGGCTGCAAGATACTCCATTTGCAGTTAGAGATTGTGTTGCCGTGGTTTTTATGCCCTTGGAACTGAGCAGGCTTGGTAGATACCTGAACAGATGCTTGAGGCATGAGTTTCCCCCTAAACCCTGGCCTCTTTGCTCCATGGACTGTTCTCTCTGTTCCTCCCCTTCTCCAGACTTCTCTTTACAATGGGTACGCTCATACTGAGAGCTCCCAGATTGTCTACTAACCGCCCTCCACTCTCCTGAGTGAAAAGAAAAAGTGAAATGAAAGCTTTAGTCACTCAGTCGTGTCCGACTCTTTGCAACCCCATGCACTGTAGCCCACCAGGCTCCTCTGTCCATGGATTTTCCAGGCAAGACTACTGGAGTGGGTTGCCATTCCCTTCTCTAGGGGATTTTCCTGACCCAAGAATTGAACCTGAGGTCTCCTGCACTGCAGGCAGATTCTTTACCATCTGAGCCACCAGGGAAGCCCCAAGCCTAACTACCCCAAGCCCCTACTGACCCAGAAGTGAAGTGAAGTGAATTGAAGTTGCTCAGTCGTGTCTGACTCTTTGCAACCCTGTGGACTGTAGTCCGCCAGGCTCCTCTGTCCATGGGATTCTCCAGGCAAGAATACTGGAGTGGGTTGCCATTTCCTTCTCCAGGGGATCTTCCCAACCCAGGGATCGAACCTGGATCTTCTGCACTGGAGGCAGACGCTTTAACCTCTGAGCCACCAGGGAAGCCCCCTACTGACCCAAGCCTGCCTGAAATGCTCCGTCCCTCAGGAAGTCCTCCCAAAGCCAGTGGAGCTACAGCTTCTCGAATCACACTAGCTTTGAAAATTCTCCTGCAGACCTATCTGATCCCTCTTGAGGTTGGCTCAATCTGTCTCTGGACAGGAACAGACCCTGGCCATGAGGGTATACAGGTGGGGCCTGGGCTTTCCCAGCAGGAGGTAGAAGGAAGCTGAGAAGTGACTGGGCAACCTCAGGCCACATACATGCTTCGCTAAATCCAGACCCCTTCCAGCAGCTGCTTTCCTGCCCTTCCTCAGGGTCCTCTTGCCCCTGAGCACTGTATGCTCACAGAACTTATCTAGATCTTCAGGTGGGACACAAGCTCCCTCCCACTGAGGTTGAATGCTCATCCTGGAAAATTCATAGTCTTCTCTCAGGACCTAGTGCAGTGCCTACAGTAAGAGTCCCCCCAGTGCTTGGCAACTGAGTGAGAACTGTGGCTCAGCCCGATCTGCCCTGGAAGAGAGCTGAGGTTTAATCTCCAAGGGGAAAGATGGTTTTAGGTTAAATGCAAGCTTGAGCAAGGCCAGCATGAGGGTCTCTTCAGTGGAATCAAGGAAAGTGAAAGTGTTAGTTGCTCAGTTGTGTCTGACTCTTTGAGACTCCATGAACTGTAGCCCGCCAGACTCTTCTGTCCATGGGATTTTCCAGGCAAGAACACTGGAGTGGGTTGCCTGCCCTGCTCCAGGGGATCTTCCCAAGCCAGGGATCGAACCCAGGTCTCCCTCATTGCAGGCAGATTCTTTTACAGTCTGAACCACCAAGGAAGCCCCTGGAATCAAGGAAGAGCTTCCTTGCTAAGTATCTGCCCACACAGGAAGCCTGGGCTCTGCTGAGTAAGAAGCTAGGATGTCATTAGACACAGGCAGGGCAGCATGGCTTCCTGGGGAGGAGGAAGAGCAGGCTGTGGCCCAAGTCCTTGGAAACCCCAGTTTACCTCTCCTGCTTGGAAGCAGCAGTCTCCTCCACACGGCACTCCCATTCTACCCAGTAAGAGAAAGCTCACGCTTCGAAATGGAAGGCCAAGTGGGGAGTATGCCCAGACCCCATTGTGCCAGATGGGGACACGGTATGGCATCTGAGAGAGGGGGACCAATGTGAGTAAAAAAATATCTCCCACTTTGCAACACAAGACTGGATGATCAGCACGCAGGCAAAAGCATGAGCCAGCAGTTTGCAACAAAGCTGGCGGCCGGCCGGAATGTTGATCCTGCGGATCATGTTCCGGAGGGGAGACACCCCTCCCCAGGCCAGGCTGGCGCGCACTGCGGCTATTTCAGGCTGGGGGGTATTAAGGTCGAACCATGACGAATGTGTGTGCAGATACACACACACACACACACACACACACACACACACACACACACACACACTCCTCCTCTCTCCTTTCTGGTACTGATTCCCATGCCAAGACCCCAGGCCTGCCTCCTGCACTGAGTCTCTCAGCCTCATAGGTCTCTCCTTCCTGGGGAGGCCCAGGGCCAGCCTGTACCCACCTTAGCAAGGAAGAGATGGGAGCCTGGGAATGAGGACAGGGCGACACACACAAGGCATCCTGCCCACCTTCTCCTCTGCACACCCCCAGGACAATGCACCGACCCCACCCCAGCCCCTCCCCCCTACTGCAGTCACCGGCTCTCTTTCCATCTCTTTCTGCCTCTGTCTGTCTCCAGCCTCACTTTCCTCTTCCTTCTGTGTCTCTTCGTCTTTGTTGCTCTTTTCCTCCAGTTCTTCATCCTCTCTGCACCTCCCTCTCAAACCTGACCCTTGAGGCCTACTGTATAGCACAGGGAATTCTGCTTAATGTTATGAGGCTGCCTGGATGGGAGGGGAGTTTGGGGAAGAATGGATACATGCATATGTATGGCTGAGTCCCTTCCCTGTTCACCTGAAGCTATGACAACATTGCTAATCAACTAAACTCCAATATAAAAATTAAAAGTTTGAAAAAAGAATATAAGACAGAAAAGCAAAGCATACCCTTGACATTTGCCTTTCTTCCTATTTCTCCTCCCCTCCTCAGCCTTCTTCTTGCCTCTGATTTTTCTCTCTCCATCTTTCTCATCATATTACTTCTTTCAGCAGAAAATTATTGGTTAACTACCATGCACCAGACTCTGTGTGGTTACTGTCGGGTATAGGTATAATAATATATGAAATCCCGTCTTTGCTCAAAAAATGTTTGCTATCCAGGAGAGGAAAATAAGGCTTACACAAGTGATGATGATGCAAAGTCACATGTGATATTTACCACGTAAATGGCCTGCCATGCCCAGGAATTAGCTGAGAGAAAGGAAAATCCAGCTTTGGGGTGGGGCATCCAGGAGGCCTCTATGGGGAGGCAGCCTTCTTACTGCCCTTGGCGAAGAGGCTGGGTTCGATCCTGCAGAGGTGTGGGGACCTCACCCAAACGCACGGGCATGGAAGAACAGTGAACAAGGAGGGCCTTGAATGTCAGGTGAAAGGATGTGAAAACCCTGGGGGGGCTGGTAATCAGAGCTTTTGAGCAGGAGAAGGGCTTGAACAGCGCTTTAGATGATAAAGCCAGCCGCAGAAGCCTAAGAGGTGTGTGGATGTGAAAGCGCGCGTGTGTGTGTGTGTGTGTGTGTGTGCGCGCGTGCGTAGGAGGGCCTCAACGTAGCCACAGAAGAGCAGAATAGGAAGCTATAACAGTAGCTCGTGTGTGATTACCTGATTCACCCACTGAAGCCTGAACCGAGGAGGTGGGGGCAGAGACAGGAAATGAAGGGGCCAGTCTGAGAAGTGGCAAACAGGACTGCCTCGCCAAGTGTCTTCTCTCTTTTTCAGTGTATTTGTTTTCGTCGGATTGTCTGAGCTCCCCTTTCTAAGCGGATCAGAGGCCTTTCTGCAGCGGTCACCCCAGGGCCAGCTCCACTGTCAGGCACCGATGTGCTGCTTGCAGTGATAGAGATCAAAGTTCCTTCCTCTTCTCTCTAAGCTCAGAGGCACTGGATGCAGGGATCCCCCAGGAGGACTGACTTCTGCAGACAGCACCTCCCATGCCTGGTTCACCCAGCACCCGCATTATCCTTCTCTACTAGCGTCTCCCAGTGACCCTGCTTCCTGCAGGACGAACCTGTCGGCCCCGGGACTTCAACCTTTCGGGGGCCCCTGCGGCTACTAAGCCCCCTGGCCCTCCTTTCTTTCCCCTCTACCCTGGTACACCCCCAGTGCCAGAGCTCGAGTTGGGGTTGGAGGGCCCAGAAGGGGAAACCCGGTGCCTCTCCAAGGACCTGATTATTTCCAAAGACTTGTGCTAATTTTCTGATATGATCCTCACATCTCTGTGAGGCACTAAATCCTCATTACTTTTCCTGACCGATGCATTCTAATTAGATCAACACTTAAAACAAATTCACAATAGCCACAGGATGGCTTTCCATCTCATTAACTCCTCACTTATTATTTTCATGAAAATTACTGATAAAAATGTGCATCTCCATTTGGTGAGGCCTCACAGCCTCCTCGGCTCCTATCTTGCATCTCTCCCGTCACCGGGGCTGCGCAGCGTCGCCATGGTAACCCACAATAATAGAAACTAATAAATTACAAACGAGATGCTCGTTGAGCAATTATTGTCCTCTTTTATGCAAGTTTCTTGCTAATTTTGATCATAAGGGAAAGTACAATAAGACTCTGAAGGAATGAGTCTATTTCAAGAGAATATTAGCAAGCAGGAGCCTGGGCGGCAGAGTTTAGATCTGTAATAAAGTGATTTGGTGATTTCAAGCAAAGGGGAGAGGAAATAAACTTCCTGCCTTGTGTCTCCTGCAGTACTCACTACTGAGTCCCCCAGAGATCCCCTGGGGGTGGGTTCGATGTGACTTTTGTGGTCAACATGTACAAGGCATGGCTGGCCTTCTAGAGGTCACTCTGTCCCTTCCCCTGCCTCTGCCAACCTAGAGAAATAGATGATATGTGTTGGTCCTTAAAATTTACAGGTTAAAAATGGCATCACCTTTCTTTGGCACTCTTTCCAGCACATTTCATCAAGCATTCTTAGAAAGTTCACCTGTATCCCCAAGCCTGATTGTCTCACGGGTAGAAGGCTACGGCAGACCTCCTGTGGGATCTCCATGTGCCTGTCCTGGACTCAGAGCTCAGTGGGAGAAGAAGGTGGTGAGCCTAGGGCTTATAGAGACACCAGTGAGTTGGAAAGGTATCGCCAGGAAGCTTTTACAGTTCATAGGTTTGGGGGAAATATTCTGCCCTGGAGAGAACCCATTCTCTCCTAGAGCAGAGCTGTTGTTTCCACAGTTCCCGGTTCCCAGGATGAAGGTGGCAGGTGAATCTTGAGAGGAGGGGGTGACTTTAGGTGACTTATACGGTGGCCCTGAACCACAAGGAGACAGATGTGCCAGGGTGAGGTGAGCAACTAGAGAATGATCGGGGAAAAGCTGTCCCTTGGGAAGCTTCTGTCTTCTTCTATTGAGTGGAATTCAAGAGAGGACCACTTCCCCCAAACCCTCCTGCCCAGAACACAAAAATTCATTAAACCAAAGCCTCTGGAGAATCCAAGGGTGGTGCTGGCATGTTTGATTCCATTCCCAGCTCTGTCCTGCCTCATCCTCCAGCAAAACTCCGTCTCCTTAACTTTTGTGCTGATTTCCTGCAATTTCTTGGACCCAGAAGCCAGAAATCACTTTGAATATCGTCCCTCTGAGATCTAGTCATTTTCTAGGGAATACTGATGCCCTGGCATGGTGAGCACTGGGCTTTCGAGGGTCTGGCTGCCTGGAAATACCAGGAAGAACGGACCAGAGGATGCATCTCATGACAAAAGGATCCAGTGACTCTAAACTGTTTCCCTAAACCACGGACCTTCTGATACCTGGCTTTGGAGCCTGGCTAGGAGAGAGGACCCAGTGCTCTGTGTTACCTGTGAGTGAAGGTTTATGGAGGGCTGGTTGGGGGAGTAGGGCCCCCCGAGGTCATTCCTGAGCAGATTATCACTGTGCA
This sequence comes from Capra hircus, assembly GCF_001704415.2. Taxonomy (NCBI): domain Eukaryota; kingdom Metazoa; phylum Chordata; class Mammalia; order Artiodactyla; family Bovidae; genus Capra; species Capra hircus. Next base: position 28,186,730 of record NC_030836.1, on the reverse strand, counting down.
TCTTGGTTTTGAGGCAGGTGATGTACCGGTTACAAAAGTCCTTGCAGAGTTCATTGACTTTCTCCAGCTCCAACAGGTGGATTCTCAGCACCTGGATCGCCTTCACCATCTGTGGAGAGGAAGGACAGGGGAGCTCAGGTGTGTCCGGATTCCAGTCCCCTCACTGCCTTGACCCTTGAACCCCAAGCACACCAGCAGAGAGAAGCCCATTCCTGCTCTGGTGATACAGGATTTAAATTCTCTCTGTGGGTACATGCAGATTGTTAGCTTATATTTTTAAATGCACAGATTTTTTTTTTTTTTACTTAAAAAAAAGTATACACAGCTACCCTGGGTCTTTGCTGCTGCACACAGGTTTTCTCTAGTTGCGGCGAGAGGGGGCTACTCTCTAGTTGCGGAGCACGGGCTTCTCACGCAACGGCTTCTCTTGTTGCAGAGCGCAGGCTCAAGGCATTTGGGCTTCAGTAGTTGTGGTGTACGGGCTTAGTTGCCCCGAAGCACGTGGAATGTTCCTAGGCCCGGAATTGAACCATATGCCCTGCATTGGCAGGCAGAGTCTTATCCACTGGGCCACCAGAGAAGCTCCTGCTTACTTTTTTGAGCCTCCTGTTATCATAGCTGTTCTGAGGGCAGATGTGCTATTCTGAGAACAGCCTTGGAGATGGAAGGCCAGGTCTCCAGCTCTGGGCCTGCTTGTCTGTGTGGCCTTGGTCCAGTGCGTAAGTTCTGCACCTCACTATCTGACAGCTGGACGCAATGACGCCCTTCCTGACAGCTGTGCACTTTTGCAGAAAGGAGCGTCTGAGGAAAGGCACAAGATTCGAAGGGTGTGGCCCTGAACCGGCATGAGGAAGACAGAGATCAGAGCTCCTTGTGAGAACCCCAGGAGGCCAGGGACCAGCTATTCTTAAACTCGTGGTCTGAGTGCCTCGTGTGACGCCAGTCGCCGTGAAGACACCCCATCAATGCCTGTTGACGGACCGCGTCATCCAGCGTGACTGAGCTGGGCGCTGTGATGCTCAGCTGTCTGTGCTGGCTTTTTCCATGCCCTTCGGGTGGTTATACGTGAGCCTGCTGCCTCTTCAAATGGACCTTCCTAACCTTTCAAGGCAAGAAGCTATTTCTCAATTGAACCTTTTCTTTTTATAGTTGCTATTATGATGACAAGAAAGCACTGTGGGAAGTAAGGAAAACAGAGGATGAAAAAGGCTGCCCTTGATCCAATCACCCTAAAAGATAATGGGTTTTTTTGAGGGGGGTTCGCATGCACATATGTCAACATAGTTCCAGTCACTCTGTACATGCAATTTTGTTTCCCGTTTCCCCCCTTAGTTTACTGGATGTATTTTTCTAAGTGGCAGCATTGTTTTCTCTATTCTGGCTTCTAGCCTGTGGGCATCTAGAAGGGAGAAGTGGTGTCTAATTTGCTCATCCTGTTATCGTGGTTATTAATACATGTGGATACTGCTAGTTCTCGAATGGGTAAAAGTTATTGAGTAAATATATTTTAAATTATTGCATACCATTCCATGCAATAATAAAGATAATAATATAATAAAATAATGAAAAAATAATAAAAATTCCATGGGGCTTCCCCGTGACTCAGACGGCAAAGAATCTGCCTGCAATGCAGGAGACCTGGGTTCAATTCCTGGGTCAGAAAGATCCTCTGGATAAGGGAATGGCAAGCCACTCCAATATTCTTGCCTGGAGAATTCCATGGACAGAAGAGCCCAGTGGGCTTCAGTCCATGGGGTTGCAAAGAGTCAGACATGACTGAGCGACTAACACAGCAATAATGTATCATTCCATGTGTGTGCCCTACTTAGCCAATTCCTTATTGTTGGGCATTTAGGTTAATTCCAATTTTTTAACTTTATAAAAAATGTTAAGTGAGTATTTTCCAACTTTACAGCTTATTGATGCTTCTTCATTATTTCCTTAGGACAAGATCCCAAAAATGATCAGGAAAAAAAAAATCTATGGACATTCTTTTGGCTCATGGTAGATATGGCCAAATCACTTTTCAAATAAAGATGTTGGAGCAATTGGACATCTACAAGCAAAACAGTGGATTTTCACATCTTACACAAAAACTAACTCAAAGACCAAAATGTAAGGCATAAACTGTAAAGTTTTTAAGAAAAAAAAAGAAAAGAAAAGAAACACAAGAGAAAATAATCAGGACAGAGGGCTAGGCAAAGAAGTCTTAGATTTGACACCAGAAACATGACCCAGAAAAGGGAAACTTGATGAATTGAACCTTATCAAAGTGTAAAATGTTTGCTCTTCAAAAGACCCTGTGAAGAAGATGAAAAGACAAACTACAGAACAGGAAAAAATATCTGAAAAACACGTATCTGACAAAGGACTTACATCCAGAATATATAAAGAACTCTCAAAACTAACCAGTAAAATAACAAGCAATCCAATTAGAACATGGGCAAAAGACAACATCAGACATTTCACTGAAGAGGATACATAGATGGCAAATAGCCACACGAAAAGATGTTCAGAATTATCAGGGAAGGGTCTTCTCTGGTGGCTCAAACGGTAAAGAATCTTCCTGCAAAGCAGGAGACCCAGGTTCTATCCCTGAGTTGGGAGGATCCCCTGGAGGAGGGCATGGCAACCCACTCCAGTACTCTTGCCTGGAGAAGCCCACAGACAGAGAAGCCTGGCGGGCTACAGTCCCTGGGGTCACAAAGAGTCAGACGCGGCTGAAGTGACTTAGCACGCATGCATTGCATCATCAGGGAAATGCAACTTAAAACCGCAGTAAGATGTCACCACACACCTATCAGAGCGGTCAACATTAGAAACAGAGATAACACTGAATCTTGGCAAGCAATTAGAAACTGGATCACTCATGTGTAACTGGTGGATATAAAAGATGGTCCAGCCACTCTGGAAAACAGCAGAATACTTTCTTACAATACTGAATATATACCATCCAGCTCAGCAGTCGCACTCTTGGGCATTTATCCCAGAGAAATAAAAACATGTATTCACCTCAAAACTTGTATATTCAAAGAAATCTTGTTTTTAATAACCCCAAGCTGGAAACAACCAAAATATACTTCAACAGGTGAATGGATAAAGAAACTATGGTACATCTGTATCATGAAATCATACTTAGCAACAAAAACAAACTACTGATAAACTCAACTACTTGGATGGATTTAAAGGGAATGATGCTGAGAAAAAAAGCCAGTCTCAGAAGGCTACATACATAATGCCATTTATATAACATTCTTTTCTTCTTTTTTTATATGTAGAACATTCTTTTAAATTTCAGAGATAGAGAACAGATCAGTGATTGCTAGGAGGTATGGTGGGGGAGGGAGGGAGGAACTGCTCTGTATTTTGACAATCAGAGTGTCTCCATGAATACACACATGATAAAGTGGCACAAACTAAACACACACACACACACACACACACACACATATCGCTATGACTATATGTAAAACCAGTGATGTCTGAATAAGTCTGGTGGTCATACCATTGTCATCTCCCGGCTGTGAAACTGTCCTCTAGCCATGCAGAAAGGGAATCAGGTCTTTGCTATACTAATTCTTACAGCTGCATGTGAATCTACAGTTACATCAAAATAAAAAGTAAAAAGAAAAGAGTGGGTGCTTGCCTTCCAAGATGATTGATGTTGACATAAGCCATGTAGAGGCGTCTTTCTTTAACCCCACCCTCCTAGCTTTTGGCCAACATCTTGATGCCCAGGAAGACTAGCAAGGGCATGGCTCCCAGAGAACCCTACTGTCCAGGTGTGTTGAGCCGTAAGCTGTGTGACTAAGAGCCATGGCCACACACTCTCTGAGCTTCATCAGCATTTCAAGTGGAGAGTGAGAGAGGAGCCCCCAGACTCTCATCTGGATTGTCTGATGGGTAGGGATTCAGTTCAGTTCAGTTGCTCAGTCATGTCCGACTCTTTGCCACTCTATGGACTGAAGCACGCCAGGCCACCCTGTCCAGCTCCAACTCCCGGAGTTTACTCAAACTCATGTCCATTGAGTCGGTGATGCCATCCAACTATCTCATCCTCTGTCGTCCTTTCTTCTCTGGCCTTCAATCTTTCCCAGCATCCGGGTCTTTTCTAATGAGTCACTTCTTCACATCAGGTGGCCAAAGTATTGGAGTCAGTTTTAGCATCAGTCCTTCCAGTGAATATTGAGGGCTGATTTCCTTCAGGATGGACTGGTTGGATCTCCTTGCAGCCCAAGGGACTCTCAAGAGTCTTCTCCAACACCCAGTTCAAAAGCACCAATTCTTCGGTGATCAACTTTCTCTATAGGGACAGGGATTGTGTTTGGTTAATTAAAGGCTCTTGGAGAATTAGATGAAGTGTCACTCAGAGGCAGAAACTGACAATTGTATATTTTCCTCAGTGATCAATGTAAAGAAATAGAGGAAAACAATAGAATGGGAAAGACTAGAGATCTCTTCAAGAAAATTAGAGATATCAAGGGAACATTTCATGCAAAGATGGGCACAATAAAAGAAAGAAACGGTATGGACCTAACAGAAGCAGAAGATATTAAGAAGAGGTGGCAAGAACACAGAAGAGCTATACAGAAAACATCTTAATAACCAGATAACAACGATGGTGTGATCACTCACCTAGAGCCAGACATCTTGGAGTGTGAAGTTAAGTGGGCCTTGGGAACCGTCACTATGAACAAAGCTAGAAGAGGTGATGGAATTCCAGCTGAATATTTCAAATCCTAAAAGATGATGCTGTGAAAGTGCTGCACTCAATATGCCAGCAAACTTGGAAAACTCAGCAGTGGCCACAGGACTGGAAAAAGTTAGTTTTCACTCCAATCCCAAAGAAAGGCAATGCCAAAGAATGCTCAAACTACTGCACAATTGCACTCATTTTATAAGTGGGCAAAATAATGCTCAGAATTCTCCAAGCATGGCTTCACACAGTACATGAACCAGAACTTTCAAGCTAGATTTAGAAAAGGCAGAGGAACCAGAAATCAAATTGCCAACATCTGTTGGATCATAGAAAAAGCAAGAGTTCCAGAAAAACACCTACTTCTGCTTCACTGACTATGTTAAAGCCTTAATTGTGTGGATCACAACAAACTGTGGAAAATTCTTCAAGAGATAAGAATACCAGACCACCTTATCTTACCTACCACCTTACCTGACCTGTATGCAGGTCAAGAAGCAACAGTTAGAATCGAACATGGAACAACAGACTGGTTCCAAATTGGGAAAGGAGTACGTCAAGGCTGTATATTGACACCCTGCTTATTTAGCTTATATGCAGAGTACATCATGCGAAATGCCGGACTGGATGAAGCACAAGCTGGAATCAAGACGGTCAGGAGAAATATCAATAACTTCAGATATACAGACAACATCACCCTTATTGCAGAACGTGAAGAGGTACTAAAGAGCCTCTTGATGAAAGTGAAAGAGTGAAAAGTCTGGCTTAAAATTCAACATTCGAAAAACGAAGATCATGGCATCCGATCCTATCACTTCATGGCAAATAGATGGGGAAACAATGGAGACTGACAGAATTCATTTTCTTGGGCTCTAAAATCACTGCAGATGATAACTGCAGTCATGAAATTAAAAGGCACTTGCTCCTTGGAAGAAAAGCTATGACCAACTTAGACAGCATATTAAAAAGCAGAGACATTACTTTGCCGACAAAGATTTTTCCAGTAGTTGTGTATGACTGTGAGAGTTGGACTATAAAGAAAGCTGAGCACTGAAGAATTAAGGCTTTTGAACTGTAGTGCTAGAGAAGACTCTTGAGAGTCCCTTGGACTACAAGATCAAACCAGTCAATCCTAAAGGAAATCAGTCCTGAATATTCATTGGAAGGACTGATGCTGAAGCTGACGCTCCAATACTTTGGCCACCTGATGCAAAGAGCTGACTCATTAGAAAAGACTCTGATGCTGGGAAAGACTGAAAGCAGGAGAAGGGGACGACAGAAGATGAGATGGTTGGATGGCATCACTAGCTCAATGGACAAGAGTTTGAGCAAGCTCTGGGAGATGTTGAAGGACAGGGAAGCCTGGTGTGCTGCTGTCCATAGGGGCACAAAGAATTGGACACGACTGAGCGACTGAACAACAGCTTTCTATAGGCACAAAGAATATCTAGCGCCTCCATCAGTACAATCTCTCTTAATTTTTAAAAATATTTATGTATTTGTCTGAGCCAGGTCTTAGTTGCACTATGTGGGATCTGGTTCCCTGACCAGGGATCAAACCCAGGTCCCCTGCATCTGGAGGGTGGAGTCTTAGCCGCTGGACCAGCAGAGAAGTCCCTACAACCTCCCTTAATTTAACATTATTATTTCGATGAATAGTAAGTCTCATTAAATGCCAAACATTGTACAAGACCTCTCACTCGAATAAGATGCCAGTCAGCTTTGTCTCCTCCAGCCAAAATAACCCTAATTCCTTAAACCTTTCTTCTTTTTTTCCTCCCTCTGTTCCTTCTTCCTTCCATCCTTTCATTTCTTCTTTCCTCTTTCTCTGAGCTTTCCTTAACTGGACTATTTTCCTTTTCAATCAACATTTACTCACTTTAAAATCTTTCCATGAATACACACACACACACACACACACACAGAGGAAAGTACACATACCTATAGTCAACAAATACTTCTTATGTAAAAAGAATCAGAAAATACAATTAAATAGAACAAAATAAAAAGTAAAATCAATCCAAAATAGCTTCACTCAGATGAAACACACGTGCAATGTGTTTAAATCAGATCTGATGCACAGTGGCTGAAAGTGGACCTACCTTTTGGTTTAATAAAGCACAGGTGAAGGATTACTTTTTTATGAGATAACAGACTTGGTTTAAAGATTTAAGAACATAGAGTAAATCACAATGGTATTTCAAGGCAATGAATATGTAGGATCTATTCAGTATTAGAGAAAAAAGTGGGCAATGCCATTAATATGGGGCAGCTGCCTGGCATAGCACAAAGCCTGTGGGATTTACCGTCAGCCCAGATTTGAGTCCAGGCCTACTGTTTACAGATTGAGTGACATTGGGCTAATTCCATGACTTCCCTTAGCCTCAGTCTTCCTCATCCCGGACTCACAGGATTTGATAAGGGCTAAAAGAGATAATAATGTGAAAGTGCTTTATAAACCACAGGGAACCAAAGGCATATACATTTTTGCAACCTCTTTTAATGATTTCTAATATCCTGTTGGCTTTTCTATTGCTATTTCATTTTCAGAGAGTGGAAAAATAATCATCCCCAGTTTTTTCTTCTATATTTTGGTTCGTGAATCATCCTCTAGCTTATTTCTAATGCAATTTTGGGTTTTTGCCTCTAAATCAGAGTAAAACTCTGGCGTATTAAACTATTTCCCTAAGTGATCAATGTCATGTAAAAGGTTATTCCAAATCTTCTAGTGCAATGAACAGTTCCATTTAATTTAACATCATCAACAACTGTGATGAAGGTATCCTTAATTCCTTTTCTCCCAGTTTGGCTTCATCTGTTAGCTTCTCTCCCCACCCTTTTCTTTCAAAACACTAATTAAAAAAGCAGCCCTCTTCTTCTAAGTAGCATCCTTCACTAAAGCAAAACAAGATGCAATCTTACATTGTAGTCTCATATCACAACCCACGGGCCCCGCATGCAGGTGAGTGCTCAGTCGGGTCTGACTCTTTGTGAGCCCTTGGACTGTGGCCCGCCAGGCTCTTCTGTCCATGGGATTTTCCAGGCAAGACATCTGGAGTTGGTTGCCATTTCCTCCTCCAAGGGATCTTCCTGAACCAGGGATCACTTAAGTCTGAACCTGCTTCACGTAAGTCTTCCTGCATTGGCAGGTGGATTCTTTACCACAAGGGCCACCTGGGAAGCCCGCATGGCCTCACAAGTCTCAGGAAAGTCCACAGGATGGGAGGGAGCCTCTCTCCGGAAAGTCCCATGGTGTGATGTCCTAAATCTTTTATTTGCTGTCTGAGGATTTTGAACCAGACCTTTAACTTCATCTGTAACATGTAAGCTGATCAATAACGCTTACACTGAAGAGCTGTTGTGAACACTGAATGAAACCATGTACATGTGTCCTGGGCACACAGCAACTGTGTTGTATGTTAATTATTTACATCAATGTGCCCCTCCCTCCTCCATCAAGCACTTTTCTGAAAAGTGGCCTCTCTTGTAAGATTGCGACCTCTTCATTTGATAATAATAAATCCTTGCCTTTCAAAGCGTTTATATACATAGCACTTTACAATATGCAAAATGCTTCTCTCTCCATTACCTCATTTGAGTCGCACAAACCTGGGGACCCATAGGCACGGTTATCATTCTCCTGGAGAACAGGAATCAAGACCCAGGGATTAGGTAACCTGTGAAATTCCAGGCAGCAATTAGGGAGTATCTCTGCCCTGGAGGGCAGACCCCTTTTCCCCTCTCCTTCTCTGCACTTTGGGAAGCTGGAACAGTCTGCTTCATGTACAGATGAATTGGTGAACATGCATTCCTACAAGTGCTCTGAGGTGCTTCCCACATGTCACCAGGGCAGCCAAAGCTAAACTCTAATTGGGAATTTTTCCAGGCCAGCCCAGCCTGGCCTGAGCAGTTGGAAGGGTAGGGTCCCTGGAACAAGGCCTGGAACATGGGAGAAAGGGGAAGACCAGGGGCTGGAGACTGCCAGATGACTGGGGGACAGGACGAGCACTTAGGGAGGCTGCCACTCAGGACAAGTTAAATAATTTTCAATGTGGCACTTCCCCTGCCTCATCCTCAGACTTTGGAGAGGTCTTGTGGTTCAGGGAAAAGAGGTGGGCTTCAGAAGCTAGACAAATCCCAGCTCTGCAATTTAGTGACTACAGGGTCCTCAGTCTTGGATTCTCCCTTCTGTAAAATGGGTATAGTGATAACCCCACCCAGGGCTATCTCATGAATTAAATAGCAGAGCTGGGTGCTAGGAAATAGTGGATTTTGGAGGCTGAGTCTGGGGCCCTCCACCTTCTGGGATGCTCTGCAGGATTCACATGGTCTCTACACTTCCTTGTTCTCATCTGTAAAATGGGATAACAATAGCAACTCCCTCAACATCATACTGAGGGTGGAAGGAGATTTGGCCAGAAAAGAACTAAAGACGAGTGCAAAGGAAGTACTAAGAAAAGACGGAGTCTAGGGCTGCATAATTGCTGAGTGTGGGCCAGGGCTCCGTGCCTGTGTTTGACTCACGTATGAGCTGTGTGGTCTTGAGCTATGATTTCACCTCATGTCGCAAGATCCTCATCTCAGTGAAAGTCGCTCAGTCCTGCCCAACTCTTTGCGACCCCATGGACTGCAGCCCGCCAGGCTCCCCTGTCCATGGAATTCTCCAGGCAAGAATACTGAAGTGGGTAGCCATTCCCTTCTCCAAGGCATCTTTCTGACCCAGGGATTGAACTTGGTTCTCCTGTGTTGCAGGCAGATTCTTTACCTTCTGAGCCACCAGGCTTCTCTCATCTTTAAGCCCCCTCATCTTAAAATAGGGATAGTAATAATCTGTGCCTTGTGGGTCTGAAAAGGGGATTAAATAAGATAATCCAGGTGTAGTGTTTAGGACGACGGCACCTGGCACCCAGTAAGTATGCTATAAATGTTATTTATTACTGGCTTTGATTATTATTTCCTTTCCCTGTTCTGGGGTCTTGTGGGATTTTCTGCTCCCACTGAGGTGAAGAGGGTCTGGACAGAAGGCAGGAGGGAATGACTCTCTGAAGGGGTGCTGCCTGGGGTCCCTGTGGACCATATTCACAACCTCTGGCCTCTGCACCCCACCCCCTTCAGAGAGGGCCCAGGAGCCTGGGGGGCCCCATGTTGGAGCTGGCTTTGCGATCAGGCAGCTCTAATCTGTCCCGTGAGCCCCACCAGAGTCTCATTAAAACGTGCCCCATAAATGTTAAAAAATTTACACATAAAAAAATTCCATGCATGAAACTGAAACCGTACGTTTTACAGCCTCGGTTTGAAATCTTGCATAATATATAAAACCTCGGCCCTGCACTGGGGGCCCGTAAATCAGATTTTATAAAACAAAAAGCTTTTGCCTTTCAAAGGGGTTTAGGGAACTTGCAAATTTTACAAACTGTACCAACTGCCAGTCAGAGGCTGCTGGGCCCAAAGAGGGGATCAATGGGCCAGGTGACAGAGGGCTGGTGAGCGCTGGGATGTGTGTATGGGGAGTTGGAGGCAGGGCGGGGGTGGGGTGTCCCTGCGGGAGCTGACCAGGGGAAAGCCACCCCCATGGCACTGAAATGGGGAGGTGAAGAGGGTCAGGGAGTGTGTGTATCAGTGGGAAAGATGCTTTTTTTTTTTATATAATTAATGTCATATGTTTTTATTATTCAGACTTGCATTCCTCTTCACCTTTCTTATCAGGGTTGTTTTTTGTGAGACGGTCATTTATAAATGAGGGCTCTGCTGCCCCTGGGGAAGCAGAGAGGTGGGTGATGGAGTGGAAGGAGTCAGCAGACCTGGGCACTGACAAGTCACTGCCCTTCTCTGGACTCCAGTGTCCCCATCTGTAAAATGGACGCGCTGCTCTCTATGCTTGGGGTTTTCCCCCAGTGTTTTATGATTCTAAGTTTCTATTCCGGCAGCTGGCTAACCGGGAAGGGAGGTTCACTTAGAAACCTACACTCTTGGAACCTCTCTGGTCTCTGAGCAGCTCTGGGAGGGCTTCGTCAGCCGTGGTTCCCATGGGAACTTATCTGGGGGATCGTGGGAGCCGGGGAGGTGAACACAGCGATTTGCTTGGATGGGAGGAGAGGGACCAGCAGGAGTGGGCAGGACCCACGTCCTGGGGGGTGGTAGGCCTGGTGGGGCTGGCGAGGAGGCAGGATCTGAGCCCTGCTCCAGGATCCAGGGTGGAACAGTTTGGGGGGATCCCAGTGTCCTCGTTACAAGCCCATCTGTGAAAGTCAACATTCAAGGGCAAAGGAAAGCCGCCCTGACACACATATATATAAAAAATAAATCTCTCAATTATCTCAGCTCATTTGCTTGGGGTCTCATTTTATGTCCCTGCTCCGCTGCGCAGTATATCTGTCCGGATAAAGAGTTACAGTCCGCTGGGCTACGTGTGCGGGGTTGTAAAAAATACAGATGCCAAATTAACTGGCTGTGGCACTCGGCAGCTGATTGAGCTGATAATGACGCGATCTGACCTTTTTCTAATTTCTAATTATGTGCATCTCGGCAGTGCCGGCTGCACGACTCTTGTTCTAATGATGGCTCCTGTGGTCGGCCTCCTCACCTCCCCCCTCCTGACACAGGACCACACGTGGGATGGCAAAGGGCACTGCCTGATCCCGGCCCCAAGCCCCGGAAAGTTTCAGGCTCTCGGCCACACAGTCTCTCTGATGGCCTGGAGGTGAGGTGAGGCGGCTGGAATGCCTGGCCTTAGTGATTCTGCATTTGACCTTAACCTCCTGGATGCCACGCATTTTCAAAGGCCATTTAGTTCCACTAGTCATGGCGTTAATTTTCTATGACAGTCACAGGAGACTGGTGTACTGGCTCTACAGATGGGGAAACCGAGTTTCAGAGGAGCTGTTGTCAAAGTCTCCCAGAGGGTGAGCTTGGCCTCATCTCCTTGGCTCCTTCAACCACCTCCATTTAAATAATCAATCCACAGTCATTGACTGTGGCCAGCTCCCTCAGGTAAACTCCTCCGGGTCCACGTGAGGGGGAGGGCTGTGCAAAGCCTGCTCCACCAGTGGATCACTCACATCACCTGGGATAGAAGCCCAGGGGGCACCAGGGGTCTGGGGCCAATGGGGCAACCGCTACTGCAACCCCACCCTCAGATCAGCCGTGGCACATGGTGGACACTACCACGTTTTGCTGGATTAGACGAAGAAATCTGAGCCTACGAGTGAGCAGACCCCTGAGAGACCCAGGTAGGTGGGCCGGGGGAGAGCATGGAGATGGTCGCCTTTTGGTATTTCCAGGCTGTACTCTTGGGTTGGCCAAAAAGTTTGTTCAGGTTTTCCCACTACATCTTATGGAAAATTCCAAATGAACTTTCTGGCCAACTCAATAGAATAAGAGGTTGTCCTGGGGCTGGGAGGGGGAGGTATCTTCCAGAATTCACCTGGCAGGTGGCAGTGGGCAAGTTTGTGAGGTTTGTTTTGCCAGGACTCCTACTTCTGAAGAAGGTTTATATTCTTTCATATTACTCAGCCAATTTTAGGTATTTCCCACCAACTGAGGCCTCAGCTTCTTTGAGGGGTCAAGTGAAGGGAGTGTTCATTCCAGCTCCCACACAAATGGCTGCCTCACCTCCTGGCCCCATGACTGCTGCGGGTTAGCTTCTAAAGACCTGATTCACAATTGTGGTTCCGAGATTCTGATCAGATGACCAGCAGGGCAGGGGCAAGTCTGCCTGCACTAACTATCCAACCAAATGGAGAACCTGCATGGGGACGACTCTCCCAGGGGACCTGAGAGATAGGGGACTGTGTTATCGGGAAGGATGTTAGCTCAGTCACAGCCAGGAGCCAAGCAGAGGTGCACCTGGGGCTCCCAGAAACCTGCACTAATGCTCCTGACCTTGGCCAAGTGTGTATCCTCTGTCCTGTATCATAATGCACCATAACACTTCATAGATTTCCAGGCCAAGGAGGGGGGCCTCTCCTGGTAGCTCTCCTGGACTCCATATTCAACTCCTGAGAGAAGCGGCGGGGTGGGTCATTCACAATACAGAATAATACCCAAGTCATTTAAGTCTGCTCTGCAGATGCACTCTGTGTGTGTGTGTGTGTGTGTGTGTGTGTGTGTGTGTGTGTGTGTGTGTCTTCCTTCCTTCCTGGAGTCACATTTGCTTCTCTAAATCTGTTTCCCTTTGGGGAGTCGGTACTAACTAAATTCTGGATGGAGGTCAGCGCTATAATCAATCAACTTGTGGAAGACGTATTTTTCAGAGTTTCCAAATTTACCAGGCACGATCTGGATAATCCACCCACAGCAGAATCAAGAATCGTGGTTAATAATCCCAGGATAACTGTTGTCACGATGAACAAACAGAGCGGTCTCTCCACAGCTCTTTTCTCAGCAGGATTCCCAGGGCTAGACGAAGAGTTAGAGTATCATCTAATCTATTGGCTCCCAAGCCCTACTGAAGATTACAGTTGTCTGGGAAACCTTTAAAAATGTACAAGTGCAAGTCCCACTAAACTTACTGAATCCTGCTTTCCAGGTGGAGGGGCCCAGAAGCATGTACTTTTTAAAGCTGTAGTGATGACCTGGATGACAAGTTAGGCTTGGGAGCCTCATCTACTATATCCTAAATGGGCAGGACATCTGCTGGTCTTCTCAGTAGAGAAGCTGATCTTCTCATTTGTTGCTTCCAGTCTTCCTACCCACTGATGTGCTTGAATATGCATGTCACCCTCCTCCTTCACAATGTAGCACATGGCCATCAGCTCCTCTCTGGGCAGCCCAAGACGGATTTCCCAACATGCCAGGATTCCAGCCCTCGGAACAGTCTGGATGCCATGGCCCTCCCCTCCTCCCGTCTGCACTGCAAGAGGGTGGGAGGTGACGCTGGTGCTGCGGGGGAGGAGGAAGGCAGAGCTTTGGCAGCATCACCAGTGTCCGCAACTCTTGGTTAAAGGTTCTCAGCTGCTGGAACACCAAGGCCTGCCCACAGCGGGGAAGCACCTTTCTTTGCTGAATGAATAAATGAAAGGATTGCTTTTGGGGCATTTGGAGGGGATCAGAGGGCGGGACAACCCTAGCCAGGGTGGGGGTTGGAGGGTCTTTACCAGATTGTCCAGTTCCGGGTCATCGCTGAAGAAGGGTTTGTGTTCCTGCTCCTGCTGGTGGACAAAGTTCTCGATGTCCACATCGAAGCTGGCAGATGTGATGCACTCAGAGCCCTGGGTGGCCTGTTCACATTTCTCAAACAGCAGCGTCAGGAGCGGGAAAAGAGGATGCCTGCGGGGACAGCGAGAGCTCACACATGTGCACCCAGAGACCTGCTGCCTTCAGGGCTTCTTGCAGTGCAGAAGCCTTCAGGGGCCCATCTCACCTTCCCATCACCTCTTCTCCCAGGGTCCCACTCCTGGAGGAAGGCCCCGGTCCCCGCTGGGACAGCAGCATGTCATACCCTGGCACAGAGGATCCAACCTCCTCATTCCTGGGGCTTCAGTGGCTTCTGTTCCTCCGCTACCGGGAGTCTAACTGTTCTCTCAGTCTAAATAAATTGTGTGGATATTTGAGGAGGGATGCTGGGTTTAACTCTTCAAAGGGGTAGATGTCCATTTCGTGCTCAAGGTCAACCCGGGAAAGAAATACAGGAAATGTCCAGAAAAGTCCTGGATGTGAACATCCGTCATTGGTCACAGATCCGCTTTGGCTGTGTCGAGTCAGCCAAGGGCGGTACCTGTGGGTTTGCAAGTGTCGATGAGGGTGTGGGGGTGGGGGGAGGAAGGTGTGTGTGTGTGGACCTGGCTACTCGTCACATATGGTGGGCAGATGTCCCCACCCATCCTGCCTCTGCTGGCTGACTCAGTTTAGGTCAGACACCCCACTTACATGTGACACCTCCCTACACATTTCCATCAACACCCACTTAGCACAACTGCAATTAAATAATAATACGCATCATTACGTGGCCACTGTTTTTCCCCAAGACTGTCCCTGTCTCAATGATCACTGTATCCTTAGGACCTTGCCTTGACGCTCACAGCAGGCACTTAATACATATTCGGTGACTGACAATGAACTGAAGAATGAAGACTATGTGAGCGTGAGCATGTGCGGCAACACGGGTGGTTCTGTGATGGATGGATGTAAGCTCAAGTGCTTACTTGGCCGCTCTCTGGGTCTTGGTTTCCACATCACCAATTCTGGGAAGCTGTCCTGACTGCCCCACCCTGCAACCTACACAGACCTGGCTTGTTTGCCTTACCACCTGCCTTCCTCACTAGACTGTCAGCTACATGAGGGCAGGAAGCAAGCCCATTGTATTCTTCACTCTCTGCCCAGAATCTAGCAGTGACTGTACGTTATCCGAATAAACATTTGTTGAATATACATGTATGTTATGTGTGAGATGTCATTTGCACATGTGAGTGCATCTCATTCTCATTTCTCTGTAGCCTGAGTGAACAGCTCTGTCTTCACACTCAGCACCTGTGCGTGTGCTTACATGGGTGTTGACACTGGACTCTGGAGCCCCACTCTCCCCACTGTGGTTCCTAAAAGCATATTCACATCCCTCTCTGGCTTCTCACTGAAGTCCCCTGGGACCACGAAATCTGGCTCCTTTCTTTTTGATGAAAATCTGTTTGCTGGGAGAGGAGAAAGCATGTGTCAGGCCTGGTCCCCAGGCTCCTGCCAACGGGGCTGCTGTAGCCAGCACCACCCAGCAGAACTTCCTGCAATGATGAAAAGGTTCCACAGCCTCCACTAACTAACCGAGGCCAGCGGACACTTAAAATATGGCTGCTGTGATGAACGAATGAACTGACTTACAAAGCAGAAACAGACTCACAGAGAATGAACTTCTGACTGCCAGGGGGGCAGAATGGGAGGAAGGATAGTTAGGGAGTTTGGGTTGGACATGTACACACTGCTGTACTGAAAATGGATAACCAGCAAGGACCTAATGTAGAACACTGGGAACTCTGCTCAGTGTTATGCGGCAGCCTGAATGGGAGGGGAGTTTGGGGGGAAAGGATACTTGTATATGGATGGCTGAGTCCCTCTGCTATCCACTTGAAACTATCACAACTTGTTAATTGGCTATATTCAAATATGAAATAATAAGTTCAAAAAATGGCTGCTTTGCCTAGGACCTTGAATTTTTAATTCTAATTTTAACTAATTTTAATTTAAATAGCAACATGTGGCTAGTGGCTACCATATTGGAAAGCACAAGAAATCTTGAAGAGGAAAACCCACTGCGCTTCTTCCAGCAGGAACACTGTGATTAACCACACCAAGAAGGAATGAACAGCCAGCCTACAGAGTGTTTATAGGCAGATGGGGAACCCCTATGAGCCTGTCCCATCCTGGGATTCTAATAATTTTGGACAGAAAGGCAGAAAGTGCTGAGACCCATCCACACCTAAACTCATACCTGCTGGTCATTCTACCCAAGCTCAGGGGGATGGGGCATGGAGGGGAGGTGAACTCCTGTCTCTAATGAGCCGTCTGGCTTGGCAGAGCTGCGCCTGGACACTGCTGCCCTGACCCTTGGTTTGGGAGCTGATGCATAAACAGCTGGGCTCCAAGGCTGCAGGCTGAGTGATAGCATGGAGAGAAAAAGGATCACTATCTGAGGCTAGCCTATCTGCAGCCCCAAAATTGCTAGAAGATCTATTCAGCCCCCTCAGGAAGCTGGTGGGAAGACAATGGGTTCACTCAGCCAGCCACTGAAGACAAAGAGAAAACCAGGTGAAGGGGTTAAACTCCAGTCTAAGTCTTCATTTGCAGCCACTAATACCGCAGCATATTATAGTCTAATCTAACCTGATCCCAGTTTAATGCAAGATTCTCCTGGCCCTGAGTGGAATACCAAAGAAAGCCTCCGCGGCTGTGATTTAAGCAGAGCCCTGCAGTGGTTTAGCTGAGGGACATGAAAGGCAAATTCCAGACGGTGTTATGAATTATTGCGCCTTATGAACCTTCCTACTCTCAACAGATGCCTGCTGCCATTTAAACAGCCACTAGATCAATTAGGAATGAAAGGCACAAATCGACTCTGTACAAGGGCACTAAATTACCAGGAACTAATAATCCGCAGCATCGTGCCAGGTGGTGGGGGGTGCAGCCCGCCCCCCTACCCCCACGGCAGCCGCTGGTCACTGCACCTTCCTTTCTCACGGGTTGGAAGGAGGGTGGGCAGCTGCTGGAAGGAGAGGGGATGGTGTGTGTGTGTGTGTGTGTGTGTGTGTGTGTGTGCGGGTGCGGGTGTGGGTGTGGGTGTGGGTGTGGGTGTGCATGCATGCATGTGCACCTGGGTTGAATGTAGGCTGTCAACAAGAGCAAGTGTGAGTGGCATGTCAGGGACTGTCCTGGGTGCTTTTATCTGTGTGCACACAAGGTGTTATGTCTTGCGGGACTGTGCACATACGGGTTGTGTGCATGGAGCTGGGGTGCAGGGGTCGTGTGCTATGAATACACTGTGTATGTGCCCTGTATTATATGCAGTGTGTGTGTGTGTGCTACATGTTATTTGTATGCAGTGTGTGTGCGAGCATCGTGCGTTCTGTGTACATAGCGAGCATGGCATGTGGGGCAGGGAAGAGGGAGCTGCTGGTGACTACATCTCCCAGCCACCAGCCTTGGGGCCGGGGTGGTGGCAGGAAGCAGGCTCCTCGGCTGCTGTCCTGGCCCCTTTGGAGAGGAAAGTGGTCAGGGAGGGCCTCTCTGAGGAGGTGGCATTTGAGTGAAGCCTCCAATGATGAAGAGGCACTCAGGCAAAGGTCTGAGGGAGGGGCGTTCCAAGCAAGAGAGGACCAAAGCACTTGGGATAGAAATGAGCATGGCGTGTGTCTGGAACAAAGTCCAGGCGTGTGTGGCTGGAGTAAGGTAGGCGAATGGAGGGAGATGAAGTCCAAGAGGTGAACTTGCAGATCACAGGGCTCACAGTGAAGCGGGCTTTCAGGGCCTGGGGTGGAGGCTCTGTCCGTTCCACTGGGGGACAGTGTGCACCTTCAAGGCAGAGCTCTAGCACTGCTCCATCTTATAAACCTCTCACCAGGAGGGGGCAGATCTCCCTGCTGTGGGGTGTGTGAGAGAGAGAGAGAGAGATGAAGGCATACCCGGAAGTGTTTTCTATGACTTATGTAAAGTCTCAGTGAAAGAAAACTGCTTTCCTTCCTGGTCCTGCAAGTGAAGCAAGCACCCGTGGAGCCCAGAGCAGGCTTCCTGGTGGCTGCCATAGCCCCTCTCCTCAGCCCCTCCTGGCCTGAGCAGCACTTTCAGCTCCCAAATCCTCCCTTCATATCCCACCCTCCCACCTCTGGGTGGAACACCCACCCTGATGCCAGGATCCCTGAGCCTAGGGGCTCGGATGACACCTCTGCTAACCCACAGCTTCTCACATGACCCCGGGCAGGGTTGGTGGGGCTGCCCGTGGCTCCTTTGCTTATCTATCTAGATCTTTCCATCACCTGGACGGCTACCTGCTAACCCCAAGTGTGGGGGCTGCTGGGACACTCTG
This sequence comes from Capra hircus, assembly GCF_001704415.2. Lineage (NCBI taxonomy): Eukaryota > Metazoa > Chordata > Mammalia > Artiodactyla > Bovidae > Capra > Capra hircus. Next base: position 28,168,530 of record NC_030836.1, on the reverse strand, counting down.
GGCCAGCCCCAAGAAGCAAGTTCAGTTTCCCAGTGACTCAGCAGTTTGTTCCATGGCTGCATTGATGCTAAGGGCATCTTGAAGGCTGTTCCTAGCCCACTCCACAGCCCCTTCCCCAGCCGCCCATCTTATACTGCCTAAGGGTTGACTTCTGTTTCTTAGATACCCTCCAATGTCACTCCATAAAGCTGGGGAAGAAGCTAGAAGCCACCCTCAAGGAGTCCTTTCCAGTAGCCCTATTTTGGCCCTGGCGTGGAAGACACAGTAGCTAGGGCAGGGACCGTGGGAACTGGACACATTAGCCACCCAGGTCACGGGTAGCCAGTCTGATCCAGGCAGGGGATGGGGAAGTGGGATTTCCAGCTATGGATAGGATACTGATGCTGCCATTCTTGACATTCCCTGAGCTTCATCCTCTCCAACTAGAAAATGAGTTTTAAGGAGTTTCACTTCCCATTGTCCAGATCTCGCCCACTGTGGATCAGTACCCTTGAGAGGCTGGAAGCAGAAACGTGGAGACTTGGTCTCCGGTGCCCAGATGCTGACGATCAAGATGTGAAAGATGGCCATTAGGCTTTCTTTCCAAAGACCCAGGAACACCTGACCTCCAGAAGAGCTCACCTTCTCCCTCCCTGATCCCTCTCCACTCTTCTCCCCACGTTGCCTCCCGCCTGGCCGCCCCCTCCACCCCAATCTCTCTTAAGCCGTTCAAAATTTGGAGGAAATAAATCTCACCGCGCTAATTCAGGGAGAGTTTGAGCCTCGTCGGTGCAGAACAAATAAAGGAGTGAACCGGCATGACATTTTACTGCAGAAGAGAGGTCGTTTCCAGCCACTAATAAAAAGGATTTGACACAGACTAATAAAGAGAAATGAATTTCTCTAATGGCCTGATTTAGCACATTCAGCACTGTGCCTCTGCCTGGGTGCCAGGAGGGCGGGACGCCCCGAGTGCCGACAGAGCCGGGCACGGGGGACGAGAGATGATCTCAAATAAGATTTTATTATTTCTTTTCTCTTTTCTGAGTCTTCACCAACCACCGCCCCCTCCACCAACCCCACCTCCACCCACATCAGACCTCTCCCCAGGAGGACCTGAACCAAAAGCAAGCTCAAGATACGCACTTCTTGTTAACGATCCAAAGAAATAAAGAACCCCTCTCCACAGACCCGCAGTCTTGTGCTGGCTTAAGAAGGTGATTAAACCGGATGTGTTGATTTCTACAGGGGTTTAAGCCATCATTTGGTTTAATTACTTCTGACATTTCTGCCTTCTTGTTTTGTCTACATTGCCCAAATTCGGCAGCCTAGAATGCCCAGTTTGGGGCCAGGATGTGTGGGGTTGCCCCTGGGAGACACCCCACCTGCCATAAACTGGGCAGGATCTTGGCTGAGTCCCTTGCAGAATTGAATTTGACCCTCCCTCCAGCAGCAGAGAGGCTGAGACCCCCCCCTCGGCAAAGCCCCAGATTTTCTTGAGAGCAAAGTGATCTAGGTCCTCCCCCTTCCCCCGACACTGGACACACATTTCTGATGAAGCTTCTGAGCGCGTCCTTGGGCAGCTGTGCGTTTTATTCCTTCCTGTCTCAAGGCAGATGTTCATAATGTAGACGGCCCGATAGGTCTCACTAACATTTCCAAAGACCTTTTGGGATGGAGACCCCAACCTCCTTGGTAATTTTTACACTCACATCTAACTGAAAGTTCCCTTCTAAGGCTGAAGTTCATTGCCTTTTGCTAAAGGACTCAAGAAAAGAAAAATAGACCCTTTTTCTGCTTCCCTTCCTTCCTCCTTGGACAACTTGGATTTTAAAAAGTTTTTTTTGTTTTTTTTAACATTTCTTTCTATTCAGAGGACCATAGACAGAGAAGCAGAGATAGGAAAAGAAAGAAGGCAAAAATATAGAGCTTCAGTAGATAACCAACAGGGACCTACAGGACAGCATGGGAAACTAGACTCAATATTTTGTAATAACCTATAAGAGGAAAGAATCTGAAAAAGAATATATACATAAAACTTAATCATTATGCTGTACACCTGAAACTAACACAACATGGTAAGTCAACTATGCTGCAGTTTAAAAAGTCTTTTTGAATAGTGCTTCAGAGAGGCTACAGTGCAAAGAGCACAAGAGACAGAGAACAGATAGGCAGAGAGAAACAGAGCCCCATGGGCTGGGGGAGGGGAGGTGATGGCCACACGCAGGGGCCGACATTAGCACTGAGCTCCCTTTCTGGGTGATAAACCTTGTGATTCACAGTCATGCCACTCTGTCACTTCTGGGCCTCTCAGCCAGCCATCCTTCCCCTTGTGACCTTGGCCAGAATTGCAGACCTCAATTATGGGTCCAGCCATGTGTGTGGCAGCCTGCCTGGCTGTCCACTCCCTGACCTTGGAGCCCCCAGGCCTGTCCTGCAGCTCCCTTCACAGCCCAGCGTCAGTGCTCACCCCTCCCTGAGCCTCGGCTGCTGCCTCCGATGGGGATGGGGTGGGATGCCAGAGCCCCCAGGCACTTCCTAAGAATGGACCGTCCCAAGGGAGGCAATGTAGAGTGGGAGAGGAAAATTTCCAGGTGGAAGTTTTTATTTTTATTCTATTTTTTTATTAAAAAATTATTTATTTGGCTGCACTGGGTCTTCGCTGCGGCATGTGGGATCTTTAGTTATGGCACATGGGATCTAACTCCCCAACCAGGGATTGAACCTTGACCCCTGCATTGGGAGCTCAGAGTCTTCTCTACTGGACTGCCGGGGGAGTCCCAGAATGTGGAGGCTTATAGTGATGAGGCAGAGGGACTCGAGCCAGGTCAGGGTCAGACCTCTGCACAGGACATGAGTCACCGGCCAGAGAGGTGGGGTGAAGGAGGGCAAACAGTGACACGAGCAGCTCACCAGCCACCCAACCTAGTCTCCCACACAGCGGGCGTCTCAAGCTGCCGAAGGTCCACCACCCTGGAAACTACCCAGGGGCTGCCTAGTCTCCCACACAGCGGGGGTCTCAAGCTGCCGAAGGTCCACCACCCTGGAAACTACCCAGGGGCTGGCGTTGTGACCTGTTATTTCTAGTGCCCGCTGTCAGAGGTTGCTGGGACCACAAAATCAGAGTCTGGAGGCACTTTGCTGGGTGGCCCCGCCCCTTTCCTGGCCCCGCCCCTTTCCCTTTCACAGCCGGAAGGCCCATTACCAGCAGTCAGTCTGAGAAGTACAGAGACGTCGCTCCTGGATGTTGAGGAAACAGAGTCAGCATCATCAGATGAGGCGCTTCACAGTGTGGTCTCAGGTTTCTTTTCAGCACTAATTGACAGACTCAGAGGAATACGTGATGGCTGGACAGATAGCAGGTGGCCCCCAGCCCCCTGTCCCTGTATCACGCCCTTAGCTCAGGCAAACCAGGCTGTTCACGCCCCTGCTGTTCCTTCCACCTGAAATACCTGTGCCTCAGGTCAGTTGAGTTCAGTCGCTCAGTCATGTCCGACTCTTTGCGACCCCATGAATCACAGCACGCCAGGCCTCCCTATCCATCACCAACTCCCGGAGTTCACTCAGACTCGCATCCATCGAGTCAGTGATGCTATCCAGCCTAGGTCTCTCCTAATAGCCTAGCTCAGAGTGCCAGCCCTAGTACCAAAGCTCCCCGACTGGTCTCTCCAGCAAGAGAAGTCATTGCCTCCTCTGAGTTGCCACCGAGATGTGCTTGGGGGTGGGGGCTCTACTTTGACCTCACGAATTCAGTGGGCTGGGTGGTCTGAAACCAGCAGTCTTTGGAGACAGATAATTAACGGTATGACTCTGGGGCAAGTGACTGAATGTCTCTGAGCCTCAGTTTCCTCTCATATAGAAGGGGGATGATACCACCTACCACAGAGGTTATTGCAAGGAGAAAAGGAAGGAAAGTACAGAGTGGCTGGCACTTAGGAAGCTGTCAATTAATGCTTGTTCCACTTCCCTGGAATGGCGTGGGGGCACCTTTTTTTAATTCAGAGCAACGTTGATGCTATCTGCTCCAATAAATGTATAATTCCATTTCCACTGACTCATTTGGCAGGGAAACAAGCCCACGTGTCCATTCAAATAGAGGCAGAGAAAGAGGAGGAGGAGGAGAGGCAAAGTATAACTCATTAGAACTCGAAATCCTCTTTTTAAACCAAAAAACACTGCTGGTAAGCATTTATTTTTCTTTCCCTTAGGACGATTGTTAAACTCGACTGACTAGAGTTGTTTGTGCTCAGCCGTCTTCCTCACTCCATGGGGCGCTCCTCTGATCCACAATCTCATTTTCTCTCTGAATTCCCCAGGGTCAAGCACACTGCCTGGCACACAGCAGAAGGTGGATAAATCTTCGATGAATCAATGCATGGAGACGAATGAATGAATGAAGTGACCACCGGCAGCAAGTGGGGGTTCTGAGACACAAGCCTAAAGTGCTCTTTGGGCTTAGAATCCACTCACTCCTCTGAGGTACCCAGACCAGCCAGGGCCATCTGGCAGTTTCTAGCTGCTACAAAGGGACCCGCCTCCTCTGGGCTCTGCCGGGGGTGGGGGCTGCCAGGGTCCCGGAGGCAGAGAAGCCGGTGTGAAGGAAGAGCTTAGCCAGCCCGCCTCCTCTCCTCCCCGCTCTTCCCCTCGAAAGACCAGATGGAGAGAGCAGAGCGGGATGGGGGAGACCAAGCCAGCAGCTCCCGGTTGGATGTATTTTTACTTCAGGTGTGACGTGGAAACCATGCGGGTGTATTTTTAGCCCTGCCCAGTGGGTGGTGTGTTCGCCTGGGTTGCCTTGGAGAGGACTTCTTCGTGTTGCTAAATTGGAATTGCATCTGCTGGGTTCCTGGGCTCCAACCAGCTCTCCTCCTGGCAGGTGGGCGGACAGGTCCGTCCCTGGCGAGGGTGGGGTCCGGGGCAGGCCAGAGTCTGCTTTGTCTCCATTCCTTTACACACACACACACACACACACACACACCTCTCTCCTGACACATTAAAAAAAAAGAAGAAATGTGAAATCTCCACAAACTGATTGTTAAGGCTAGTCTACAAGGGCGAGAATACAAAGAACCTAAAACTTGAAACCTGTTAGGATCTTATGTCACAGTCCCTTCATTCCCGGCACACACACCGCCCCCCACCCTCTGCCCCAGTTTTATTGAGAAATAACCGACTACATCACTGTATAAACTTAAGCTGCACAGCATGATGGTTTGATTTACATAGATCGTGAAATGATCATCACAATAGGTTCAGCTCACACACATCTTCTCAGATAGATAAAAAGAGAAAAGGGGAAACATTTCTCCTTGTGATGAGGGCTCTTGGAATTTACTCTCCTAACTTTGCAGTATATGATACAGCAGTGTTAACTACGGTCATTGTGTTGTGCATCACATCCCTTGTAGCTGCTGTGTGTGTGCTCAGTCGTGTCCTACTCTTTGCGACCCTATGGACTGCAGCCTGCCAGGCTCCGCTGTCTGTGGGATTTCCCAGGCAAGAACACTGGAGTGGGCTGCCACATCCTCCTCCAGGGGATCTTCCTGACCCAGGGATTGAACCCACGTCTCTTGTGTCTCTGGCATTGGTGGGCAGATTCTTTACCACTGCGCCACCTGGGAAGTCCCCTGTTACATCCTTGCTGCTGCTACTGCTGCTGCTGCTGCTGCTAAGTCGCTTCAGTCGTGTCCGACTCTGTGCGACCCCATAGACGGCAGCCCACCAGGCTTCCCTGTCCCTGGGATTCTCCAGGCAAGAACACTGGAGTGGGTTGCCATTTCCTTCTCCAATGCATAAAAGTGAAAAGTGAAAGTGAAGTCGCTCAGTCGTGTCTGACTCTAGCGACCCCATGGACTGCAGCCTACCAGGCTCCTCTGTCCATGGGATTTTCCAGGCAAAAGTACTGGAGTGGGATGCCATTGCCTTCTCCGGTTACATCCTTAGTACTTAATTATTTTATAAATGGAAGTTTGTGCCTTTTCTCTGGAAGTCTGTGCCTTTCACCTACCCTCCAGGATTGCCCCCTACCTCTACTTTCCGCCTCTGGTAACCACAAATCTGATCTCTTATGCTCTAAACTATTTTTTATTTTTTGGTTTTCACATATAAGTGAGATCACACACACACAAAATTTGTCCTCCTCCGTGATGTATTTTACTTAGCATAATGCCTTCAAGGTCCCTCCATGTTAACACAAGTGGCAGGATTTCCTTGTTGTTGTTTCTTTAATGACTGAATAATATCCCATTGTGTGTATATGTGCCACAACTGCTTTATCCATCAGTGGACACTTTGTTTCTATGCCTTGGCTATTATAAATAATGCTGCTCTGAATGTGGTGGGGGGGGCAGATAATTTCTCCAGTTAGTGTTTTCATTTCCTTTGGATCCCCAAAGTGGGATTACTGGATCTTACGGTCATTCTAGTTTTAATTCTTTTGAGGATCCTCCCTACTATTTTCTATAGTGGCTATGACAGTCTACAATCCCAACAACAGTTCAGAACGATTCTCTTTTCTCTAATCCTTACTACTATTAATCTTTGTTATCTCCTGTCTTTTTCATGTTCAGCCCCTTCATTTTAAGGGGAGGAAACTCAGAAGAGAAAAAAAAAATAGAAGTATCTTTCTCACAGTTAGGTAGCTACTAAGAGGCAACTTCTATCCAAGTCCCAAGAGATTCAACCAGTCCCCAGCGAAAAAGCCCTGGGGAAAGAGATGCTTTGGGAAGGGGAACTCTATCCATTTTGCTTGGGTCACTGGTAGTGACACACCCATGCACATTTGGTGGCAATTGGTAAGTCACATTTCATGTGATTACTGCACTGAAACACCAAATATTTTTTATTATTTCCACTTTACTGATTTGCAAACTGAGGTGCCATGTGGTTAAATAATTACATCATCAGGCTAATAAGTGATTGAGCTGACATTTAAACCTGGGTATCCAAACCCTAAACTTCGTGCTTTCTCCCCTCTCCCAGGTACCATTTTTGAACCATTAGTAGAATCATTTCATCGTCCTCCCTTTTTTCTCTACTGTCCTTGAGTCTTGGGTGTTCTGGGGTCACAGAACTGAGCTGCCAGACTTCCCCTTTGAGCATTAGGACCTTTGCAGCACAAGGGTGCCTCATCAAATGAGTTCCCAAAAGAATCTTTTCCCATAGTAATGCTTCTGTGTGTGGAAGAAGACTTTGACATTTTTATAGACCTTTCATTTTCTCATTTGATGCCTACTCTACGGAGTAGGAAAGCTTATCTGAAGAGGTTAAATGGGCTGCTCAGTGGTAGAGTCAGAACTTAGTCTGAAGTCTTAGTCTTAGTTCTTTTCACTTGACCACAAAATGGTCCAGTGGCTTGGGAAAGTCAGAAAGTGGGGCTTAGTTAAAAGCAGGGCTAGCAGGGCTAATGGGGCTTAGTTAAAAGCTAAGTGCAGGGGACAAGTGTTCAAGCCTTGATCCAGGAAGACCCCACATGCTGCACATTAATTAAGCCTGCATGCCTAGAACCCATGCTTGGCAATAAGAGAAGCCTGTGTACCACAACTAGAGAGTAGCCCCTGCTCACCGAAACTAGAGAAAAGCTCACACACAGGAACTTATACCCAGAGCAGTGGAAAGTAAATGAATAAATATATGTATTTTTTTTTAAGGAAGGGTTACACTAGCTTAGTCCATCCCTGGTGAGAAGCCATGGGCCACACGAGCCCCAGCTTGCCGGCTCCCATCCCACCCCATTCGCACCAGTAGGAGGCCCAATCACTGTCATCCTCCTGCTAGGAAGGGGACCTGATCGACTGTCACTACTCACAACTGTGGCCACCATTCACTGGGAGCCTTGCCTGTGCCAAGCACTGTCAGCTGTGAGCATTGGTTATCTCCTTTAATCCTAACATAACCTTGTGAGAATAAGTCACTGGGATTCAGGGCTCCTGGATCTCTCATCCATGTGCCTGGTTTCGGGGAGTATCTGGACTTCTCAGCTCTACCTAGGCCAGGTGGTGAGCCACGGAAGCAGCCAAAGCTGCTGCCTCTGAACACACCTGCTCCTGGGGCCAGGCAGCCGGCATCCCTGTGCCTGCCAGCAGCGTGTGCGGAGGCTGGGCTTAGGGGCGGGGGCCTTCAAGATGCTGGCAGGAAGGGCAGGGAGCAGGCGATGCCTGGCGCCTGGGGGAGAACTGAGCACGGTTTGACTTTCAGCTGACGGCTCCGGCAGGATCACTCCCCTGACTGTAGTCAACAGCTGAGATATTTTCTCGGATGCCAGTGAATCCAACTGCTTCCAAAAGCAAGGAGTGTCTGCTAGAGCCCCAGCCCATAAAACCCCGCCTGGAACATCTGCTCCCAGCAACTCGTCCGGAAGCATCTGGTCCTGACTCTTTGGTTTGGAATGGCTGAACTTCTACCCCGCTCCATCCTCAGGCCACCTCGCCCAGCACGTTCCAGGAATGACCCAGCCCTCTGCCAGGGAAGGCACAGGGTTAAGCCCCAGGGTCAACTCCCTGGAGATGAAACACCCTTTGGTCACAAGGTGGAAGAGTTCTCTCAAAGACACTTCAGCAGGAAGTGCCAGTTCCCAGGGTCCTGGCCAGGCAGCTGCTGAAGAGGTTGGTCACACAGCAGCCAGCACCCCTGCCCGTCCTCAAGCCTCGGGGGGCTCCTCTCATCCCATCCATGGTCCTGGTCCCAGGAGAGGCTTCTTGGCTACCATTTCCCTTGGGCTTCATCTCCCTTGGGAAAGCAGTCCAACACTCCCACACTGCACCATGGGCCAGGGGCCTTGCAGTCAATTCCACAAATACTTTTTTGAGCCCGAACCATGTGCCAAGTTTATACTCTAGCTACTTCCTACGCCTATTTTCCTCCCACTCCCTGGACCGATCCATTCTAATTCAGAATCCCTCTTGGAACTTGACACGATGCTTACACATGGCAGAGCTCAATAAATGTTTAACCAAATTGCAGTGCGAACAGCACTCAACTGGGAGCCCTTTCCTGTCTTGCTTCTTGCTGTCTCGCCTCTCAGCAGTCACCTTCGAGCCCTACCAACCCCCGTTTCATTTCCTCAAACATCTAATAGCAGCTAATGCCCGCAGTGCACTAAGTACCAGATTCCTCCTCCAGCACTTTATGGTATTATCTCACCTAATCCTCATGACCAGCCTAATGAGGAGAGGGCCTTATGTTCAGTCCCATTTTACACATGAAGAAAGGCCCGGAAAGGTTTAGAGGCCAGTGGTGGAGACAGAATGGAAACCCAGGCAATTGAGGTCCCCAGGCCCTGTTCTGATGCCTGAATTTCACCTCCCTAAACACACAAGATGCCTCATGTACTGAAAGGGCCAAGGGGACAGAGCTGGCCCCTCTGTTTACAACACCCCCATCTCAGGACTTCCAGCAGTTAAGAGTCTGCCTGCCAATGCAGGGGACACAAGTTCAATCCCTGGTCCTGGAAGATCCCACATGCCAAGGAGCAACTAAGCCCATGGGCCACAACTATTGAGCCTGCACGCCTAGAGCCCATGCTCTGCAACAAGAGGAACCACTGTGATGAGAAGCCCAAGTGCTGAAACCATAGCCCCCACTAGCCGCAACTAGAGACAGTCTGTGCCCAGCAGCAAAGACCCAGCACAGCAAAAATAAATAAATAATGAAAAAATTTTTTGAAGAAGTAGCTTCACCATTAAAAAAAGAAACAAAACCCCCCACCTTCACTCCATCCCATGCAGCCAACACTGATCTGTGTGTTAGATATCATAACATCATCTCATTTTAGTCTAGCTATGAATATTTCCTTTTTTATGGTTGAGAAAATAGGCTCAGAGAAACTAACTTGTGTGAGCTGACCAAATTAATTACCATTACATCCATTTCTAGAGCTCGTCCTGCCACCTGGCATGGTTGTTCTATGACCTTTGCCCCTCTAGCTACAGGACCATCAGGACCAAGCCTGAACTTCAGTGACCTTTCGAGGGACAGTCTCAAGGGAGTGACCTGCCCACTACTCTGTTCTGATCTTTCCCTAAACAAGAGTGGAGTCTAGAGTGATCCAGTCTGCCTGTGATAGGACAAATGGATTACAAACAAGGCTTTAGGAATGAGTATTACTTTCACTGCGCTAGCAGTGGACTTCAGCATGAGCTGTCCAGGGCAAGGTCCCACGTGGGCAGAAACTCTGAGCGTGGTTTGCAGAGAGTGAGACCGACAGGAAGAACAACAAACGCTACATGGACAGGCCGGGACTGACGGCTGAGAAACTAAGGGGAGGCAGAAGACTGGTTTGATGACAGGTTTCTGGAGCTGCAGCAATGGAGCTCATTGACAGACAGACCAGGAAACGTTTGGAATCTCCTTGGGGAAAGTGGGAAAGTTGGGGCTTTGCTCAAACAGATGCTGAGAGCTGGATGGAGCTGGATAGATTCCAGGAAGGAGAAAACTCACTGTGTTGGGGTTGAGGTGAAAGATCACAATTGCAGACACTTAGAAGGCATTCCAGGACTTCCCAGATGGCGCCAGTGGTAAAGAACCTGCCTGCCAATGTAGCAGACATTAGAGATACAGGTTCGATCCCTGGGTCTGGAAGATCCCGGGCAGGAGGAAATGGCAACCCACACCAGTATTCTTGCCTGGAGAATCCCATGGACAGAGGAGCCTGGCGGGCTACAGTCCATATGATTGCAAAGAGTCGGACACGACTGAAGCGATTTCACACACAGAAAGCATTCACGCTATGCTAGGTCTTGTTCTAAGGATGAATTTGTTAAGAGAGACCATTTCAGATTTGAAACTGAGGAGTGGGCCAGAGAGGACCAAGGAGTGCAGAATTGTGGCTAATCCATCCCGTACGATCAGGTATGATGGAGCTGGTAAACCTGGGTACCTGTAACTTGGCTCCTGTGTGGGGTTTGTACTTGAGGCTGGTGGGAGCCATCTGTGTGCTTCTCTTCCCAGCTATGTCCTGCCGCATCACACCGTAGCTTGAAAAGGGCCGTGGTGGATGCAGTCACACCATGGAGACTGACGTATGTTAGAGTGAGGGCTCTCCCGGTCCCTCTGCCCCCAGGGCCAGTTTGCCAGCACCCCAACCTAGAACCCTGAAATATGTCCAGTCCTTCCTTGCCTGTTTAAGGAATCCACTCAACCAGCTCTGATTTAGTGCACGCTCGTGCAGGCTGCAGGCTCTAAGGTGCTGTGCAAGGCACTGGGGATAAATCAATGACAACACATAGACCCTGTCTTCACAGAGGTAACGATCTAGCAGTGGAAACAGAACTAATATTAACACAATCCATTCAGTTGCGAGTAACGCCACAAAGGAGAAATACAGAGCCCTGCAGCCCCCTCACCCTGCCCATCTGATTCACAGCTAATTTCTCTGGCATTTTTCGTGGTGGAATTGCCCCCACCCTCCTCTCACTGTTCCCACCTCTAGCCCAGCACTTCCTGTCACTAGCAGGTAACTTCTGCTGTGCCTGGCAGGCCTCTTCCCGGGTCCTCAGACAGGATTTCAGCCTAAGCGGCAGGAACCCAGCCTTAGCAGAATGGTCTTAGCAGAGTCCCCCTCCTCCCCACCGCACCTGGCCGGGCCCAGCTCCTGCCACTCTTCTGCTCCCCAGGACATCATGGTTTCCATGGGAACCCACTCACTTCAAAGGGGAACCAAGGAGACTGTAGGGGAGGAGGGAGAGTGAAGGCCGGATTAACCTCACCCTCTTGGCCCGTCTCTGTGGTTGCTGGCAAGCCAAGCCCCAGGTTCCCAGCCACCTAACACTGTCCAGCCCACAGCCCACACTGGAGGAGGGGGCGGGGAGGTGCGGTCCAAGCTAAATTTTAACTTCTTGTGAGGCGAAAACCCCAGGGGTGAGGTGGGCCTGGGGAAGGAGATTTTTGAGCTGGATCCAAACCTGCGGTCCCCACTCCACGGGGCCTCCCCTCCACAGACCCAGGCTCGGCATTGCTCACGGGCCACAAACACAATTACCCACGATGTGCATCTAATCATGGGATCTGCTTGGATTAGACTGCAATCATTAATCTGAGCCTGAGCTCCTGGTTGCCTTGCTGATTAGCCCAGATGATGCTCTGGTATGATCCAATTAAAGACAGGCTCTGCCTCCCCTCTCCCCCGCCACACACACACACAGACACACACAGACACACACACACTACACACACACACAGACACACATACACTACACACACACACTACACACACACACACCCCCAGCTTCCACATCAGAAGGAACCAGTACATTTCATTAACACATCCTCATACACAAATAAAGCGTCAGGGCACTGACGGGCTCCCTCCCTCTAGTGGCACTGTCTCCTGCCGCCCTGAAGACCTGGCCAGGGAGAGGCCTCCCCCACACCTCCATTCTTCTGCGGATCTGGGAGGGGCCTCGGAGGGGGCTCCCAAAAGTCAGAGCCGGGCACTAATCTCCGTGGAAAGAGTCTGGTTACATTTATTGACATGAAATGCCGACTCCCTGATGTGCTCTGGAGCGGCCGGCTGCCCCAGGCAGGCAAATCTAATTAGAATTACCCGACCCTGCAGGAGGCGGGGCCCCCTCCTCCTCCCTGCCCCGCCCCCAACAAGGGCTGTGGAGAGGGCGACTGGCACTAATGGGAGAGGTGTGGTTGTGGGAGACAGACACCCTGAGGCCCTGGGGCAGGAAGGGCTGCGGAGGAAAGAACCAGGCAAGGATGCTGACGTCCGTCCGCTCGGTCGTCCTGAGAGCCTGGGCGGCCATGTTTGGCTGGTTCTTTGGTGGCATCAGCTCTTCGTTACCTTCAGACAGTTGCAGAGATTACTGTGCAAATGCCACGGGCTGTGAGGGGACCCGCCCCGCCAAGGTGAGGCATGTTGGTTGAAGGACCATCTGGGCCTCCATACATCAGGTGACGCCATGATGGACAGTGGGAGGCAGCCCACTTCCTGGCTGGGCCTGGGTGGGGCATGACCCTGGGGTCTTGGGAAGGGCTATGGAGCACGTGGGTCCCACTAGTGGGACATAGAGAACCGTCTGCTTTGTGCCAGACATGGAGCCGGGTGCTGACATGGGTTGTCTCATTATTCTTGCTGAACCAGTGATTAGGATCTATCGTGAAACCAATGCTGAGATGAGTACCAGGAGAACGGAGGACTCGAGTCTAGGTTTCCAGAAGCTTTTTGTCACACCACTAACTGGGGGTCTTTCTAGACTAAGATAGGTGCTCGCTACATGCCCTTGCCCCCTGGAGTCGGGGAAGGGGTCGGGGACCCATCTGCAGTGGGCACATGAATCACCCAGGATCTCGTCAAAGGGCAGAGCAGGAATCCCGAAGTCGAGTTGAGGCCTGAGAGTCAATGTCTCCAAACAGCTCCCCGGGAATGCGATGCTGCCAGTCCGGACCGCACTTGAAGCATGTCGATCACTATTTAAATGAGGTGTGATGACTGTACCCCATCGCATTTCAGAGGCCGTGTCACTCTCCTGTCCCTGCTTCTGTTCCCCACAAAGGCACAAGCCCACCACACAGTTGAACTTATAGACCCCGTGCAGCCTCGTGTCCACACACCCAGCTGCTCTGGCCAGCGGCTGTGCTGGGAACTCACCAGGCTCTCCTCTGCCTGGAATCCCTCCCCCCGCATTTCTCCTCCTGCTGAGCAGTCTTACTCAAGTTTCAAGATCAAGCTTGAATACTGCCTCCCTGTTGAAGCTGTCTCTGGTAAAGCTCTGACCACTCTGTTGGTTTCTTGTTCTTGTTTTCAGAGAGTCTGGCAAGAGCTCACATGTTACCTTTATAATTTACCCTCTTTCCCCTGCGCCCAGCACAGCATTAGTAACAGCAAGGATTCAATGCCAAGGTGACGGGAGGACAGGAGTACTTACTGGTCTGTATTGTGGGAGGGGGAGCTGGGAGCCTTCTCAGGGTCTCTGACTGGCCCTGTGACAGCAGATCCAGGCATTCTTCAGAGCCCAAGGCAGAGGTCTCTATGCACAGGAGCTGGGCCTGGCCTGTGTGTGTGTGTCTGGGGGTAGGGGGGTGGTCCTTGGGGAGGAGGCACTGTGTTATCCAGGCCTGGGAAGAACCTCCAGTCAGGATCTAGGGATCAGGGTCCATTGTTCTAGACATACAACTGTTGGCATTAGAGGCATTCAGCCCATCTGAGGGACTACAGGTAGTGCCAAGGATAATTATGATAACAGCTAAAATTACGACCATTACCATAAAGCCACTGTCAGGACTGGGGGCAGGGAGTGGGGGTGAGTGAGGAAGCACTCAGTACTCCGATTCACCCTGGGTGGGCCGGGCCGAGTGTGGGCGGCCTTAGCGCCCACTGCCAGGCTCGCCCAGTGGAGGTCAATGGTGCTGATGTTCGTGGCTGTACGTGCCCACACGGGTGCATGTGCACAGGGATTTGACCTCAGTACCGATGCCTCCATACTTGGGCATCTTTTCTTAGTGATGTGGGCTCCCCATGGATAAATGATGACTGAAATCCCTACTGGGGCCTCATCAGATCTGCCTTCCGAGGACTGCATCTCCACTTCACCCACGTACACAAGACAGACCGGACGTCCCTGAGCCCCACCCACCCTCTGCAACAATCAGGGCCCAGCCCTGGGTGCCAGGAGCTAATGCCGACTAAAACAAGACAAGCGGCCTGCTCCCTGCCAGCAGCCCCTCTCGGGGAGGGTGTCAGAACCTCCACCGTCACGTACAACCTCTACTGCTGAAAACCAAAGTCGACAGTGAATCACAGCGTGGGCCAAGCGGTAGCTGCATTAAATTCACCTGGAATGCTTGTTAAAAATTCATGTCCTCTTCCTACGGCTTGACCTACTGATTCAGCATTTCCAAGCACAGAGTCCAGCTATGCGTGTTCTAATAAGCCTCCCAGCGGCTTTCAGGTGGACTCACGTTTGCTCACGAACGAGTCCTGGATGGTGTGTGTTGGAGTGAAGGTGACAATGGGCACTGGGGCCGGGACAGTCCTGAGGCAGCTCTGAGTGGTGGTGGGGGCGGGGGCATTCTGATGCTCACTGGGACTCATCTCCCCAGCTAGGCTGGGGTGGACCCCTCCTGGGAGACATTGCCCAGGCTGCATTTCCCTCCCTGGACGATTCCAGGAAGATGGAGCCCACCCTGCGTGGCCAGCTGAGGACTCTCTGGGGTGATTTCAGAGGGAACCAGGGAAAGAACAGCCCTGGCTATAGGCTTCCATGAGCCCACCCTCGGGCCTACACTCTCAGCTCTCATGGCTGGGCTGGGCCTGAGGCTACCTGGGGGCTTCTGAGCGCGGCCCGGCCGGAGTGTCTCCTACCTGTACACAGCACGCTTGTCAGCCTCCAGCTGGGCCTGGGGGTCAATGGGGGCAGTGGGCACGGGTGTGCTGGCAGCAGCCGAGGGCGTGGAGAGGTGGACAGCCTGGGCCTTAGAGGGGGCTTGAGCGGTCGCCGTCATCTGCAGAGACAAGAGAGAGGAGGTGTGGGTTAGTGGGCCAGGACTGCTGGTTCCCCAGCTGGAACCGTGAGGTCCACCTTGTCCCATGTTGTGTGTGTGGATAAGAGAAAGTGTACAGAGAAATGTGAGTGTATAATGAGCACCCATGTGTACATGTGCTACAAGTGGGCAGAGAGCAGACGTTTCTTCAAAGCAGAAAGTTCTGGAGAACAGTTTAGGACCATCCAAAACCAAGTGATGCTGAAGTGAGCTCACTTTAAAAGCCATAGTTCTTAATGCAAATTAAGGTGATGGCCTCTGCCCAGAAGCTGGGGGGGGGGGAACCCCCAAATGATGAGCCCTTTAAATTTCGCTTACGAGTCACTTGGGCTGTGCCGAGCAGTGCTGCATTTGATTCTATGACTTTGGAGGGCAGGAAAAAATTAGCTGAGTCAGTTCCCAATTGGGCAAAGATTTATTCCATTTAACGTAAGCCAGAGGTAACTGTTTTAATGGTTTTGATTGATAACTGAGTGTTCTGCAAATTTTGGTTTACCTGGGCACTGGAAGATTAGCAGGTTTTAGTGGACAATGAGCAGATTTCTGTTCTCAACTCTAACGAATATTTGGAGCAGTCCTTTTCCTCCTGTGTTACCTGCCTTGGAAGGTGTCCCAAGTTTATGTCAATCAGAGCACCTTTTAAAACTACATTGGACTTTCTGTATAAGATTTCATTTGAAGAAATGATTAAATGGCTTAAAAATTTTTGGCAACAACCATCATTACAGAACTTAATGCTTTTATATTTTATTTTCTTTGATTAAATGGATCCCTGAAACATCACGTGTGGTAATAAGCCTCAACTGTTCCCTTGCTCCAGTCTGTCCACAGCACCTCACAGCTCTCATCCCCTGTGCTCTTGGGACTTGACATCCTTGTCTGCCTCTCAAGATAACACCTTGTTCACCCCTTCATCCCCAGCACGCAGTTGGCACAGAGTGAATGCTTGGTATGTGTTGAGAAGATGAATGAGGGAATAAAGAGTGAACACACCTTGAAAGAATTAGATGTTTTACAGCTGGAAAGTTCATCATGTGATCTAGGTCCCTGCTTTCTGGAAGAAAGAGTCTGGTATTTCCACGAATACATTATTGGTGGTGCCAGTGGCCCCCAAAACCTTGCTGGCTCAGTTTCTTCATTAGATCTGTCAGATGCCACATCTTCAGAGTAAAATAGAGTCCCTCTGCCCCTTAGCTCTCCCCCTTGCTCTGCCTCATTTCACAGCCCTTATCGTGACCATGTATTTCACAACCCTTGGACTAAATACTACACTACTTGCTATTTTCTCTCCCACCTCCAACTCAAATTTAAGCTCAAAGAGGGCTGATTAACAGTTGCGTTTGCAGGGCCTAGAATAGCCTGGCACTAACTGATGTTCAACAAATATTTATTGAATGAATGAGTGACTGATGGGAAATAAAATTGAGACTATAAAAGAAATATACTGTCTCCTCATCATTTTTTGTTAGGTAGAGATATTCTTGTCTCTGTTGGCTGAGCTGGGGGAACTTTCTCAAACCCAACAGGCTAGACAGAACATCACGATACCTTGAGGCCAGCAGGGTAGCACACTTGACTCCTACTGTCTCCTGTTAATAGCTTTTTGACTTAGAGCAAATCCCTCAGCTTTCCTAAGCTCCTACATTCTCATCTGTAAGCAGACTGGTGTCCTTTTAGGATTCACGGGTGTTAGGGCTGCAGTCTCTGGGGCCACAAACAGTCGGACACAACTGGGTGATTGAGCACTCACAATAAGGGAGAAAGTAGAAACAAACACTGTTCTCGTCTTCAAAATACAGAAATAAGGTGCAATCAGGAAAGCTAAATACTTCTGAACTTCACATTGACTTGGACCAGTTTTTTTTCTTTCACTCACTAATGCAACTGATTATTTTCGCAATACTTTTTGAGTTCCCACTGGGTACTTAGGCACTGGGGTGACTAGGATAAATGCCTGCTACAACAGTGCCCACTTTCTGGGTTTAACACGCTAAAGAGCAGGAGAATGTAGTAGGCAGAGATGCTGTAAATGACCTCCCGTGATTTCATCATGGAAAACGTGGAGACATGGCCCAGTGGACAACCGTGTGGATTATTAGGACACAACACCCAAAGGATGGCGATGAAAGGAGAGATGTCAGTAGGAGAAAGGACTTCTGGGAGATGCTACATTCTTTCTCCTCGACCCTCTTCCTCAATAATTTAATCAGTGACTCAGAAGAGGTCTGAAAAAATGCTTGACAAATTTATGGGTGACGTGAAACCTGGATCCAAACGATCTTTACGGATTTTGGCAACGTGCTAATTCTAATAAGATTAATTCTCATCTAATAAGTTGGAATTTAAACTTCTAACACTTTGGCCAAAAAAAAATCGATAATATAAGTACAGAACAGGGGAGATGTGGTTTATCCGCATGTTTCGGTTGACAGCAGGCTCAGCCTGACCAAAGTGTAACGCGTCTGTCAAATAAACAAACCACTATACTGATGCTCTGTGCGGACCCATGAGCAGAGGCGTGGCTCAAGCGGAGGTGCGGCTCATGCAGAGCTTCCAACCCCACGTGCTAAGCTGAGACGGGGCACGAAGGCACACTCAGAGGAGCGTGGGCCAGGCTGCTGAAGGGATTCCGAGGAATATTTGCAGGGATCTGCAATACTAAGAAGGATCTGGAGGATGGGTGGGAGACGGAGGGACGTGCGAGCCCCCTTTGAACCTCTGAACCCAGGGTTAGATTGTGTAAGTTCTGTACTGTGGGCTCCAAAGTGTCAAACTGCAACCGACCCATCAAACCTGCAACACGTAAAGCACATTTGGGCTCGACCCACATAGTAAGTTGCCAAGCCTCTGAGCTCTCCAAGGCTGGGAAGCACTGCCTCCAGGAAGTTGTTTCCACTGGCACAGGAGCCAAGCAGAGACTCACCTGGAGATGGTGGAAGCTCCCTAGCCGGGTGGGCTGGCTTAGGTGCTATCTGAAAAAGCACCTTCTTTTTAAAACACTTACGTATTTGTTTTTGGCTGCACTGGGTCTTGCTGTGCGAGGGCTTTCTCTAGTTGCGGCTAGCAGGGTCTACTCTCTAGTTATGTGGAGGCTTCTCATTGCGGTGGCTCCTCTTGTTGCGGAGCACGGGCTCTAGGGTGTGGACTCAGTAGCTGTGGTGCGTGGGCTTTCAGTAGTTATGGCACATGGGCTGATTTGCCCCGTGGTACGTGGGATCTCCTCGGACCAGGGACTAAACCCGTGTCCCCTGCATTGGCAGGTGGATTCTCAACCACTGAACCACCAGGTAAGTCCCGAAACCCCTTCTATTAATAGCAGTGACAAGCCATGAGAATGCTTACACCATCACTACGCACCCCCAGCGACGGCACATGGCTTCCATTAGATGACATCCAGTGCGTAAAAGTGTTTTGGAAACCCTAAAGTTTTTCCCACGTGGAGGGTGGTTGTAGTTATCAAACACAAGATTTCCAGAACATGTATCTTGCAAAAAGCAAGGCACAGCTATGTGCACGGCTCATTCAAGAGTAAAATACTAGTAGGCTGGTGCGCTCTGCTGGGCTCAGTCCTCTAAGGGTGAATCTCCTTGTGTCCTTGAAGGAATCTACAAGGGGCTTCTATGTAGATGAGCTTCTAGGAGCAGGAGGGCTGAGGGGAGGGGCTTCTTTTCCTCTGACCTCCCATTTCTAGGCAGGACTTTAGGGAAAGATGGGGCAGAAAGGCCTGCTGGGGTCTAGAGGAGAGCGTAAATCAAAAGCAGTCATTGCCAGCATCCCAAGAGGCTCTAGTTGAGAGAGCCAGGGAGCTGCCCTGAGGAGGACGATGATTCAGATTTATTTACCTCCTGGGGGTCAATTCAGCAAACTTGGCATTTCCTCCAGCTTTGGAGAATGAGTATTTATCTCCAAATAGATTTCTTTATCTAGCCAGAGACACCCATTTCTCAAGAACCAGAGCACAGAGGGAGAGGCCCACAGCTGTCCCAGGACCCGGGAGCAGGGGGAAGAGGGTGTTGGGTGATGAGATTTTGGCAGGAGGTTCTGGCCCTAAAACAGAGAAGCTGTTGGGAGAGATTGCACGGATGGAGGGCAGAGATCCCTTGCTCTGGTCAGTGAAGGCCAAATGATAATTTTTCGGGAATTTTGCAAGTTTGATAATCACATTAACAGCTTAAGAGTGGCCATGGTGGGAGCGATCACACCGTGGAAACTGACAAATGTTGCGAATCGAATCCTTTCCCCATACCCCACCCCGAGAGCCGGCGGTTAAATATTTACAAGCACACGCCTAACGTCAGAGTTTCTCTCCAGGTAACCTCTTCTTGTTCTCAATCTGTAGTGAAGAGACTACACTTTCTGAGGCCACTTGGTGTGTCTCCAGCTGGTCCCAGAAGCGGCCACTCCAGACTAGGAGCCCTCCTCCAAGGAGAGCCCTGGACATCCTACCCAGACAGGCTGTGAGCCTTGATTAAGAAAGCAGGGGACTTCCCTGGTGGTTCGAGGGTTAAGAATCCACCTTCCAATGTAGGGGATGCGGGTTCCATCCCTGGTTGGGGAACTGAGAGTCCCACATGCCAAGGGGCAACTAAGGCCATGGGCCACAACTACTGAGCCTACAAGCCGCAATGAAAGGTCCCGCACTCTGCAACTAAGACCTGACACAGCCAAATAAAAAAATATTTTAAAAGAAGAAAGAACTGGATACAAAGAGTGGATGGGCACAGGTGGCAGCATTCCCCAGAGGCCTGCCCGCGGTGAGCTCACTGCCGGGTCCAGAACCTACACAGGCTTCTACAGTCCCCACCGCCTCTCCTAGCCTGGGGTCCTTGCATCCCACAGAGGCTCCAACCCACTCGACTCTCCTCTATCAACCAGCTCCGTTCCAGCCCTGCATTAAGCCTGGAGCTAAAGGTCCCTGCCCAGATTCTCCATTTGTGACATGGTGAGATGACAGTTCTTGATGCCCCGGCCCCAATCCTAAAACACCAAGGGAAGAGTTGGGGGTGTACGCTGTGTGTGTAGGAAGGCAGGAAGGCAGAATCTGGAGGGGCTTAGAGATCCATCCCCTCAACAGTCTAGTCTGCCACGAGAACAAGCAGAGGACGCTGGCATGGCTTATGAGGTGCTTGCTGACACCGGAGTAGACAGGGTACCTCCCACAGGTGCTTTCTCCAAACCCTGGGCCTCCAAGGTCTGCACCCCCCACCATGACTCAGCCCAGACACCACTCCTGAGGGGACACCCCCTCGTCTGACGTGGCAAGGTGGGGCTGCCCATCCCCAGGGCCTGCCTGCCAGGTCAGGGAAGCCTTATGTTTTGAGAACATGGGGGCCTACACAGGCCCAGCCACTAGGGGCCGCCGAGGCTCCAGGAGGGCTGGTCTGGTCTGAGGGGTGGTGGGGCCAGATCTGGCTTCCCCAGTGGCTCAGTGGTAAAGAACTCTCCTGCAACGCAGGAGACTTGCAGGAGACCAGGGTTTGATCCCTGGGTTGGGAATATCCCTTGGAGAAGGAAATGGCAACTCACTCCAGTATTCTTACCTGGAAATCCCCATGGACAGAGGAGCATGGCAGGCTAAAGAACACGGGGTCAAAAACGGTCAGACATGACTGAGTGACTAAAAACAAACAAAAGGCCAGATCTGGTTTCCTGGTAAGCTAGATGGAGTCCAAGGACCTGGGAGGTCAGGGCTTGAAGCCATTTAGTAAATATCAGATTTGGCCTGAGCAGTGGGGAGGCAGAGAGGGTACAATGGATGGTTTTGAGGGGAGGGCACAGCCCACAGGGTGCTCAGGCCTGGACCTGCTCACTGATCCAGCCTCATCTCAGGTACAGCACCCCTCTCCCACCCCGCCCCCCAGCAGACCCTCCTGGGTGGGGGTGCCCAGACACGCCCCATGATTGACATCTTCATGTCCCCGCCCCCACGGCTGTCTCAGAAGAAAGGGTCCACGCTTCCCTGCCTGGTGTCACCCGCCCCACACCGGTCACCCCTGCACGCCATCGATGCTGTGGTCACTCTGTCCGCGACACTGGGGCCACAACAGTGAGCAGAACTCCAGGATCCCCCCACACCACGTGTGAACACACCTCTCTTTCAAGACTCAGCCCGAGGGAGCATCAGCCCTCCTGGGAAGCCTGTCCCAATTCTCCACACCCCTGTCTAGGTGGAGGAGGAAATGGCAGCCCACTCCAGTATTCTTGCCTGGAAAATCCCATGGACAGAGGAGCCTGGTGGGCTACAGTCCATGGGGTTGAAGAGTCAGACACCTCTGAGCAACTAAGCCCTGACCAGGTAGCCCCGCCCCCTGCTTCCTCTGCATGTGTGGTGATGGACCTTAAACCCCATAACAGTTAGGGCCCTCTTCTATCCATCTCCCTGAGTGGACTGGAGTCCAGCTCCCGTCAGCAGCCCTGGCTCCTATGGGCTCCCAGCACATTTGTGAAATGACTGAATGAGGATATGAGAACGTGCATGCTCAGTCATGTCCAACTCTCTTGTGACCCCACGGAGTGTAGCCCACCAGGCCCCCTGTCCATGGAATTTCCCAGGTGAGAATACTGGAGTACTCTTGTAGATTCTTGAAGGATCCTCCCAGGGATCTTCCTGACCCAGGGATCGAACCTGCATCTCCTGCATTGCAGGCAGATTCTTTACCACTGAGCCACCAGGAAACGAGACAGTGGCATGTTAAAAGGCTTAGGGATCCCAAACCAGGAGGAGTCAAGCATGGTTCCTCCAAATAGACCCCGACCCAGTCAGCTCAGGGAAAGGAAGGGCTGGAGGAGAGGAGGGTAGCCCATTTGGCTCAAAGAGGCTCCTGCAACAGCAGGCCTGGGGCACCTGCCTTCTGATCCCAGGACGGACCAGATAGAACAAGCCACACAAAGAAGTTACTCTGTGGTGCAAAATGGAGGTCTTCAGCAATAAATTAATTTAAAAAGGGTTTGTAGGCAGTGGTTTACAGAATGAACCTTGAAAGTGTTTGCTGCCCTGCCTGCACTGCTGGGGTGACAGGACGTGTACCTAAAGGGAGGAAGGCCACGGACTGTGATCCAAGTCTTTTACGTTCCAGCTTCACGAACTTTCACAGGCGCTGTCTTCTCCCCATCTTTCCCTCCATCCCCGGAGGACCCTTTGCTTGTATAATAGTCCCACAACAGTGAATTCAATTAGGCCCTTGGGAGTATGTGTGTATGTGTGTGTGTAAGGGAGTGTGTTTACAGCTAGAGACACATACTTGATATCCCTACTGTGTTCCCCATAAAAGGGAGAGTAATTAAAGTTCAATCCAGTCTTGTCTATTGGAGACGTACAGAAAATCAAGAAAAAAAACCAACAATGTCAGGGTAATGGCCAAAAGAAAGCTGGAAAACACCATAGTACCCTTCACATCCACACTCTCAGCCACCCTGTGAAGCAAGGGGGGCAGAAGTTATTCCCATTTTACTGACGCAGAAAGGCCCCCAATAAGCCATAAGCTCTATTAGGGCAGGGACGTGGGTCCCTGGCACATGGCACAAGGTTTTCAAGACCCATGGAAAGCCCCTGGCATTTATTAACTGGTTGAGTGAATGAAAGATAATATTGGAACTTCTTGTCCAACTTTGTATAATTCATCAGCAGTGGAGTGGGGCAGGCCTAGGATTCTGAATTCCTATTTTACGACGTTGACTTGAGTCAGCTCACTCTTCTTCCTCCAGACCACAAACTCCAAGGACAGCACACACCTCAGAGCTGTGCTCACCCACCCCCATCCCACCCTGCTCCACAGATATCCGAGCTCCTAGAAGATCAACTGGAAAAGGGGGTGGGGAGGAAGGCAGGTTCCAGCTCCCTAGGCCCGCTGCTGACGGATCACCTGTTGCCTGATTTATTTTAAGCTTTGTGTACTTTGGCCATCAACTATTTTTGTCACTGTTTAGAACACTCATCCTGCTTGCAGTCAAGAGGATAGACAATAAAATATCTGAGGTTTGTTTTTTTTTTTTTGGTAAATATAAGAATTCAGGTAGGAAGTTCGTCAAATAAAAACCCTAGACAAGGCCATGAGAGCACGGGTGTCTTCTAGCAAAATCCTGTTGCTAGGCCACTGTCTCCTAAGTGAGGCTTAAGGCCCCATGGTCAGACCTGAAGGCTGTTTTCGCCTTTGCCACAGTGAAGAGTCCAGGCCTGGAGTGAGCTGGAGTTCAGGAACATGTCCTGTTGAAAGACATGTGTGGCCCAAGCAGGCCACGGAGAGAGGTCACTGAGCACAGTGAGAAGAAAGGCCCAGCAGAAAATAAAAAAGAAAGAGAAGAGTCCGTTTTGATGAGTCAAAGCGAGGGAAGGCAGGTCACCCATATGGTCCCTCTGGTGCTGGCCCCAGGGGCAGAGGGAGCTGTCAATCACAGCCACAGAAGAGGCTTTCAAAGCTGTGGAATTAACTCTAAAGCTGCAGAGTGCCTCACCAGCAGCTGAGCAGAAGGCCCTGCGTGGCAGGGGGCTCCTACCCATAAAGAGATGAGAGGAATGTAAAGTGTGAAAACAACTGAACCCGCTTCTGCCTGGTCCAGCTGCATGGCCTGGATGGAGGAGGGCACTCACAGCCAGGGGCCCTGACCACTTCCCATCCCCCTCCACCTAATGAGACCAGGGTGGGGATCCTAATGACTGATCAAAGCCCTTCCAGCTCCCCCAGATACCTGCTCCCCTGGCCCCTGCCCAGAGGGGGCACGATGCCTGGACAGGGAGGGAAAGAAGTTACTCAGAGGGCAAGAGAGACAGGTCTGGTCTCCCCCAACATGGCTGGCCCAGCCTTAGCCTTTCTGGTGCAGCATGGGGGTGGGTAGCATCATCTGGACCCCTCATCTCCCAGCACAGCATCCTGAACACCATTCTCCTGGCTCTGAGGGTGGCAGGAGGATGGAGGGGGCAGGGGGTGGGGAGGAGTCCCAAGCAAGGGTTTGACTCCCTTCTGAAGTGAGCTTCCCATCTGGGTCCTGAGCTGCGAATTCTGACTTTGTCTGTCTTGCCTGCCTCTGGTCAATAACGAAGCTGCATCCTTGGTGAATTGCCAGAACCCTTTCAATACCCCCTATCATGATGTCACACTATGCAAGCACCTAGATACCTGCAGAGCAATTGGCTCCTAACCCAAACTGCAAGAGTGCCCCCATCCATTGCCACTGTGCCTAGTGGGTCAGACTGGCCACCAGGATTTCTTCTTTCTACTCAAATGCTCACGTAGCTGACATGCTGGGGACACGCAGAGGAGTGCTAAACGCTGAATACACACACACAAATAGACGAGATAAAATATTTGTCTTGCCTATAAGCCAAGGGCAAAGGCATTTGTGGAACAGTAGGTATGTGTCTGTGTTTGAGGAAGGGCGGGGGGAGGTTATCGACAGCAGGAGTTTGGGAGAAGGGGGTTACAGTGAGGGGTGGGGAAGCCGCTGCCTCTCCAGTAAAGCTGTCAGTTTCCTAAAATTGCTGATGGAGCCACAGAGCGAGAACTCTGGTGGGTGGGTGGTGTTGCCCACGGGGTGTTATAGGAAACGGGAGAACTTGAATGACATTTCAGAGGTGGAAAGAATGCATGGATGGAGGGTATGTGCCTGGATGGGTGAGAGGGAGGTTGCGTTACCAGAAAAAAATTCTGGGAGGGAGACTGGAGTGGCGCT
This sequence comes from Capra hircus, assembly GCF_001704415.2. Taxonomy (NCBI): domain Eukaryota; kingdom Metazoa; phylum Chordata; class Mammalia; order Artiodactyla; family Bovidae; genus Capra; species Capra hircus. The sequence goes on along the minus strand of NC_030836.1, from coordinate 28,143,399 downwards.
TGCCGGGAGAGGGGAGTAACAGCAGAGAACACGACTTTGAGGCTCCCTTAGGGACCCGTGGGGGTGCTGGGAGGAGGGGCTGGGAAAGTCCAGGTGACAGATGGGCAGGCAGAGGCAGAGAGGCGAAAGGATGAAGAGTGAGGCAGGCGCCGAATGGAGGGACCACAGCCCTTGTTCGCATCCAGGTCTCTCTGGAGACAATGTCCTCATTAAACAATTATTGGCGAATTCCACAGTCCTGTGACTTGCCCTACCTCTCGGGGCATAAAGTGAGAATCTGCATCCCGGGCTTAGGTGTTATCACGCCAGAACTGAGGTACTGGAGGTGGACGGCAGAGGGCGCTGCGGCTCTGGCAGAATTCAACAGGGAGCCACAGGAAGGAGGAAGCAGGCCACAGGAAGGGTCCCCGTGGGTTGTTGCTTTTGTACTCTCTAAACTGAGGATCTGTCTTCAGCGCACAATGAACACAGAGGGACCTTCTTACAAGTAATCACAGAGTTTTCCAGGATGGACGGGAACAGAACTGAGGGGACCGGAAGCTGCTTAACTGTTATACCACTGGGCTTGTGCCCAAACAGCACAGAGCCACAACCAACGAACATTTCTGGACTAAAATGGGAAGAAGAAGGAAAAAAGCCTCCCTCATTTTTAATAACTTTATTCCCCAAACTTCAAAAATGAAATTGCCAAGTTAAGAATTTGCCTTGAAAAAATTTTTCTTCCTAATTTATTATAAAGAAGGTCCGGGGCTTGGGAATTTTTTAATGCAGATTCCTAATTTTCCAAAGCGAGATTCTCCTGTGCATTTGAATAGATTATGCTCGGTATTGCTAGCCCTTAGCACAACGGGAACATTATTAAAACGACTGCATGGGTCTCAGAGGACGGGTCCTGCTTTCTCGCTTCCTTTTTCATTTTGGGGACTTTGTAGCAAAGACTGTCCATTTCTGCCCATGGAAGAAACTGGGTTTCTGAAGAGGTGATAAAGAGATGCACTCAGCTGTCTAGGCCTTGAGGAGACAAGTCATATCGGGTCCAAAGGTAATGAGATTAGACCTGAGGAATGGAGAAGTGTGGGACCCTTTCCAGAGAGCCCTGTCCCAGAAGTGATACCCTGTGGGCCTGGCCCACACTATTAGGCTGGGCTTTCCTGAGGACATAGAGTGTCAGAAAGCAGCTGGTTTGCCAGGATGATGAGCATGATGAGGGCAATGGAGCAGGCTTCTCCTGGGAAGCAGGGCTCAGCCCCTGACTGCACAAAAGGAAGAAGGCAGGAGGACCAGAGAAAGTTCCCCATGCTTGAAAACCCAACATGGAAGCCCTGCTCACGTGGCAGCCACTCTGAGAAGCCCTGAAGAGCGGGGAGAAGGGCCCCCCGAAAGCCAACTGGCCTCAAAGTCTAGCACTGTGGGGAGAGCAGCCCCTCTCTGTGAGTCAGAGACTCCGCCCTGCAGTCTTCATCCACCTCTTCTATCCCGCCCATTCCATCCATGCCCTAGGTTCTCCCTGTGATCGCTCATCCCGGTCAGTTTCCTTGGGAACCAGTTTGGCTCAGGGAGGACCCACGGGAATCTAGCCACAGCCTAGTGGCCTAGTCAAGGCCATAAAGACCCCAGGCCTTGGCCTGGTCACTTTACCATGGACACTGAGACTTCATCCCTGGACTTCTGTGGTTACAAGGAGATACGTGTTTTTGCCATGGAAAATTATTCCTCTGCTGTAAATGTGAGTATTTTCGATGGTGAGGTTCCATAGCTGCTGGAGAAGAGAGCCTTAGGACAGCCCCATCATTGGGTTTCTGCTCTGAGGCCTCAGCTGGGGGCTGGAGCCTCCCTTCCCCCCTAAAAGGCTACAGCAGCTTGGTGGTGGCTTCCAGAGATGGGGGGCTGGGCACCATCGGGCTGCAGCCCCACCTCCTCCACCTCCCTCAGCACCTGGGATGGATGACTTCTCAGCTGTACCCTCTACCTCACTCCACCGGGACCAGTATTCCTAAACAACAAAGGTCCTTGCTGCAGCTCTCCTGCTATTCTCCCACCAACCCCAAGGGAAGGCAAAACAGGGGGTGCGGCCGGAGGCAGGGAGGCAGCTGGGCCAATCTGGCCTGACCTCTTGGCCCAACTCTGGTCTGTCCCTGAGCCTTGGGGATGGGGATGGGAGCCCTGGCGCCCACCATCTGCTAAACACAAGCGGTGTCCTGATTGTCATTCCCGGATCCCACTGTGGAACTTAGAGAGCATCATCCAGCTAGAAAAGAAATGGAGCTGATGTTCCTGCCTCTTCATTAATACCCTCAGGTATAAGTACCCATTAGTACCTGACACGGCCTGAGCAGACGGGGGATGGTTCTGGTCTGTGGAGGAAGGATGGTGCCTCTTCCCTGTAAGGTCCTTACGTTCCCAGGTCTCCACTGGTTCAGGCCTCCTTCTATGCTTGGTTCTGACCACAGAGGGAAAGGCCCTGACACAGCTGCACACCTGGAGGCTTTCGAACAGGGGGACCATGCAAATGCCCAGCCCAGCCCACAGTTGTTCATGGGAAGCTACTGACAGGAGCGGAGGGTCTGCTGAAGCCAAGGTCAGGGCAGGGTGAGCCTGGGAAGGAGCACAGAGTTGACGAGCAGGAGCAGGGGTGGGGACGAAAGGACATGCACTTGGAGGTCAGCGCTTCCAGACTTAAAAGGGGAGGAGTCAGGGGTGGTCCATGTGCTGGACCAAGTGGTCATTTTGGTGGGGGGATGACAGGGTGGACAGGGCAGCCCCACAGGCTCACACTAGGCTGGGGTGGCAGGGCTGTGGGACATAAGGCAATGCCCCCTGCACCTGCATCTCTGCATCCTGTCCACGTGGCACAGATGTCCCCTGTGGTCAGAAGAAGGGCTGTGTCTGAAATGCTAATGAGTGAGGCACGGCAGCGCAGGGCAAAGACCAGTGATCAAGACAGAATGGGAATGATGGCCTGGCACACAGTAGAGGCTCGCTGCACTTTCGTCAGATGAAAGAAGGAATTCAGTTCAGTTCTAGCTGGCTGCATTTCACATTACAGGGACTCGATCAGTAATAATTGAGAAAACAGGAGAGTGTGAAGGTGGAGCTTCCTGTGAACACACAGCCTCAGGAACTCTGAGTCTCAGAGAACCCAGCATGGAGGGGAGGCACACACAGGGGACCAAAGGTCAGAAGTGACTGGTCTCAAGGACTTGGGGAGCCTGACCCACAGAAGCTGGGCCAGGTATCCAGAGGATGGGGAGGAGAGAACAGGAGTACAGGGCTAGGCTGATGCCCTCTGCAGGAGGTGCAACTGGGCTGGGCATCTCAGAAGGACTTAGGGCTGCTCTGTCTGAGCTGCGGTTAATGGAGACTGGGAATCAGAGGAAAGGATAGAGGGTATAGAGAAATAGTCCTGGCCCTTTTCTGGATAGAAACTGAATGGAGTCCTGAACAGAAGGGAGATTCCTCCCATAGGCACACAGACCAGTGAATGAGGGATCTGGTAGAGGGACCCTCTATTGAAGGGTTTCCCTAAACATTCAAAGACAGACTCAATGTACCTGGAGCTGAGTCTCCCTGAGTGAGGGGCTGGTGCATTTGTCTGAGTGGGAATTGGGGTGGGGAGGGCACCAGACCATGACTAGGTGCTGCACCCTGGGGTGCCAGGTCCTGGATGCAGGCGACAGCTGCCCAGGTGGGATCTGAACCCGGTGCTTTGCCAAGTGCAGGCTCTTCTCAGGGAGTCTGGGCAGGAGGAGAGCTGAGGGAGGCCTGGCCCTGCCCTCCGCCCCGGGAAGGCCTCCGGGTCCCCTCCACCCTGCCGCCGGTCAGTCACTCACCTGTGGGCTGTCCTGGTAGGCTGGGGGCGGGACATTCTGCGTGGCCATCATCGTCAGAGCGGGGGCTGGGGAGGCATGTTGCATCATGGGATGGATTCACATGGGGGACCTGTGGCAGGAGAGAGGGGGCCGCACCGTTAATCACCGAGTGCAGGGAGTCCCGAGGACCAGCCCCTGGGTATGTGCCCAGGCCGGGCCCCTGGGGACTGACCAGATACAGTGAGGGCTGGAAGCCCTTGTGGGGAGTGCAGGAGAGAGAAGGGGAGAAGCCTGAGTAGGGAGGGGCTTGCTGTGCTATTTGGACTTGGAATAAACAATATTCAAATCACATGTAAAACAACCTGGGCAGCCAGCAGCCCTGCTTTTGTTCAGCACCAGCTCCAGCCTGGTGGGGGCCTAGGAAGAGGCAGGAGTCGTGAGGGGGCCTGGTCTGTGGCAGCACTGGAGGGGCGGGGGGAGGCGGAATTGGAGGCCACGTGGGCATGCCATGGTCAAGGGTGCTTTCCCTTCCCAGGCCTCCTGGAGCCACCCTATACCCTCGGGGCAGAAACCTCAGCGCTGGCCCTCATCATATGCACTTGCCTGACTGTATGGCCTCGCTCTGTTCACTGGAGAGGGCCCAGTTCTTGAGGCTCTAGCTTACTGTGTTCCCCTTTGCCTGGCACAGAAATAAAGCCACTCTTAACCTTTCCTCCTCCGTAAAAAATAGAAGAAGACGAAGCCTCAGCCCTCACAGTTCCAGATTTCCAGATCCCCCCTCCCGGCCCCAGGAGCCTCCCAGCACCACAGTAACCCCGGAGGTGTGCTCACCACACCTAGTGATGGAAAGGGACCTGGGGCGCCGGCCCTCCCCGGCTGGAGGGTGGAGCGGGTAGCCCCAGGTGACCACTTGGAGGCGTTCCAGGAAGGGACGAGGCAGGGGAACAGGGGCCACAGCCGCATGAATGTGCCTGCACACTCTAGGAAGACTTTGCTCAGCCTGTGTTCAACTCTGGGTTCATCCACACGTGGGGCCAGAAGAGCCGCGGAGCCAAGGGTCCTCTTACAGAGGAGGAGGCAGAGGCAGAGAGGACAGACGTGTGTGTGTGTGTGTGTGTGTGTGTGTGTGTGTGTGTGTGTGTGTTTCAGGGAGGGTGTGGTGCTTGGGGAGTAGGGTGGAACCAAGATCTCTAGACTTCCCCTGGTGGGGACTGCTCTCATCTACCAGCCCTCCCATCCCATCCCCCCAAAGCGAGCTGCCCCCATTGGCCTCAAGGTCTCTTCTTGAATCACTAAGTGGTGCCGTAAGAGGAGACAGCCTGGCTGCACCCCCCAAGGAAACAGAATGCTCAGAGAGCCGTTCAGTTGCAGGAGAGGCCCTGAAATATTTAGAGCTGGAAACCACGGCTCATTGCCTAATACAGGCCTGTCCATTGAGGGATGCGGGGACTCCTGAGAATGTCCGCGAGTGCAGGGCCTCCTCCTTGGAGGAGGGCGCTCAGGAGCAGGCGATGTTGGTGAGCGTGACAGTCAGACCCTCCCTCCCCTTCCTCCCTCTCCTTGGGGACCTCAGGGCTCCATCCTCTTCCTCCCTGATGTCCTCCCAACAGCCCCTCTGTGAGGCCTTCCAAAATGTTCACATCTCTGAATTCTGTGGGAACTGGAGGGAGTCAAAGGGAGGGTCTCAGGGCCCCATATGGAGTGTGTGAGTGTGTGTTGCTCTGTTAGTTCTTTTTCAGGAAGAGGAGGAAAGATCAGCTTTGGCTGACCCAAGTCTCCAAACCACCAGGTGCGCTTTGACCCGAAGTTCACACGTGAAAGCCCTGGAAATCCAGGCATTCATTCAGTTCAGTCCAGTCGCTCAGGCGTGTTCGACTCTGCGACCCCATGAACCACAGTGCGCCAGGCCTCCCTGTCCATCACCAGCTCCCGGAGTCCCCCGAAACCCATGTCATCGAGTCGGTGATGCCATCCAACCATCTCGTTCTCTGTCATTCCCTTCTCCTCCTGCCCTCAATCTTTCCCAGCATCAGGGTCTTTTCAAATGAGTCAGCTCTTCGCATCAGGTGGCCAAAGTACTGGAGTTTCAGCTTCAACATCAGTCCTTCCAATGAACACCCAGGACTGATCTCCTTTAGGATGGACTGGTTGGATCTCCTTGCAGTCCAAGGGACTCTCAAGAGTCTTCTCTAACACCACAGTTCAAAAGCATCAATTCTTCGGCGCTCAGCTTTTTTTATAGTCCAACTCTCACATCCATACATGATCACTGGAAAAACCATAGCCTTGACTAGGCGGACCTTTGTTGACAGAGTAATGTCTCTGCTTTTTAATAGGCTATCTAGGTTGGTCATAACTTTCCTTCCAAGGAGTAAGCATCTTTTAATTTCATGGCTGCAGTCACCATCTGCAGTGATTTTGGAGCCCAGAAAAATAAAGTCTGACACTGTTTCCCCATCTATTTGCCATGAAGTGATGGGACTGGATGCCATGATCCTAGTTCATTCAGCAGAGGTTTATCAAGTCAACTACATGCAAAGACCTGTGCTGGGGGTGAGGGGACAGATGAAAAGAGGCAAGGCGTTCTCCCCAGGGAGGGAGGTGATGGTGCAGTGAATCGAGGTTCCTGTGGAGAAGGCAGGGGGAAGGATGACTTCCTGTGTTGAAAACCTGAGACTGCAGGGAACGCCTCCTGGCCTCACTGAACTTGTACCCCATCCACCCTGGCCTCACTCCTGAGACGGAGCGCCAGGTCATCTTTGCAGCCAAAGCACCCAGGGTCACCGCATCTCACACGCACGAGGTACTGAGACCCAGGCTCCACTGCAAAGAGGCTCGGAAGGAAGCCCCGAGTGGAGCCTAACTCTGCAGGCAGGGAAACCAATGCCTTTTTCATGGCTGGGTCTTGTCCAGAAGGTGAAAAACATCCCAGAAAGGCGAGAGTGGAGTGAAGAGGGTTGGCGGACAGGACATAGGATATACACTCCTTGAGACATCAGAAAGAACCTGAAGAATGAAGACGTCTGAGATGTTAAAAGGGGCATGGAATCTCTCTTTTTCAGAAAACCTGGAGGGAATAAAGGAAATACGGGCATTTCTGGGGTGTGCTAGGTTCGGCTTTTCTGGGAACTCTGGAAGATGGGGTAATTTTGAATAGGATCCCTTCCAGGGAGCACCAATCTTAAATGTTCCTTGCCCAGAAAAAGCAAACGTCTATGGGGCTGTAGGGCCAGAAGCCTCCAGAAGGGGGAGCCTGGGGGCAGAGTTTGGCGGCAGATTTTTCTTCCCCTTTTGGGGGTAACTAGCTCCAGTACTCTTGCCTGGAAAATCCCATGGACGGAGGAGCCCGGTAGACTGCAGTCCATGGGGTCGCTAAGGGTCGGACACGACTGAGTGACTTCACTTTCACTTTTCACTTTCATGCATTGGAGAAGGAAATGGCAACCCACTCCAGTGTTCTTGCCTGGAGAATCCCAGGGACGGGGGAGCCTGCCGTCTATGGGGTTGCACAGAGTCGGACACGACTGAAGCGACACAGAAGAAGAAGTTCCCTCCTGGGCTTCCCAGGTGACTCAGTGATAAAGAATCTGCTCGCCAATGTAGGAGACATGGGTTTGATCCCTGGGTCAGGAAGATCCCCTGGAGGAGGAAATGGCTAACCCACTCCAGGATGGACAGAGGAGCCTGGTGGGGTGCTCTTGACTGAGCACACTCACAGTTCCCTTCCACCT